>NC_045716.1:10054939-10404526 GCF_009834535.1 Camelus ferus | reverse complement strand
TGAGATGCTTCTCCTGCTTGCTTAGAGGGAGCTTAAAGAGATAAAGAGGAGAGGAAATATAAGAGATGATATTGCTATTTTGTGGCTAATAAACAGTGTCTGCGGGAGCAGGAACCTCTGAGCAGCCCCCGACGGCCTTCCTGCCACATGTCTTTATACACAGATGTCCTTCTGAATGGTACCCTACATTTTAGAGGACAGAATAATTCTAGGTTCCGTGTTAAGTTGGCAAAGAGTACATGCCTATAAACTATATGGATATATATGTGTGTGTTTTATATATATATATATCTCGTCTTCATGGGGGACTCAGACTTTTCACATAGAGTTTTAGTTTCTGAATTTAGAGTAAAAATTACGAGTCTAATGAAAAAAAATTTAATGCAACTTTTCTAACCGAAACATTTTTTAAAAAATTAAATAAAGATAAATAATGTGTAGGCAATTACTGGGTTTGGTGATGAGAATAGTTAAGACGGGCTTTCACTGAAGTGATTCTCTTTGACTTGCAGGTACTGCTGTTGATTGACATCCAAGTCTCCTACATCAACACCAACCACGAAGATTTCATTGGCTTCGCAAAGTACGTGAAACCCTTGGCTTGTGACATGCTCTCCTCCTGCTGGTTTGTCTCGAATATACATTATGAATTTCTACTACAACCTCACCACCTTTTTTTTTCCCCCTTTTTCTCTTGGAGGGGATGGGGCAACCTCACCATTTTTTAAGAGTGCATTCTGTGTCAGGATTAACTCCATGTCAGAGTACTGAGGTCTGAGTCTCATGGCCATGGGGCCATGTTCTCTGGATGAAGGAGTTGGCTCCTTTTTTGTGTAGCCTGTGAAATCACATGTAGCTCAGATACTCGTTGTTTTTGGATGATGGTCTACGGTTTGTACATGAGCTCCCACAGATAAACAGTAACAGATGCACATTTAAAATACGTTTGGGAACAATTTCTCACATAAGTTTGAACTATTATGTGCAGTTTACAGAATACAAACTATTTGGGCATCTCTAAGTCAGAATATAGAAGCCCATTTTTTTTAAACTGTCCTTTGTGAGCTTAGATGTAATCTTTTGGATGAACATTCTCTTTTCTATAAAGTATATGTATTTTATATAAGCTTGTCTATATATTATTCTATTATACATTATTCTGTTATATTCTAAGATTATATATTCACAGATACTGTCAGGTAAACATTATGCTTAATTATTCAGAGTTAATTATGTATTGACTGACATCTTCAAGACCCTGAATTTACCATTTTTTCCTGCCCTTTAGTGGGATCAGTTTTCTATTTTATTTGATTCTAACTCTAAAATATATTTGTGGCATGTAAGTGATTCCAACTTCAAGTATACAAAATATAGTTTACTTTATATAAAATATATAAACTAGACTGACTTTTAGTTTGACATTTGACTTAGAGGAAATAGATATTTCAATCATGTGATCTGAACTGGCCAGTGGCCTAAGGAATTTATAGGTGTGTTTTAGGAAAGAAAGGCCGAATTATCCAACAGAAAAGGATCTCATTCTAAACTTGCTTGTGGTTGTGATGGCCTCACCAACAGTGTACATAAATTTTGCATCCAGTGGTTGTTACCGTTGTGTGGTACATTAGTTCTTCTCAACTGTTTGTTGTCTGGGACTTACATGTAAAGATGTTAGAACATAGTGATGAATAGGTTTCTTTGGCCAGTTGTCTTTTTAGCCGCATTGCCTACTCCAGCATCCAGCCAGGTCTTTACTCCACAGGCATTTCACACAGACCTGCTCCCCTCTCTTCTAGGCCCCCAGGCTCTCAACATCTGCACTGCTCATTTCCTTCTGCAAAATGACCAGTAGGGAGAAACCTAGACTCTGATGTGCCTTCTTGTCCTCCGGTCTGGAAGAGGGGACCTGAGAATGTCTACCTAGTTTTCAACATAGTCAGTGTACTCCACATGGCCTTTGCCAAGTTCTACTCTAGTTATGGGGGAAAAAATAAGGAAAAAGAAAAATAATTTTGTCTTTTAGGAGCTTGCCTAATAATGGAAAAGTATAGAGAAATGCATGTAAAAATTTAAACTGACACATTCTCCATTTGCTTCACTTGCTTCTTTGAGGAATTTAAAAGAAAAAAAAAAAAACCCTTGAGTCATTTGAAATAACAGGAATGCTGCCTTTCATGTTAACTTTTATTGGTTACAAATGCCAGTTAGATTATTATAAAAATGTAGCAGATGTAGATATAAACTTGACATCATATCTTAAAAGTGAAAAGGATGTTGCAGTGCTGTCCTTTTGTGGTATCCCGGTCCAAGGAGGAGACGCAGGAAAAAATTAATAATCAGTTTGGAAAGATTCAAGTTTTGAACATATTTTGTAACCAGCAATTTAAATTTCACCCCAAATTCTCCTTGAAACATTTTCCCCCTAGATTACACTTTTACTTATTTTTTAAAGATAAATGGTCCAGAGTTTATTTTCTGCAGTACATTTTAGTATTTTCTACCTCAGAAGCTGTTGGACTAATTATTATGTTGACTAGATTTTCAAAGGCACATAATTTTGCAAATGGAAATACTTCAAGCACAGCCTTTTGTTACAGTCTCTCTGTCATCCAGGTGACTGCCCCACTTCTCCAGCTGTGAGCTAGATTATGAACTTTTATTATATTGGGGGACTAAAAAGAAGCATTGTTCAGACTGCTTTAGAAACCCACCAACTTTGCACATTTCTCATCTAATTTAAGTTGCACACCTAAACTTCCTTTTACAAGACTGGTCTGGGAGTCAGCAGGCTGAATTATTTTACTGGGGTTTGCCCGGAAACTGATGAGATTTGGGTTTTGGCAAGTCACTTAGCCTCTCTGTATCCTCAGTTTATCGCTCTATCGAATGGAATAATAAAAAAAAAAATCCCTGTCTTGTATACCTTCCAGGATTGTCAGAAGATCAAATTAATGAAATTATGTGAAAGTGGTTTTGAAACCTGTGGTGTAGTCTGTAAAAGGGAGAGTGCCACCCACACACTCACGTGCGCACACACACACGCATGCACACACTCATGCAGGGATTTGATTCTACAAGATGCACCATTTCACCTCATTCTGAAACTTTTAATGACTGGGGTATAACTGCCACTGAAAGATTATTTTAGTTGCTCATGTTACCTCCAAATGTAATGTCTTGCACTGAGACTCAGAGGTAAAAGTTCTTTCCATCTGTATGCTGAGTTGGAGTATGTTTCATTGTGACATAGGATAATTATGATGAAGAAGAAATGTTCATTTCAAAATTACTTCCAAGGGTTATGGTGGTTTTTGGTGCTTTTAAAAATTAAAAAAATATGGTTATAGCTATAAATTTTAAAGTTGGCAGAAATGCTGTTTCCATCAAGGAAGAAAAGTCAAGCCATATTTGAAGACAATTATGTAAGTATTTTTAAGTTCTGAAGACAGAAAATTGAAGTCTGGAATTGAGGAAAAATAAGCATTTGTTTCATGAGATTTTTTAGAGTTTTGCCAAAAGAGGAGCACCACCCCTCAGATTTATAGGACGGTGATGTACAGAGTATTTTATACATGTATTTTTTTTCAACCAGCATGACCTTTTGTTCTAAAAATCACCCAAAAAAAAGAAAACAAATTGCTAAAATTAGATTAATGAAATGTTAAGTCTCAGAGTAGTGTTCAAAACATCTCAAAATTCTTGTTTCTGCTATAGAATTTATTCAGCCACGTTGACTATGTGGAACATTTTTAATTTTTCCATCTCCCAGCTATTTGCTAAACATGGACCGTAAAATATGTACCATGTGTAACGTGCCCAAGTAGGCTCTGCTGTAGGCTTGCTTTGGAATTTCCTGATTTCTGAAAGCTTGATCTTTCAATGGTAATACAGTTTCTGAACCTAAAAGTTTGGTATTCTAGAAGGAAATGTCAACTTTCCTTTGACTTAAAGACTTTAATTTGTCATTCTTCCCTGCTGGAAAAAAAAAAAACAAAACAGCCCTACATTCTGTTTTTCTTAGCACAACTTAACTAGCTTTTGTTATTTAAGAAAATGAGCTAGTACAGTCATTCCTTCATTCATTTCCCCTCTTTCTCAGTAATCCTGCTGTTTGAATAGAAAGGCAAGTTTGTAAGCTGAATGCCTTGGGAACTTAACATTCAAATTCTTGTGCTCCTCTCCACTTGTTCTCTGGGCACAATTTGCCTTCCGAGTTACTAAGATTTATGCAGTCCAGTGGTTTAAGAGAAAAATGGGTTCCAGATACAGACCATTGGAGTAATATCTCTATGCCACAAGCATCTGAGCAAGGTCTGTTTTTCAGTCTGCTGAGTGGGTCTCCAACACCTGTTTTCTCACAGCTGAAGTGATACGGTGTGCAGATTTCAGTTCTTGTTATCTGAGCACCATGAAAATTCCATGGGTCGTAACCTTTATTATATCTCTTTCCTGATTCTCTGGAATGCCTCTATTATCGTGTTACTGAAGGCAGTGTATATGAACTTTAGCACCAAGTTCCAGAACAGTCTTGGTTTTTCCCTCTACATTCTTCTTTATGTGTCCCTAATACATAATCATATTCCATTATAATAGTGTTTCTAGCTCTTACATGAGAGTGTTCTCTCTCTTGTGGAATTAAAACTTAGGTATTAGATTATAACAAAATTCTCCTTTTAACTCATTTGCAGATTTAGGAGTTAAATGCTTGATTGCTTCCTGGGACTGTTAACAGGTAGAAATATAGGACTGAGCAACTTGCAAGGACATCCTTAGTATCACCTTTTAAATCACGTATATTATAACGTTTCAATCAACCATTTTAAAAATAAGTAGATTTACACTTTTCTCTTTCATTCTCAAATCTGTCATTTTGAACTTTATTCTTAAAATGAATCTTGAGAGATGAGTCATCATTCTTTAATAGCTCCCAAGTTTTGGAGGGTTTCCTTGCATAACACTTAGCCTGAGATCTCACTAGAGATCCTGCAAGGGGATGCGACATCACGTAGTTTTCTTCTCCCTTTGGCTTCTGTCTGATTGGATGGAGCCAAGCCTACATGTGATAAGTTGCACTCTTGGGACTCTCAGCAAGTATTTATAATCTTCCTGGGGTAACAGAACATTCTAAAAGCGTTTCTTTACTCCAGAGCAGTGCTGCCTAATAGAACTTTCTGAGATGATGGAAATATTTTATAACTTGTGCTGTCCAATACAGTAGCCACTAGCTACATGTGACTATTGAGTAACCAAAATGTGGCTAGTAAATCAGAAGAAATGAAAATTAAATTAAATTTTAATTAATTAAAAAATTAATTTAAATGGTCACATCTGGCTACCAGCTACTGTACTGGACAGCACAGTTCTGGAATATGGTGAATCCAGCTGATTGCTCTGGGTGCTTCATTACTGGGCCATACTTTACTGACAGCTTGGTGGTGACCTACAGTGGTGGCCACGAGAAGAGAAAAAGGAGGAAACTCTTAGCTGCTGCTAAACAAACCTCAGAGCTCAGGAGTATACAGTCCACTTGTTAAATGCTCTTTCCCAGAAGTACGAAGGATGGACTTTTCCCTCCCACTGCCTTAGTCTGTATGTTGCCATTTTGCTAGTGATTTCTCCATTATGGTTACAACTGACGTTTCTTTTAATTCCAAATGTCCTCTACAAACTAAGCCTAACGGCAAAGGGAGAGAGAGGTACACCCTGACATTGGCCGTGGAACCTGTATCTGTGAGGGACTCCGTTTCCTTGATTCTTTGAGCCGCCCCTGGGTTGACTTCAAGTTGGTACTCCTCTTTCTTCTTTCTCACTTTTCGGCCCACTGACGCTTTGTTTCCACCGCACTGCTTTATTGAGACTGCTTTTGGCCAGGACCGAACAGTTAATCCTGTGGACAATTCTGAGTCCTTCGTTTGACACCATTAACCACTCCTTGTTGAAGAGATTTATCCCTTTTCTTCAGTGACTCTCCACTGTCTCCCGGCTTTTCTCTTTCTGTTCTAGCCACTCCTTCTCAGTCAGTATTTTGGAGCTCTTTATCCTCTCATTGTGGCATAAAAACTGGTTTTTATCAATATTCCTCCATCGACCCTCTTTTTTTTTCTCTCTCTCCTTCCCTGCATTGTCACCCACTGCAATGGTTTCAGTTATCAGCTTTATCTGACGACTCTAGATCTCCATTTCAGAACTTTCCCCTGGACTGTGTACCATGTTCAGCGACATACTGGGCATCTCTACTTGTATATCCTAGGGCAGCCTCACCCAGTATTCCCAGGTTAAACTCCTCATCTCATTTTACCATTTATGCCTCCTCCATTGTTCCCACTCCCTGTCCACTCTCTGTGCTCAAACCAGAAACCTGAGTGTCATTCTTTTCTTTACTCCTTGTTCCCTCATTTTTGTTTCCCTTCATCTTTACCAGGTCCATCTGATTCGACCTCTGTAATATACCTCGAATTTGTCTCTTTCCATTGTCATTGTTATTACTTAAGTTAGTCCCCCCTTGGTTGGGAAGAGAGCAGTCTCCTTGCCTCCTGTCATGTTCTTCTCATTCCTTCTGGGTTTCCTGTTACTTTCAGAGTAAAGTCTAAACTCATTCACATGGTTTCCAAGGCCCTGTAGAATCGGTCTTTTGCTTACCTCTTTAGTCTATTTGCTTGTTACTGTTCCTTTCCATCCCACCCCCTAACTCTGCTGCATCCAGACTGGCCACTTTGTTTGTTTGTTTGTTTGTTTTTAGAGGTTCCTGAATACTTCATAGTCTATGAGCAAAGGGGCCTATGTACAAGGCAAACTGATTATTCTGAAACCATTCAGTAAAAAAAAAAAATCTACCCCGAAGTACAGATAGCTGTGGAGCTTACCCACAAACTACAGAATGTTAAAGGGTAGAGAGAATAATTTAAATACTGATTCTTCCTCTAACTTTAAAAACACTGTATTTCTGAACTACTCCAAACATCTGATGAAGGACCAAAAAGTAGAGATCTAGTTCACTACTCAACACAGGTAGGGTCTTCCCGTCATTAAAACTCTGGCATCGGCTCAGAAATCCCTGACCCTGGAAGGTGCAAAAATGCTGACCCCCTCCACACTATGTTTAAGGTACATTTCTACAGAAACAAACCCGATTTCAATCTCTAACTCCACCACCTTCTTTGGGAACAGGAAACTTCTGTTTTCTCATCCATAAATGAGGATATTAGCACTTCCCTTGTCAGGCCAGACTGGCCACTTTTGGATTCCCAAATGTACCATACTCCTGCCCCAGCACATGTATGTGGCACACTTCTTCAAATGATACAAATTTCCTATTGCAGATAAACATTAAGAACCTGGTTACAAATTACCCTGGCATCAAAATACAATTTCATAAATGTTTCTTAAGAAACCACCATAAACACTGCTAGGTATTGTCAGTGCTGAAAGAGATAGAGATACCAAGATTAATGCAATACACCATCTGCCATCAAGGAGCAGACATCATGGGAGGGGAGTTAGAGACCTGCCTGTAACACAAGCCTGCTCACAGAATACAGGCACAGACCAAGAGCTTTGGGAGTTCAGGAGAAGGAGAGATAACCAGAGGTTTCTAAGAAGGCATAATCCAGAATCATACTTGCTTTGACTTTGAAGGCTGGGCAGGGCTCCAGCAGTCAGAGGGAGGGCGTCTAGGCTGGCTGCTTCCTGTCTTCCCTGCTTCAGAGTCAATACTTACCACCTGTTTCAGGGAGGTAATTTTTAATAAAGGACTGCTTTGATCAGGCCATTTTCTGGCTCAGAAACTTTGAATACTTTCTCCTGCCTTCAGTGTAATGACCAAATTCTCCATAATTGGCCCTAACATAGAGTTATTGTACTAGGTGGCTTTTAAGTTCTCTTATAAACCTGAGTCTATGATCATATAATTTTTGCCATAACAGTTTTCTTTTCCACAACTTCCCTACACACCTCATCTCTCTACCTCCTGGCTTTGCTAATACTACTCCATTCTCTTGGAATGCAGTTGATTTTCTTCCTCTATTAAAATTTTACTTCCAAGTTTTCTATGAAAATCTCAGATCTAATCAAACAAAAATGATCTTTCTCATCTCTGAACATTCAGAGCAATTACTTTGCATAGGATTTATCTGATAAATGTCACATAGCATCCCTTGGCACATCTTCTGTTATTAGAATCTTTTATTGCAGGTGCACATGAATAAGGATAAAAACGAATGTCCAAAAAATTTTTCGAGCTAAGAGGTTGCATGGACTCTTTTTCTGTGAATGTCTTCAGTGTGCTCCTATTTTCATAAAAACCTCTTATTCTATACATTTAAAATAGCTATGTCTCAGAGCATTAAACTTATTAACCTAATTTGGTTTTATGTGTTTTAATGTTCTGGCAAAGCCTTCCACAGTGACTTGTGTGTAGTGGGAATTTATATGGTTAATAACAAACATACACACATAATAAGATATGGGATAATTAAATCCCACATTTGAAACAGACGCACTTTTTTTGGGCTTTCTATTATATCCTGGCATATTTATTCTCATAGAGCTTCATCTTCGTTACTTGTGTTTTGTGTTTGTATCTCCCTGCCCAAACAAACTAAACGGTAGATTCTGATTAGCGGCTCCATACCATATTCATGTTTGATCTTCCACAAAGTGACTTGTAGATAGTTGGTGCTCTAAAAATTTCGACTTGTGTCAGATTAAAACACTATATACAGGTGTGTTTTACAATATTACAGAGATAACCAGTTAAAGACCTATCATTGAGACTATGTCCAACGGCTGAAATTAACTTGCAAGTCCTGTCAGGGTTTTCTGTGAACACATTTTAAAATAAATATTTTGAAATGCTTTCAGTTTAGTTATTTCTGCCTTCCTAAGAATTATGATAAAGGGTGTTTTCTAACTAGGCAGCTTATTTTTTTTTTTATTATGTTAACTATGCAGTAACTTCAGGTACTTAATTGCATCATTAGCAGCAATATCTTTGGATTTATGGGGCCAGACTGCCCCAGTTTTTACTTTTCACCTTAAAAATAAAAAGATTAATTTAAGGTGAAAAGTAAAGGTAATTTAATATTTGTTCTAACACTCATATTTGAGATCGGCTTATAAAAAAAATCTATTTCCCCCTGCATATTCTTATAAGCGGTGAATCATAAAATGCATTATTTAATAGATGAAAACTCTATATCAGTGGAAAGTCTCCTCACCTAGTGGATTTTATAAGCTTCTGAGAGTTACTTTGCATCCTGAGGAATCTTGGATCTAAAAGGAACCTAAGAAATAGCTAGTACAGTCTCCCACTCTTTGTCTCTGTTCCTCTATCTCTTAACACACACACACACGCACACACACACACACTTTACAGCCAAGAAAGCCAAGAGATTGAGGTCTGTTTAGGTCATACTCTTTGCCTACGGTGGTACAAGCAGACATTACTAATCTCTGTGATTTTTGCTTTATATATATGATTTTAAGGGGACCTATACATAATTCGAGGTTCCCCAATAATTCACATACTCCAAAGTAAACACCTGTAGGTCTGCACAATTTGAAGTTAGCACTACAAGTCAGTGATTTATCTTATCATAGTTCCTCTTAAAATCACCAAAACGCAAGTATGATGCTTGGAGAGATGACTATACCCATGAAGAAGGCATAATCACGTTATAATAGTAGTTTTCCCATTTCTTCCTAGAAGAGTGGAAAGCCTGGAAGGCTCTGGGAGAGAAAGCATGGGAAGATCTGCAGCCTCAGGAAGAGTAGTACTTGGGACACATTCTGTGCATCGGGGCCTGGTGGGCAGCCAGAGGGCAGTGTGGGCGCATCGGACCCCTGGCCACAGACAGACACAAACTTCACCTCATTCACAACCTCACCACAAAAGCCTGAATAATGTAGATTTGAACTATGTAGAGAAATGGTTTGAGAGAGATGAATTTCATGGTGATTAAGGGAATTAAGTATTTAACTAAAAACTAGAAGAATAACAAGAAGAAATGAAGAAAGGAGAAGGAAGCTAAACTCTGAAACTAGCAAACTGAAAAAGAAAGATACACACAAAATATCTTTAGTAATCAAATATAGCGTGGCCTTTCAGGGACCACCCCTTTCCCACCATCAGTTGAATGTAGTATATGGTTTTTTATGAGTTTGAGTAAAGGGAAGCAGCTAAAATACATCACAAAAGATTATGCAAGCTTGCTGTTTTGAACAACTGTTCTAAGTGTGGTGCTGATTTCTGATGTGTTACTGAATACTCTTAATATCCTACCACTTTAAACAGTTGATTGATGACTTTAATCTCTTTTCTTCTGTTATAGACTATTCCATTGATCTCCAAAACAGCTTCTATAAACTATTAAATGACCAGTTAGAGGGTTTTGGTATTGCTGGTCTTCTCAGAACAACCAAAATGAGTTGTGTTTTCTTACAGTAATATGTTTATTCATGGACTCGCCAAAAGAAAGCCTTTGTTCCTTTGAGAGCCTGAGTAACATAGTGCCTAATTGTGAGAGCTCTGGGGCTGAATTGTTGGGATCAATTGTTGGCTCTTATTCCCTCTATGCTCATGTTTTAATGGTATCAGCCTCATTGGATTTCTCATTCAACAGATGCTTGTTGAAGCCAACTACACGCCAGATAGTTTCTAGGCATTGGGGATATAGCAGTGAATTAAAGAGGCAGAAACCCCTGCTCACAAGGAGCTTTCATTCTAATGGAGGGAGACAGACAGTAAACACAAAAAACTCAGTCAGCAGTACAGTATGTTTGAAGGTGGGAGATGACAGAAAAATAGAACAGTATAAGGGGGATGAGAAGCCTGGAGGGAGGGAGGGAGGGATTCAGTTTTGAATAGGATGGTGATGGACTCACTAAGAAAGTAAACTTATGCAGACTTGAAGGAGGTGATGTCAGGAGCCATGCAGGTGTATGGGAGAGGTGTATTTCAGACTGATGGAGCAGCTAGTGTAAAGGCTCTGAGATGGGAGTGTGCCTCGTGGGCTCCAAAAAAAAAAAAAAAAAAGAGAGAGATTGGTATGGCTGGACCCCTCTAATGAGTGAGGTGGAGAGGAGGAGGAGATGAGTCAAAGAGGAAGAGAGAGGGGATCAAGGGCCTTGTGGACCATTGTAAGAATTTTGACCTTTACCCTGAGTTTAATTGTGTTGCATAGCAGTAGAGGGTTTTGAGCAGAAGAGTGACAGGATTCCCCTTTTAAAGGGATCACTCTGACTCCTGTGTGGAGGAAAGATGGAGTGTGTAAGCGGAGACCAAAGAGTGAGTGATGGCAACCCTGCAAGTGAGAGATAACGGTGGCTTGGACCAAGGTGGTAGCAATGGAAGTGGTAAAGAGATTAAATTTTAAATACATTTTGAGAAATAGAGTCAATAGCATTTGCTGATGATTGGATGTGGAGGAGGTGAGAGAAAAAGGTACCAAGGATTTTGGCTTCAGCACTTAGAAATATGGAATTGTCACTAATTAAGGAGGAGAGAATGTGGGTGGAACAGGATTTGGGGAGGACAACCTGAGTTCAGTTTTGGCAGATGAAGTCTGAGATGACCATTAGACATCTAAGTGGAAATACGGAGTCGTTGAAAACATATGAATCCAGAGTTGGAGAGATAGGTCCAAGCTAGAGATGCACCATGGGAGTTGTCAGGATATAGTGAAATTCAAAGCAATGAGATGAGGTGATATCACAAAGAGTTTGGAATCTGGAGTTGGACTGCTTGGTCCCAGCACTTGTTAGCTCAGTAACTTTGGGAAGGCACTTAGCTTCCATCTGTAAAATGAAAAGACTAAAAGTAACTACTTCACAGGGTTAAAGTTTAAATAAAACTGCTAATATCAGTAAAGCACTTAGAACATGGCATATACTCAAAAAGCGTTAACTCTCCATTTTTAGCAGAACCATTCTCTGAACCCGTGGGGACATCACAAATACTTGCATTGATTCATTTCTTTCCGTGGTGTTTTATTTTTGGTTTGTGATTATTCATTGGTTCTAGAAGTTCCACTGAGTTGGTTTTGCTTTCAGAGTTAAACTGACCTGGATTTTTGATATTAGCTCTACCTCAGTTGTTGGTATATTTCTAATGCCTGTATTTATTTTAGTATCTGTTAACTTGCTCAGAAAAAAAAGTCTTACGAGTTTCTTCAGTGCTACTCTCCTTTGCTTTTCTCAGCGCTCAGCAGAGGAGCAGTCAGGTTCACAAGAAAAACACAATTGGAAATCAGGTAGGAATTGTTTAAGAGAATCAGTGCATGCATGCCCCCCAAAATTTGAACTTAATTGCTTGATTGACTATTTTTTTAAATGCAAATTAATCATGTGCAAATTTTGCTAGAAATGCAGCATTTTGTTTTTGCTTTTAAATTTTTGAAGTGAATGGCTTTTTTTTTTTTTTGCTATTTTATATGCAGTTAACCCTATTGATTTATTTTAAATAACTTTTCTGCTATTTGCTCTGCTTTCCAAATTTGACTCCTTGTGTCCTACCTTGCTTGCTTACATTACCCTTAAATTTGATTTAACATTGAATCTGTGAGTCAGTTTAAGGTTAAAATCTGGTGAGTAGTTGCATGAGCTTTCTGGTGCTGCTGACTAGTTCACACATTTGCACAGCTTGGTAACAGTGAAGGGACAGCTCATAAAGAAGGCAGTTGTTGGATTTAAGATTTGATCTCTGCCTCACCAAATCCTGTGGGTTAATGAAGACATTAATTCCTGAGATGATCTGATCTTTTGAGTTTTTGTGTTTTGGGCTGACCAGCTGTCTCTGACTAATAGCGCTCTGCAGAGATTGCATTAACTCTGACAGTTTGCTGTTTCTTTTATGTTTTATGTGATAATGAATATTTGCATTGTTATTTCTTTTCAAGTCAAAACAATGATGATTTTATAGTTTTTTTTTTAATTCAGAGGTACAACTATTGAACAAATTGAAACCTCTGCCCTAGAATTTTTTCCATTGTTTTGAAAGGAGAAGAGGTAATAACAGACTTTATTTTAAAAACTTTTTTTCTGAACTAAAGCATATAATTCTTTGCTATTTCAGGGAACCAATCTTCCGCCTTCAAGGCAAATTGTACGAGCTAAGTTCTGTAAGCTTTACTGTTGCTTTTTCATTTAGCTTCCCAAGGGCACAGTTTGTCTTTAACTGATTAACTCAACTAGCGCTTGCTACTAATTTTTTTAAACTTAGATTGTCTTGTTCATAACACCCTATCATTGAAATAAAAATCCTCTTAAGAGGGTTCATCCCTTCACTGCTAATAACTTGCTGTGATTGAAAGGTATGAACTAGTAAATTCTAAAATGCTATAATAATAAACCTTTAACACTGTGGGTGCTTTGATATTTCTCTAATTTTAATGGGCCTTAAAATCATTAAAATCATTAATGATCTTCATCTCTGTCCTTTTATGCTATGTTGTTGTAAGTTGTAAGCCTTTCTCTTCCCCTTGTATGATAATATCTCCAGTAAATGTAGATGACACTTCTAAAAGGTGGGTGAATGTGGAACATCTGCTTTTGATATATCATATCTGTTGATAAGCCTACCCAATCCCAATTATTTGTATTTATTAAAAAATAAAAAAAACCCCAAAATTATATTGATTGACATTTTATATGGCTTTTGAGTTGAAGCTTTTAAAACCAGGTACTATATCTTCACTTAATGGATGGAAGTGCAAAGATAATGTCAAATTACTAGCATAGGCATTTCAAAAATCAGTTTTACTCATTTCTACCATGGTTGAAGCAAGTGGCCTTAAAGTCCTTCTTCCAACTAAGCACAAGTTAAGAATGAGATTGGAAGATGGGTCAGTTATTTCCCTCAAGATGTTTTGGAAGAAACAAATTTTGAAGCTAGATGTTCCTGGGTTCAAATTCTCCTCTGTCACTTAGTAGCCATGTGGCCTTGGACACACTGAACCTGAGTATGCTCATTGTATGATGGGAAGAACAGAAAATGTCTCTGCAGGGTGATTGTGAGAATCAGAAATAATCTACATAATGAGGTTTGCAGCTGGGTACTGGATATGTGCCCCGTAAAGAGTAGAAACCTTGCTCCCAGCAGGTAGGTGCTGCTTCTTGAAACTTTGAGGAGAAAAAATAAGAAGTATAAGAAAATTATGAAAGTTGTAAAATGAGAACAGTGGAACATTTGGGAAAATCAGAAGCTATGGCAAATTATTCTGAAGGTTACAATGCCCAGATTAAGGTTGAATGTGGTGTTACGGATTTATCTATAAAACTTTCCCCATGGTCAGAAGCTCTAGCTCATAGAAGTGTATACTTATTGGAGAAGCAATGATATAGTGGCATAAATGCATGCTTTAAATCAGATATGAAAGGAAACTCGGAACACTTCAATTGTATTACTTCCAAATGCTAAAATCATGCTAATTGTGTTTCTGTGTCTTTACTTTCACTGAGTACTTCAAAGCCCATGCATTATAGAAGTTTTATAACTCAAGATAATAGAATTGGGGTGAGTGTTATAATGGAATACAGATCCCTTATCTAAAACCCCTGGAGCCAGATGTGTCTTAAAGTTTAGAACTTTCTGGATTTTGGAAAACCACTGCATATATCATATATTACCTAATACTTCTTTAGGGTCAGAAGAGCTCCCTATAATTAAACACTTTGTATTTCTACAGTGAAACAAATGAATAGTCACACTAAGTAGGTTAAATGAAAGACATAAATCTTTTCACTTCATATCAGGTTTTGCTGTCAAATTTGTTGTCACTGTTGTTATTTTAACCTTTTTCTTTGCAAGTAAGAGGTTATGAACCTGAATATCTTATTTTCCAGAATCAAAACAAGTAATTAAATGCAATACATTTTTAAGAATCCTCTATTTTTTTCCTACTTAGCTGAAATGAACCATACTGACTTGAAACCATTTTCTTTATGAATCTGAGTAACTGAGGTTGATTTGAGTTTGTATAAAAACAATTTTTGCTTATCAAGAAGCTCAAAGCCAGGGCATCTTGGAGCCCAGCCTGCTAACTGATCATTGTTGGGACTGAAATACTCTGCACTTATCCTAGCAAATGTTTCATCTGTTCTGACAACTTCTTAGGGCCCCTGATTGTAAAGATGGCTGTGCAGAATCTGTTCTGAAATACGTTAGAAGGATTTAAAGAAAGAAAAGCTCCTCTTTAAAGTCAAAACTCCCATTTGTTTTTGTCTACTAGCAACTTGTCTGCTTAGTTCTACAAGTTGATGTTGACAAATGTACAAAAATAAAAAATGTGAGCACACAATTAGCCTAAAGTTGCACTGCCCCAAAATTTATTCATCTGCCCAAAAAACTTCATTTATCTCTTCACTCATCACATGTATATTTGAAACCTAAGAGTGTCAAAAACTGTGGTAAATGTTAGAACAGAGAATGATGAATAAATTGTGGGCCCTGCAGTCAGGGAGATCCCAGTGGGGGTGATGGTAAGTAATTGAAGTCTACCCCGCTTTCCAAGCCTTGCTCCTTCTGATACTTCAGATACTTCAGGCCTCACTGAAACATCACTTCTGTAAGAGGCTGACCCTGCCTATCAAATCTGAAGTCACCTTCCCTCCCTAATATCTTGTTACTATCTATTATCTTGTTATCCTGTTTATTATTTTTTGTTTTCTTTCACTAAGACTAAAGCTCTATGAAAGCTATTGTGTGTGTGTGTGTGTTTGTGTGTGTGTGTATGTTTGTGTGTGTGATGCTGGGAGCAGTGGAGTATCACCATTATAAGCTTTTAAGCACAATCATAATGCAGTAGAAAGATCATTCTGTCTATAGTGTGGAGAAAGGCTTTGAAGTGAAGACAAGATTAGAAGAAGACTAGTTAGGAGGCTGTTGCAGACAAGAGATTATGGGGATCTGGGCTTGCTAAGCTCTTTGTACTAGACTTGAGGAGAAGCTGATGAATTCAGGGAATGTTAAGTAGGAAGAAGTTCCTGTGCAGTGTTGGGGGACCACCCAAGGTAGTACCAGTCCTCTTGGTCTTGTGAATTTCTTTTCTACTCCTCAGCTGGATGGTAGAACAAAGCTGAGAAAGGAGATAATGGAATTAATACTCTGAGCTGAGATTTTTCCAGGGAGGCAGCATGTAAGGTCAAGAGAGCAGATGAGTTAAAGTTTTGAAGAAAGATAGGTTGAAATTACGTATTGTATAATCTAATATGAGTACTTTTGATTGATGTATTAGTCAGAACATTAGTCATGAGAGATTAACCCAGTAACAAACAACCCTAGAATTTCAGTAGCTTTATATAATTACAATTTAATTCACCTTGCTCTAATAATCCAATAAAAGTCACAGAGATGGAGTCGGGTGGGGGCATCCCTGCTTCACTTGGTCAGTAATGGACTTTGGAATTCATTCTTCCAACAGATCGGGAAGAGAAAGAACCCTGAGTGAGGGAGGTTTGTAAGGACCAACCTGGAAGTGGCACACATCTGTTCCATTTCCATTCCATTGACCAGAACTCAGTCATTTGGCCTCACCTAACTGCAAAGGAAACAGGAACATATAATCTGAGCTTGTGCCCATGAAAAAGAAAAAACAAAAGAGGATGTTGAATGAACATTGAAAGGACATGGGCAAACCAGAGCACTGGGGTTTTTCTGAAATTAGAGAAAATGTGTACCAGGATTTAAGGGAAAAAATGGTAGGGCTTCAGGTTGAAGTCAGTGAGTGGGATGCTGTATCTCAAGGTTTAGGAGGGAAGAGAATGCCACCTTAAAGTCATAGATGTTATTGGAATAAGAAGGAGCCACTGGAGGAGGGGAATGACAAACAATAGCTATAGATATTTGTGGAACACTATTTGTCCTCAGAAGGTCTGGGTACTAAAGGGAAATGGGGATAAAATTTTCTGGATTAGAATGTGTTAAGGGCCAGGATATACTGAGGCCAGGAAGATTGATGTGGCATTTACATGAATGATAATCCATTCCTTTAGCTGTAAAAGTCTAGAGCAGGAAGGCACAGCTGATGCTCCTTGGCCCGTACAACTGCAGTTGTACAACTGGGAAGACCTTTTCCTTATGCAGGGAGCAGAGAAGGTGCTTGCAGGAGCCTGGGTATCAGAGTACTTCCTAGTCCCAGGCTTATTGTCTGTTCTGTTTCCCACCAGTGTACATTCTGTTGCTCTAATTTTAGGATGGAATGTGAAATTTGGCTTTCCCAAACCTACAGGTCCCAGATAAGATTCTCAACCTTTTTGAATTGTAGGCCATATGTGAAAATGCCTTTCTTATCAATGCAGGGTCTCTTACCTCCCTACTTTCTGAAAGCTGGTTTTAGTAGACACTAGTCTCTTTTCCTTAGGACCCCCTCCAGTTCTTAAAAATAAAAATCAACACGCTCCACCATTCTGAAATTTTCCTACCAAGTTCCCTAGTACTTCAGTCTCTGTAAGTAACAGTTTTGAGACCACTATTAAAAAGAGGTGAGAGTTTAATCAGGTTTTTTACAACTGGGTAACAAAGGTTGCCAACTTCCAGGGCTACAGTGGGGGGGTCCTCACAGCCCTCCCTCCTAATCTTACCTTTCAGGGTCTGTCACTTTTTAACTCCCACCCTCACCTGACTTCCTGGAAGCAGTATCTGTATCAGGATTCTTTCAGATATAAATTTCAGAAGAACTCAATTTAAGTAACCTTGGAAAAAAGTGAATTAATTGATTTACATGATTGAACATTTCAGAGACTCAAACGGTGTCAAGATGACCCGGTTTGATAAACTATGATGAACTGGACAAACTCTTTCCAGTATTTAGTTCTGTTTCTTTACTGTTGGCTCCATTCTTGGGCCCCAAAGGATTGCAGTATGACAGCTATCAGCTGCCAGGGGGTTTCCTTCCTAGCTTGAATCCAGCAGAAATAAATGAGTCTTTCTCCCAGAATTTTCAGAAAAACTCGTGAGGGTCAGTCTGATTGGACAGGCTTGGATCATGTGCTCATTCCTGAACTCATCACGATGGCCAGAGAACGAGATGCCC
Source organism: Camelus ferus (assembly GCF_009834535.1). Taxonomy (NCBI): domain Eukaryota; kingdom Metazoa; phylum Chordata; class Mammalia; order Artiodactyla; family Camelidae; genus Camelus; species Camelus ferus. The sequence goes on along the minus strand of NC_045716.1, from coordinate 10,386,497 downwards.
TGGTTGGCATAGGCCAGATCACATGGCCTGGGGGTGGGGGTGGGCTCCTCTTCACCTGAAAGTCACAGCTGTTGGAAGATCAGAGAATAGACCCTGGAGGAGGTACATCAGAGGTGAGGGTTGCTGGTACCTGATACCTGTTGGGCATTGTTTGTCTTCGGAACAATTTAATTTCAATAATAAGATTCTTGTGTATTTAGTCTTCTTAAAGGAATATAAGATTATTAATACCTCATTATTAAAACTCTATATTCATTTATTGATTAAATTTAATAATTCACCCTCTGACTTTTTTTTGATTCTCCTTTTTTTATTTGCATTCTTTTTAGTGAAGTATAATCAGTTTACAATGTTGTGTCAATTTCTGGTGTACAGAATAATGCTCCAGTCATACATATACATGCATATATTTGTTTTCATATTCTTTTTCATTATAGCTTACTACATGATATTGAATATAGTTCCCTGTGCTATACAAAAGAAATTTGTTGTTTATCCATTTTATATAGAGTAGTTAGTATCTGCAAATCTCCAACTCCCAATTTATTCCTTCCCCCTCTTTACCCCCTTGGTAACCATAAGTTTGTCCTCTATGTCTGTGATCTGTTTCTGTTCAGCACAACCACAACATACCACAACTTCTTTATCCAGTCATTTGTCGATGGACATTTAGGTTGTTTCCGTGTCTTGCCTATTGTAAATAGCACTGCTATGAACATTGGGGTGCATGTGTGTTTTTGAATTAAGATGCCCTCTAGATATATGCCCAGGAATGGGATTCCTGGATCATATGGTAAGTATTTTTAGTCTTTTGAGGAATCTCCATACTGTTTTCCATAACCGTTGCACCAAGCTACATTCCCACCAGCAGTGTAGGAGGGCTCCCTTTTCTCCACACCCTCTCTGGAGAGTTTTTATCATAAATGGATGTTGAATTTTATCAAAAGCTTTTTATGCATCTATTGAGATGATATAGTTTTTATTCTTCAATTTGTTAATGTATCACATTAGTTGATTTGCAGATATTGAAAAATCCTTGCATCTCTGGACTCAGTCTCATTGGATCATGGTGTATGATTGTTTCAATTTATTGTTGGATTCAGTTTGCTAATATTTTGTTGAGGATTTTTGCATCTTTGTTCATCAATGATATTGGCCTGCAATTTGTGTGTGTGTGTGTGTGTGTGTGTGTGTGTGTGTGTGTGTGTGTGTGTGATATCTTTGTCTGGTTTTGGTATTAGGGTGCTGGTGGCCTTAAAGAATGAGTTTGGGAGTGTTCCTTCTGCATCATGGATTAATTTTTGAGGACATCTTTCTGACAGAGCAAAAAGGATGTCTTCACCTCAGTACTCTAATAAGCAGTTTATAACATGTATTTTTAAATGGTGTAAATTTTAAACGAATCAGCAGTTCTTTATCAAGTTCTTTTAATTAAAAGTACTTTAAAAAACATTTTTGTAGGAAGAATTGAATAAGTTTTTACTCCATTTCTGTACTGATCTTCAAGGTATCCTATTTTAATGAAAACTATCAATGCTGTAACTGGTGTTTTAATGCTTTTTTTTAAAAAAAGAACTAACTGAATAATTAAAAATTATTTAATCTAAGAAGTAAATAATTCTTCAAGAATATAATGCTTATCTCTATTCATTGTACATTAAGTAGATGTCCCTTATCAGCAAAGGAATGGAAACATAATTTTTATTAGATGGATTGCATTTCAAGGAACGCATTTTTAACATTATGCAGTGGAAGTCAGTGGGAATATAATTTGTCATGTCAGTACATACATCACAGCTGTTCTAGCATGTATCTTAACTGTAAAATGAGGTCTACTTTTCTTAGCTGTATTTCTTTCCTGTTAGGATAATGTGGCATTGCTTATTGCCACTTAGCCTGACGTTTAAATCTTTAAATTTATAAACATTCTGCCATTTTCCTTGGTGTATGAGTTTCCCAGGGCTGCTCTAACAAAGTACCACAAACTGGGGTGGCTTAAAACAACAGAAACTTACTCTGTCAAAGTTCTGGGGGCTTGAAGTCTGAAATCCAGGTGTGTTCGGGGTCATACTCCCTGTGAAGGCTCAAGGGAAGAATCTTTCCTTGGCTCTTCCTGGCTTCTGCTGGCTCCTGGCATTCCTTAGCTTGTGGCAGCATGACTGTAATCTCTGTATCCATCTTCATGTGGCTTGCTCCCAGTGTGTGTCTGCCCCTGTGTCCTCTCCTCTTCTCTCTCTCTTTTTTTTTTTTTGAGTTTTTTTAATGTAAAATTTTAATTTTTATACAATTTTAAAGGTTCCTTTCCACTTAGTTATTAAAAAATATTGGCTATATTCCCAATGTTGTACAATACATCCTTGAGCCTGTCTTTATGCCCAGAGTTTGTACCTTCCCTTCTCCTGCTCCCCACTAGTAACCACTACTTTGTTCTTTACATCTGTGAGTGTACTGTTTTTTTTTTTTTTTTTATTATATTCACTAGTCCTCTCCTCTCCCTGTCTTATCAAGAACACCTGTCATTGGATTTGGAACCCCTCTAGTGCAGTGTGACCTCATCTTAATTAATCGTATCTACAAAGACCCTATTTCCAAATATAGTCACATTCTGAAGTTCTTTGTGGACATTTTGGGAGACACTATTCAACTCACTATACTTTGTCTACTTGCAGATTTTCTTCTCTTTTTCTTCTTTTTTAAATGGGTTATTATAATAATATTTTACCTTGGATTATATATATACAATATTCTGATGCATTTTAATTATGAAACTGAGAATTTATAAATCAGATCATTGGAGTTTTAAAAGGTATTTTTTAAATTCTGTTTTGGGAAAATACTAATACCTCTTGCGATTGAGATAAAGCAGTGCTGTTCTTTCCTTCTCCATGATACTACTATTAAAATGTTATTTTGATTAGCTACTTGTTTTTTGGAGGGTTGCTTCCTGAGAATTTTTCAGTTTTTAAAAAAAACCTTGTAGCTTACAAATAATTTATCATGAGGAAAAAAGTGAAACGTTTAACACTTTTTAATTGTAATACACAAACTCTCTTTTTCCTCATTCATCTTATTCCTCATGTAGTCTTCTCTCCAGTGTCACCCCGTCCCACAAGACAGGGAAGAAGACGGCAGAGGGAAAAAACTGACAGAGATGGACCCATGAAGTTCCATAGACATGGTGTGGAACTATAAATCCATTTTAAGATTTGGGACTTTACATTTTCAAAACCTACTAAGTAGGAAAGTTTTATTTATTAAAATAGACGTAACAGAACAAATGGCTGTCCACCCCACCAGTTCTGTATAAATCACAACAGTTAACATTCATTACTTACAAGTGCTTCAGGTGTGGTTACAGGTACTTTACACACATTAACTCATTGACTCCTCCCAACAACCTTAAGAGGTAGGTACCCTAATTATCTCAGTTTTACACTAAGGAAACTGAGGCACAGAGAGGCCAAGTAATGTGTCCGGTCATACAGATTATAACTGACAGCACCAGGCTTCAAATCCAGGCAGTCTGGTTCTGGACTTTGTTCTCTTAATTACAGCATTTAACAACTGCTTCTAACAGTTCATAAATTGCACCAAGAATCTCATTTAATAGTCTCAGTTATGGCAAGTCACATCATTTCAGCCATTCACTAATATTTTTATTTATTAAACTTTTTCTTTATCTAAAGCTGATTGATCCTGAGTAGATTGAACTTGGGTGTATGAATTAATCTGATTTAGTCAGAGTGGGGTGCTATTGCAGAATAAGATAGATCTGGTGACTTAAACAACAGATATTTATTTTTTGTGATTCTGGAGGCTGGAAGTCCAAGATCAGGGTGCCAGCATGGTGGGGTTCTTGGCGAGGGGTCTCTTCATGTCCTCACATGGCCTTCCTTGGTGCATGAAGAGAGAGAAGTCCCATATCTCCTCCTCTTTTTGTAAGGGTATTAATTCTGTCATCGGGTCTCACCCTCATGAACTACCCTAACCCTGATTACCTCCCAAAAGCCCTACTTCTTAATACTATCCCACTGAGGGTTAGAGTTTCACCTTATAAGTTTGGGGGGATCACAAACGTTCAGTCCACTGCACTGATCAACAATGAAAAGCTATAACAGCTGTTAGAATGTGTTTCCTTTTTATTTCCTAATTCTATGAAAAGTATCTCCAGAGGGGCCAGTCAGTAGTTTATAAAATGCAGCTATCTTTATTTTAATAAAGTAGACAAGAGAATGGAGTCCATGAAAGCCGCATTTGGTGAAATGTATGGCAGACTGATTTGTTCTGTATCTTTTAAATCTAGACTTTTACTTGAAATAGCACTTAATACATGGCTCATGGTTTTTTTCCAGAAAATATACAGATGTGCTTACTGTATTTTTACAGCCAAGTTATATCTTAATGGAGGGTTTAGGGCTTAAAATCAGTGAGGAGAAAAATCCTATCTATTCAAAATTACCTTGAAAATCCCTCCAGTAGGCAGAATCTAGCCCCACATTTCATCTGTGGTCTTCCCTCTGGGCAATTGAGGCCTGGTCTTATTTCACCAGGGAAATGGGCGCCTGGGCAAACTGAGGGTTTCTCCTCTTGCCACTCTCCTGTGGTCTTAGAACTACCCTTCCCCCTTTTCCTCCCTCTGTCTCTTTTGTCCTCTTTGCACCCCCCCCCCCCAAGAACAATGTGTTGTATTCCAAGTAAGTTTTTGGAATCCATAGAATTTTTGTAACATGTAAATTTTTCTTTTCTCCCACTATTATCTTATTAGCCACTGTAATTTCAGACCTGAATTTTCCCCTTAACGATCAGATAAATGACATCTTAGTATCTTCTTGTTTATGACTATTTTCAGTGTTTTGGATATTAGGATTGCATCATTTCCTTGGTCCTGGATATGTAGCTCTCACTATTTTAATTTTCACCTGTTAAATCTCCACTCCACATCTCAGAGGAGTTTATACACAGCCACCTTGGTGGTGGAGTTGCTCCACATGGGTTTGCTACTCTTTGGGCCAACACCAGGAATTGCTGGTTTTCTCTCTCAGGCAGGTCTGTCATAGGCCACACCTGTGATAGACCCGCCCAAGCCCCTCCCTCCCTCCCCCAACCCCGCCCACTCTGCCCCTCCCTGCTCCTGACTCCAGGCCTGGGGAATGCCAGTGCTAGCTCCTGGATGTCTAACCCAAGTCTCCTACAGCTTCACTGTAGTAGACTTGCTGCCATTTCTGTCCCTTACTAGCTGGCTCATTGTCTAATCCTTTGATCACAGTGACTTTTCAAGTACTTAGTCAAGGATAGAGCTGTTATTCTAAAAAAGGAGAAAACTCTCCTCAAGTTTTCTTTAGTTTTTGCTTCAGTCCTTCTCTTAGATGCACGTTATAGCTTATTTAGTACAATGCTTCAGTGTTACGTGATTTTGAAGCTTGGTTTCTGTTTGTTACACAAGAAATATGTGAATTCATTCTCATTGTGAAAAAGTCGAGTAATGTAGATCAAGTCCATATACCCTCGACTCTTACCAAGTCCCATTCACCTCAATAGCTATAACTGCTATTATCATTTCAGAGCATATATACACAAATATATACATACCCAAACATACGCACATGCACACACATAAAGACACATGGTTTGTGATTTTAAAAAAGAAAAGTGGTCACATATAGTCTGTATTTTACACTGTAAGCAATGACTTTTGTCTTTTTTTGTTCATTGATGTATCTCTAACATTTAGAACCTGGTGTGTAGTAGATGCTTAGTTAATATATTGGAAGATGAATTTGCTTTATCCACTTAGTGATGTATCTTGGAGATCTTTCCATGTATGTACATAGGCAGGAGACAAGAAGACTCCTTTTACTGGCACATGGTATTGTATACTCCACAGTACAGATGGTTTGCATTTCACTTACTGCAAGTTATGGAGATGCCTTTTCAATTAGTAGACATTCATATTCTCTCTGCTATGAAATGTCTAGTTATGTCCTCTGCCCATTTTGAAGGGGCTGTCATTTTCTCCTTGACTTTTAGGATTTTTTTTATAGCCAAATATTAATCTTGTATGTATTACATATAGTGCAAATATTTTCTGCTTATTTATCACTTGACTTTAACTTTATTATATATTATAAAACAAAAACGTATAATTTCGATGTAGACAAATTTTTCAGTTTTTGTGGCATTTTTATTTTATCTTGCTTAAATTTTTTTCTAATAGTTTTATAGACTTTTATGTTTAGTTATATATATATATTTTATACTTAGTTATACAAAAATAAAAATTATTTTCCTGCTAATCATGTACTTGCATTCTTTAAACCACACTTAGGTCTATAATTTACTAATGAGAGAAATTTTTTTCATGCTTATTGACCACTATTCTTTTCTGAATGAATTGTTCATGCCTTTGCTTATATTCTTTGATTTTTTTTTTTACTTTTTGACTTATAATGATTTTTATAAATAATGATATTGATATTTTGTCATACTTAACACTTTTTTTCATTTTCTTGTGCATTTAATTTTACTTTTTCCATGCTAAAAATTTAAAAGTATCTGTTACTCTTTTTTCTCTTATTTCCTCCATTGCTTTTATATTTAGGAAGGTATTGTGCACCTCCAGAGCAGTTAAGTATTCACCTATTTACTTGTAGCATTTTTATGAAGCTGTTATTGACATTTGTCTCTGTAATCCATTTGGGATTTATCATGGTGTATGGTAAAGGTAAGGCAGTACTTGAGGAAAAGAGTGCAGGGGTTAAGAGCCTGGGTTCTGAAGCCTGACTGCCAGATTTCAATATCTGGGTCTGCCACTCACCAGCGATGGGCAAGTTACTTAAAATCTCTGTGCCTCAGTTTCCTCACTTACAAAAGGGCTGTGATTATTGTATCTACCTGTTAGGATTAAACACACTTGTTTATGTAAAGAACTGAAAGCACTGTTTTGCACATTGTAACAACTTAGTTATTGACAATGACAGTAGTAATTATTATAAAGTTTTATTCCAAATGAGCAAATGTCTAAATGTAATTTTTTTAATGAGTCGTACCATCACAATTGGTTTGCCGTACTTCTGTGATCATATAAAAATGGCAACCGTAATAGTAATAATTATAGCTGCTCATGTTTCTTGACACCTTACTCTGTGGCTGGGTGTTGCTCTCAGTGTGTTCCTTGCATCAATGCACACAGTTCTACAGCAACCCTGTGAAGTAGGTTTCATTATTTTTCCTGTTTTATAAGTGATGTAACTGAAGTTTAGAAAAGTCAAATAGTTCATCCCAGGTCACAGTGTGGATAAGTGGCAGAATTCTGGCATCAGTCTGGGTCATGGACAAGCTCTTTGTCCTGGGATCTCTATCTGGGTTATTTATCTTGTCATTCCATCTGTTGATTTTTGTACAGTGACACACTTTTTAATGACTTCAGCAGTCTAATACACTTTAATATCTGCCAGGCCATTTTCTTTTATTACTCTTTTTTTTTTTGGAAAAATGCATATTGCTTTTGTGGATTACTCATTCTTTCATTTGAAGGTGAAAACCTTGTTGTGATATTCCAACTCCAGTTCTATGTGAATTTTGATGAGATATTTGTAAAGCTCATAATTTACATTTACATTTTTCATGTCCTTTTCCCTATCTAATCAGAAGATGATCCCTTCTGTTTATTATAGTTTCCTCTTTTTTTCCCCTAACATAGGTGAATTCACATTTCTTTCTAAACATAAAATAACTGGAAATACCCTTATGTTGTTGGAATGTTTTTCGATTATATTTTCTAACTATTTATTGCTATATAAAGAAAACTATTCATTTTTAAGCATTTATTTTATGCCTGTGGAATTTACTGGATTCTCTAGTAGGTTTTAAATTAATGATAATTTTTATCTTGTTTGTGCAATTGTATCTTTTATTTCTATTTTTATATATTATTTCTTTCAGAAAATTATAAAATTGCAGTTGATTTTCTTAGGTTTTTTATCTTGATGGGAATAGTTTTCTTAGAATCGTTTATAACCATTTGATGTTGGCTTTTGGCTTAAGATACATTTATTGTGATAAAGAAAGAAATTTTTCTATTCTTCAACTAAGGTTCTCAGAAATGAGCATTGAATTTCATTGAGATGATCATGGTCTTAACATATTGAACAAATTATATAATTTGCTATATTGAATAGATTTATTAACCATCCTTGCTTTCCTAGTATAAGCTCTATTTGGTCATTTGGGGGTGATTCTTTTGCCATTAAATGGTTTTCCTATTATTTAATTTAAAATTAATATATTTTATCTATGAAACAAAGTTATTCTTTATAAGATAAATATATTTATAAATGAATAAATACAAAATGAATAACTATACAATAATATTAAAATTCCTAGTGAAAAAGAAATATCACAGAAACCGAGGAGAAAAGAATAGTGGATACCTCATTCCAGATTATCTCAGTTAGCTGGATTAAGCAGGAGGCTGGTCTGTTTGTTTAGAGGCAGGGGAGTGGGAGATGAGTCTTAAGAAGATGGTGAAACTCAGTATGGTTACTCAGAATATAAAGAGGAGCAAAAGGGCTTTTAGCTGTTGGCCAGACTGGAGTCTCACCACCAATTCACATGCTGAGGCTCCAGTGTAGAGTTGCTAATTTCTTTATTTGTTATACCACGAGAATCCCAGTCCTTTCAATTTAGCAAATTAAGGGATTAGCAAAGAGCAAATCGTAAAACCTCATTGACTACAAAGGTGCTAGGGGATCTTTTGTTCCGGATGATGTGCATGTCCTATATCTGAAGGTCCTTTGGAAAGCATGCCACTGGTTCACCATCACAGTGAAAACAAAAGGAAATAGAAGCTGAGAAATTCTTGTCTGTATTTCCAGTAGATCTCTTTTGTTATTTTTGTTCATTGCTTCCCATATTGAAATTAAATCCACCCAACATAAGTATGTCCCCAATTCACCATGACCAAGGCAAATTGCAGTTTCTGTCCCTCGAGCACGAATTGTTTCACACTCAGTGCAGTAACGTCGCAGAACTTTTCCTGAGTCATAATGTTTAGCTCAGGATCCTCAAAATACAGAGACATCTTTACATTCTTAAGATATTTTCTTGAGAGTCCTGAGATGTATGTTCATAGAAAAGAATGCTCGTGCTGACTGTGTCATTTAGATGGGGAGGACCTGGTGGTCAGCCTTGAGGGCTCCATTCTCAGCATCACTCCCAACTCCCTGGTTTCTTTTAGTCTCATTGTCAGGTATCTAAATGTCAGGGCATTTATTCCAGCATTAGTGTAAATTGCTGGAACATTTTATCATAATTTTTAAAAATTTTGTTTTGTAATGGAATAATTCCACTTGAAAATAATCTTATTTTTTTCCTCAAAGAAGTTTATGTTTTCTAATCTTAGTATGTCAGATTTCCCAGATAGCAGATTTACATGACAGTTCAGAATTTTATTTGCCCTAATCACCCAGCCCTTTGTAAATCCCTGCTTTTCTTCTCTCTCCAGACATTTCAATGAGCAGGACTCTGCTAACTTCTGTGGAATCAAATTAACTTTTCCTCAGGAGTCATTTGCGTGTATGAGAAGACTGATTTAACCACAGTGGAATTAATGCTGGTCTCAGATTTATCTGAAAAATCCCGGAAAGACCAGTGTGGTTTATTTGCCCAGCAATATATGTTTCCTAATTATTTAAGTGCAGAAAATAAATAAAACTTATCAGAGATGATCTCTTGAACAAAAAGTAAATGTGTAGGGCTTTAGCTAAACTAAAGAATAAAATGTCTTGCCCCCAGAGTTAATGATAAAATCTCCTTGACTTAGCAACTAACCCATTCCCACCTCAGGGAATTCCACTAGGCTGAAGTCTACGGAATGAAAGTTCCCGCTCCAGGAAATGAGTGTCCTGGTTTCATAATTAAACCTAAGTTCCTTGAAACTTTGTACTGTGCTCTTACCTCACCAAATCATTGGCTGAAGGTTTTGTCCTGATTCCCGCTGAGATTATTTACACTCTCAGCCTGTGATGGATGGCCCCTGTGGGTAGATTATTCCATGTGCTGCCATTTATATTGCCTCCATGGAGCATTACTTGGGACTAGTGTACATAAATAAAAATGAGCTCGAGAAATACAAATATGATATGCAATTCAATCATCATCATCATATTTCCAATGCCTGTGATTATTCTCTGTTTGCAGTACAATATGAATTCTTTATTTACGGAGTTCTACCACCTCCAGCTCCTTTTCTGAGTTTTAATTAAAGTCTCTGTTGATTTTTTATAAACGTCTTTAATGACAAAGCACTGTCATAACTAAAACTTGAGTTTAATGGCAAGTCATTTTATTGTTTCCTGCTGCAGTCTCCTAAATATAATCTTCTTAATTAAGGTAAGAGAATTTCAGTGGACATTTGTGTTCAGTTTTTTTTTTTTCCTCTTCGAAAATCTTTTCCTTCTCCAGCAACTCTGGTCTTCCTGTTGACCTGCTGTAAAGTGGAGGAGGGGAAAAGGAAAAGGAGGATTTGTTTTTGAGAACTCAACTATCTATAAATGACTTCCTCTTGTTTGGTACATCCATTTGCAGGGTTTCATTTTCAAATGCCTGGTTGCAGGATCCACGTCCTGGAGGAAGGAACCGTGTCATCCTTCACTCATCCTGTGCACATAGCTCGACCACTGCCCCGAATATTATCTCCTATCACTTCTGGCATTTCTTGTGCTTCTCCTCTTCCTGAAGTTCATAATTCATGTCACTGATTTCCGGTGCATACGGAGTCAGGTTTTAGAAATATGAGACAATTTTAAAATTACAGATGCAAAGTCTAGTATTTGAGCCAACATCTGCAACTAGTTTACGGGATTAAGCAAAATAGCTGCTCTGGATGACTGATATTTACCAGGGCCTCTCCATTTCCCATCAGAAATCAGAATGGCTCTTACTTATATGTTCTTCAGTTTTCAACAGAAATCAGGATTTCATCTGTTACATACCTCCCTTTATTAAGTTTCCTCACAGAGTATCTTAAGTTACAGCCAATTTTCAATTAGCCGTGATTAAGGTCAGGGGGAATATGGGTAATTAAAATCCACAAATAACTAAAAGACTTACTTTAAGCAGAATGCAACACTCTCTCCTAAAACTTCTGGCTGAAATTACAAGCAAGTAAACCATCTGCCGTGATTTTCTTTTGTTTTGGTGCAAACAAAAAAATCTGAACATGCCACTGCATTATTTACAACCACGCAAAAATACTTCCTTACCTGTAGGATAACGTCTAAACTTTAGCCTCCATTATCCATCCCGAGCCGGAGTCTAGTGCCTTCTCTTGCCACTAGTGCCCTTGAATTCTGTGCTCCAGCGGTGACCTTCAGTCAGTGCCCTCAATGGGCCGAACCCTTTCCCTGCCGGGACTTTTGATGCGCTCTTTCTTGGCGCTTAGAACAGCTTCTTTTCCATTTTTTCCTGAATATCTTCTCATTTTCCTTAGTTTATCACTTCCTTAGGAGTACTTTCCCTGTCTTCTACAGTATTTTCAGTCGTCTGCTGTATGTTCCCATAAGAGTCTGTCCCTTTCACACTCAGTGTCCATTTCCTTGTTTGGTGTTATTCTTCCCTACTTGCCTGTAAACTCTGCAAGATCAGGGACAGTGTTGCCATGTTCAGGACTAAATTCTTTGTGTCTAACTTAGAGCCTGCTGATGAAAGGTGTCCAAAAAAATAACTGTTGAATGAAAAGAAGGAATTACATATTTTAAAATCAAATCTGGAAGTTAATGACCAGGTATGGAAATGTTCTCTATAATATTACAGTGTTAATATTTGGAAGGGAACATCTAGAATGTATTAAAGCAGCTTATTAACTTTGAACATTACTTTTTGTCATCCAGAGAAAACAATTGGAATTTTTTTATAATTCTTTATTTATAATTGTTAACTCAGAGTTGTCCTTTCAGGCTTGCTTATGGTGATTATTTAAGTGTAGCACCTAAATACATCACCCGAAAAATGATTATGTATAGGTCTGAAGTGTGAGTCTAATCTTAGAAAGAAACTGGTTCACACTTGGTTAACTTTTAGACATAACTGCCCAATTATGAACAGCATTTGGACTCCAGTAGATGCTACTGTCATTTTAGGTAGGAGAGTTCTTCATTTATCACCTTTGGTCTTTACTCAGTAGATGTCTCCTAGACACTGTGACAGTACGGTTATGCCTGCTACACAGAAAGCCCTTGGTTTTAGCAATCCCCCTGCTTTAGAACTATTACATCAATAATTTATGACTAACCTATGATTTAAGGAAAAGTGTAAGTACTATCAAAGGAGCATAAAGCACAGTTTCTACCTTGATAATGTTATCTGTCATTTATTGAACATTTACCAGAAGCCAGACCTTCTGAGGGCTTTCTGTACACCAATCTCACTTAATAGTCACATTATTTGAAATTGGAACTATTAGCTCTGATTCTCAGATTTTAAAAAATGAGTTTTGGTTACTTGTGAATAACTTGATTAAGTTCGTACATTTAGTAAATGGCAGAACTGAAATACAAACCCAAGGAGTCCAAGCTTTGAGCTCAGCTATAATCTTATCAGGAAAATGCGAACAAAGCAAATACAGTTGCTGGTAATTCAGAACAAGGTGATGTAAGCGCTTAATTAAGATAATGAATAAAGTAAATGTTCAGGGAGGAAGAGTTACATATGGGCTCCTGGTGCTTCTCTATTACTTATTAAAATAATGCAATAGATTAATTCCTTTTTTCTTTAAGTGTTATATTACCCAGAAGCTGCTCCATGTGTTTGTGCTTCTACCTGTTACTCTGGCATATTTGATTTTTTTAAATAATCATATCATAAAATTAGCTACCCATTTTTGAATGGTTATTTTGTATAAGGCAGCGTGTTAGGCACTTTGTTCCTCAAAGCATGTTAACCTTAACCGTCAAATGGCAGCGTATCTCCCTGCTTCTCATTATGGGCCAAAATTTCCAGAAACTTCTTTAAAACAGAACATATCTCTGTTTGATATATATTTGTTTCCATTGGCCAATTACTAACTTTTAAAAACATTTTTCGGGAGAATGTTTTTTCTACACCTTGGATGTTGTGAAGGTATTGATTCATTACACGAAATCAGAGTTTCATGGGAGATCTTCAGCTCTGTCACCCATCCATTTCAGTCTGGCTGACCTACCCCGCCCCTCCATCCATCACGCCACAGAAACGGTGCTTGGTGAGCTGCAGCCAGCACGCATCAGTGGGGCCACAGTGCTTACTCAAATATTGAATGCTTTTCTACGAGCTGTAACTGGCTGTTCCCCCAAGCGCCTGCCTATCATCAGAGATGCTGAGGCTCCTCTCTCAGAATCCCACCAACGTCCCTCCTTATCCGGAAGTTAAAGGCAAAGATCTGGTACAGGAGGGGACCCCCAGTACCCTGCTCTAGCACTTTGACCCCAAAACCCCTTCAGATTGGCCAAGTTGTTGCCTTACTAGTTGTGAAATTGTTTTAATACCTTCTCTTCAGTAACCCTTGTGTTACCCAAATCAGTGAATAATTTTTTTACTTTGAGTTTTACTTTCCCTCATGGTATCATTTGACCTTTTCAGTCCTTTTGCCTTGTTAAAACATTCTCTTCCTTTGACTTCTGTTTTTCCCTCCCACCCTTCTAGCCACCCCTCTTTTGCCTTTGTAGCTTCACCCTCTCTACCCAGTTATATCTTTCCTTTCCTCAGGGTTCGGTCCTCGGTCCTCTTCTCTTCTCACTCAAACTCTCACTTCATGTCACTTTTGTCATACCTATGGCTTCAGTCACACCCATAATCAACAACTCACAAATCTGTATATCTGATGGTGACTTCTCTATAGCCAGTGATTTATTTGACGTGTTCACATCTTGACATGTCCATACTGAACTCATGACTTACCCCTTCCCTAAACGTGGCCCTCCGACACTCCATCAGAGAATTTGCCTCCACAGTCTGTCCAGTTTCAGAAACTTAAACCTTGGGAGTCATCCTTGACACCTCATTCTCTCTCATCTATCACCTCCAATTTATCATGGTCGTATTAATTTTTTCTTTCTAAATATTCCTCAAATCTGTCTGCTTCCCTCTATGTCCATTTCTACCACTCTTGTCATAGTTGTCATTGTCTGTGAGTTAGGATTCTAATCTTAGTATTCTATCCGACCCCCCTCCCTCCTCCTCTCTCTAACCTCTTCACCAAACTAAAACTAGAAAAGGGAACGTTTCATGACGCAAATCTTATGTTGCTACCCTCCTTTAAACACTTCAAAGGCTTCCCGTTCCTCTCAGGATAAAGAGCAAATTTCTTCACATAAATTACATGGCCGAGTATGGTTTGCCTCCTCACCAGGCTTGTCTTGCTTAAGGCCCACTCTTGTTTTCTGTGCTAGGGCCATCCCATCCCCCAGTCGCGGCCCACAGCCTTCAGATGTTAGTGCCTGTGCTAAAGTCAGCAAGGAGGCCACTCCTACCCTGTGCAGGTCAGAGCTCTCTCAACGGACTGACCCCCTTCTTGGCAGCAGCAGCCGCAGCTGTAATTTTACATTTATCTGTGTGAGTCTTTGCGTAGTGTCTATTCTGCCATTAGTCTGTAAGCTCTGTGAAGTTCTGGGACTGTTCCTGTTTTGGGGGGGTTGTTTATCCCTGTATTTTTAGCATGCTACCTGACATATATAAGGTACTCACTACCTTTCTATTAAATGAACTGATAAATATTGACTAAGGTGCTTTCTTTCTCAAAGAAGCCCTCTGGATTATTTTTAGTAAAATATCCAAATTCTACTCAGACCTTATTAATTATGTGGTATCTTTTCCTTTGTGTATGTGTGTGTGTGTATTTTTGTCCTTGAATGTGAGAAATAAATGACAGGCTTAGCTCTCATTCTGTTTTGTATCATTTGGAATCTCTTCCACATGGAGGGTTCCCATTAACTTCAAAGGAAGCTCTGCACATGGAAAAGATACACAGGAAAAAAGTGAAAAAAGTAGAGCCCTGATTTTCATCATGGTTAATGGCCTGGATCTTGTAGAGGTTTAGGTGAGTAAATTCTGAGAATAAACAGCCCACTCCTAGTGAATTCTTCAGCAATAGCTGTACATGTGGCAGGAATAATGCATAAACAGGCAGTTGGGGAAATTCCGGGAAATGATGAGAAGGAAAGAAATTGTTTAGGAGTAATTTTGAGAATCAAGATAATACCATAGACCAGTGAGCCACAGAGGCGTGGAAAGTGTACTCACAATGTGAGGATGGGCTGGTGCCCTGGAAGCAAGACTCAAGGGAAAGGATTTCGGGTGCTGTTATGGGGCAGAGTGAATGGAAGATGACCGAGGCACCACAGAGGTAGTCCTTGTAGACTTGGGCGGTCTGGAAAGAGTGGGAAGGGGGCTCCGTAGGTTACCTGGTGAGATTATTTCATGAAACAATAACTTGGAGTTCTGCTTCACCTACAAATTTGACTCATGTGGTTGTGAGTTAAACTTATACCAATGTTTTCAGGTTAAGGTTGATTTTTACAGAGAAATCAGGAAGTTATTATCTTTTTTGGCATCTTTATCTTCAAATAAAAAGGGGATTTGATATGAACATTACATGTCAGTTTCTTATTTTCAACCAGGTTTTATAGCACCCTGGTAATATGTTTTCAGTCGGTCAGATCAGTTCCTTATTTAAGTAGTTAAGCTTCTTTCATCGTGGTCATTTCCCATGTAATATTCCAGAATTATTTCTTTTTATGTTGTGCTGTAGAGTTATTTCACTCCCTGACTATTTGTAATCTGCCTCAGTTTTCCAACATGTTGTGTCCATTACACATTAAAGGAAATCTCAAGAAATCGCTTGTTTTAAGCAAACAATAATGTGACGGCAGCTGGTATTCTTAATAGCATGAATATGGTAGGAAAACCTGGAAAATATAGGAAAATTGAAGGAGAGTATAAATATAACTTTATATCTTACCACTAATTTTCAGTCATAGTTGACATTTTGATATATACTGCAGTCATTTTTCTATCTTTACATTAACAAATAAAACCAATGTAATACCATATTTAATAATACTCATAGGTACCGATCTAAGTCCTTTACATTTATTATATCATCATTTTCACAACAACTCTGTTAACAGGTGTTACTGTCCCATGATATGTATGAAGAAATTGAGTCAGAGAGGCTCACCCAGTGACACCCAGCTAGCAAGTGTTGGAAGGAGGAGACCATCCCAGACAGTCTGACTCCAGAGTCCTGCCCAGTATTTAGCACTCCTTTGCCAAGATGTTTTCTCACATCATATAGTAGGTATTTGTGCTAAGCTTAATTTAGCATCAGGGGAGTATATCAGAATCTATTAACCAATATCCAGTTAGGCAAATAGGTTGTTTCCAATTGCTTGCTGCTAGAAAGAGGGGTGTGGCCAACATCCTTGTATGTGTTGTGAATTAAGGGCTGGGGCTCTGAAATCAGAGCACCTGAGAGACTATTTTTATTCACGTGCTCTGGTGCTAAATCCTCTGAATGTGCCCTGCAAAGTCAAGCAAAATGGCAGACTTGCTCCTAAAAGTAAGCCCATTGGTTACCAGCATGGGTCTGGCAGTGTTGCAGGTGCCTGACTGTAGTTTCCTCATCTGTCATGTGAGGAAAATATTACCCCCCTCAAAGGATTACTGTGTGGATTAAAAGAAATAATGTGCGTGGAGCTCATAGCAAAATCCCTGGCACCAAGTAGTGTTTAGTAAGTGTTAGCTCTTGTTATTCTCCTTGAATTCCTAGAAATGGACTCAAAGAGTATTCTTAACTTTACCGATTTCAGGTACTTACAGAACTCTGTGCTCTGATTTCTTAGAACATTAAATCCAGGAAAGGAACATCTAGACATAAAAATGTCAGTTAACTCATTTGTAGTTGTATTTTACAGTCTTTTTGTTTTTTTTTTTTTACTGAAGTATAGTCAGTTTACAATGTTGTATCAATTTCTGGTGTACAGCACAATTCTTCAGTCATACATGAATATACATATATTTGTTTTCATATTTTTCACCATAAGCTACTACAAGATATCAAATATAGTTTCCTGTGCTATAAAGTATAAACTTGTTTATCTATTTTATATATACCAATCAATATCTGCAAATCTTGAACTCCCAGTTTATCCCTTCCCATCCCTTTCCCCTGCTGGTAACCATAAGTTCCATGCCTGTGAGTCTGTTTCTGTTTTGTTAAAAAATAAGTCCATTTGTCTTTTTTTTTTTTTTTTTTTTTTAGATTCTACATATGAGTGTATCATATGGCATTTTTCTTTCTCTTTCTGGCTTACTTCACTTAGAATGATGATCTCCAGGTCCATCCATGTTGCTGCAAATGGCATTATTTTAATTATTTTTTATGGCTGAGTAGTGTTCCATTGTATAAATATGCCACAACTTCTTTATCCAGTCATCTGTCAGTGGACATTTAGGTTGTTTCTATGTCTTGGCAATTGTAGATAGTGCTGCTATGAACATTGGGGTGCAGGTGTTTATAGTCTTGAGAACAAAACAGACACTATTTCATCAAATATTTGATTATTTTGTGTCTTAAGTTGATTATTTAAATCCCTTTAGAGATGCTTCACCTTAATTTGCTTGTTTTCATAACATCTTTATCCCAATCATAAGATAAGTTCATCAGATGTGAAAATCTATTTTCCGCATTACGTCAGCCCACCGATAACACACAGCTGGGCATGGTTATGGTGGCTCTTATTTGTGACAAAGGGGCAGGGCACCTGGCACAGTGCCTAGGCCACCAAAGGCATTCAGTACATATCGGTTGGCTGACTAATCAAGTGTCTTAAGTGAGAAAGACCTTTGAACACTTTCCTGAATTAAATTGATCCCTTAAAACTGCAGGCATGAACTCTTTTCTTCCTCAGACTGGGTGCTCTCTGTGGGCAGGCTAGCTCCCAAGCTGAACGGGAGAGAATGGGCGAGGGAACGACTTCTGTATTTATCCTTCTAGATTTACCAGTCTGAGAAGTCACTTTCCTCCTCCACAGGTGTAATGAGTGAGGAAACAACAGAGGTGCCGCTTCATCCCCACCCCTTGGCAGCACCCCTCAGCCCTCCTCCCCCTTTTATTCCAGTGAGTTTAATCATGAAGTCAGTGGTTAACCAGGAGTGTGGCTAACCCTCTTTGGGGGAAGAGATCTACTGTCTGTTAGTTCTGTTCCTACCTTCTAGAAGCCACTCCTCCAAAGCTCACCGTGACTCCTTGGGCATCCTCCTAGGACCACTAGTGGACAGAGGGCTCTGAAATGGGTCCAAATAGTGCATCAGTAAAATTCACTGCAAGGCTGATTTGTACCTCAGGTTAAATGTTTCTTTTTTCTTTTTAACATTTTTTTAAATCGAGTTATAGTTAGTTTACAGTGTTGTGTCAATTTCAATGAATATTTCTTTCTTACTTTATTTCCTGTTTCAAATTATGTGCAACCATATTATTCCCATAGCCTGTCAGAGATTCTGCAATGATCGCATGACATCATTAATATATTCTAATCTATTACCCTTAGTAATAAGATGCCAACAAAATAGATGTGTTCTCAATGTGACTATGAACCCCCTCATGCTATGAAGTTCTCAGAAATTAAAGTCCAAAGATTACATTACCAAAGGAGTTTGTAAAGTCTGAGATACTTGTGGAACATCAAATTCAAGTCCTCCCCCAATTCTTACTCTCTGGCTCTCAGCCACAGAGGTTCTCTGGCCCAGGCAGACTTGAGGTTCCTTCGCTGGCTGCACCCTGAGCTGGCCTCTAACAGAATGGGTTGCTGCTTCTGGGCTTTTGAAGTTGAAATAGTCTCTTGTGTTCCTTACTTCATAAATAAAGCAAAGAATGAGACCCAAAAGGTAATCCCAGCACTAGCCCCACATCAGCCGAATTTAATAAGACGAAACGACTCCTTAGTCTTTAAAACGATTACCTCGGTCTGTGTTATGTTCCCAGACCCCTTCCCTAGATATGGCCACAGACTACAGCAGACATTCAGAGGTAACTGAATGTGAGAGTGTAGACAGAGAAAATCTTCCTGATTTTAGTCCCACCAGACTGTCGATCAGTTTTTTTCTAGTTGTTAGTGAACTTCTACATTTACTGGGGGAGACCTCTCCCTAGGAGGTTAATTTTGCCTCTGTGCACGTGCCATGAAGAGGGAAAGCAGTCTGTTATGTATAGTCTAGGAGAATGCTTGAAACACTGCTGTTTCAGAGTTAAGGGCTTTGCATCTGACAGCCCCAGGCGCCAGGTCTTACTTGAGTTGCCTTCCTCTCCTGTGCAGCATATTCAAAGCCTTGTAATTTTTTCTTTCCTTTTGCTTTTGTGTTTCCCTTTCTGCCTCTTGTTACATAATTTATTGATCTAGAAGCCTGGGCCTCCTGGGGAGACTTTTCTCCTGCTTACATAATTAATCCAGAGACAGTTTGAGAACATGTGCTGGGGTGGGAGCCGGGTTTGACCCTTGAGTCTGTATATAAGCAACATGAGTTAAGATCAGCTCTCCACCGTCCCCTCCTTGTCCTGGCCTGGGGTAAAGGATGGCATTGAGGGCAGCCAATCTAACCCTTCCTTCTTCCCATCTAATAAACTAAAGCTAGAACCTAGGAGGGCTCTGTGATACATATGGACCTCAGCTGCCTTCCAGTTTAAAAGTAGTAAATCTAATTCTCCCTCTTGAGGCCCATGAGGTCTGTAAGTAGAAAGACCTTTCTCCCTATAGTTTGGGTTCTTGCCTCAGGCATACCTGCTTAGGAAAATCTGTGCCGACCAGATTCGAGGATAAGCAGCCTATCACCTGAGGATGCCCGTGCCCACAAAGGTGGGTCCCTCCCAGCCAGCTGAGTGACGGCCCGGCCTGGGCCTTTGCTGGGCCTGGCCTGTGCAGCCCCGCAGCCCTGTGGTGTGTGAACTACCTTTACAGAGGCCGCCTCTCACCTGTGGGTAAGCCTTTTTTAATCCACCAAGATCAAGATATCAAACAGTCTGTGGTTACAGCCTCCACACGGGCTACAGCAGTTAAAAGCCAGCTGCACAGCTGAGAAAAACTCGTATGGTCCACCGTAAGTAGGGCCAAGGTCAAAACGCCCTGCTCACAAATGAAGTTCAAGGCCCAAAGCTTTGGCCACTTAAAACTTTTCCACATGCATTGTTTTCTTCCCAAAATTTTATTCCTTGTCTGTGTTTTAATTTTATGATCCAATGTGCCAGCCAGATGTTAACGTTCAAACTTGTTCCTAACATACAGGTTTTGCCAACCCTGGCTGACAAGGCCTGACTTTTCATGACAGGGAGGAACTCACCAGAACACACGCTCTCAAGAGTAGGCTCGCCACTAAGAGAAGGGGCTAGGCTGGTCCACTCTCCATATTCTGCTTTCAAAGTTTCTGTATTTGACAGAAGAAGCTTGGGTGATATTTATAGCA
Organism: Camelus ferus; assembly: GCF_009834535.1. Classification (NCBI taxonomy): domain Eukaryota; kingdom Metazoa; phylum Chordata; class Mammalia; order Artiodactyla; family Camelidae; genus Camelus; species Camelus ferus. The sequence continues at coordinate 10,366,010 of NC_045716.1, read as the reverse complement.
ATAAATATTAAAAAATGGTTTGCCGTAAGCCTTAAGAATAAGACATGCCCTTTCAGCTCTCAGGGTCCCTTCTAGGCATATAATTAGGTTCTTGTTTACTTGGACATTCAAGATGGAATTTGATATTCAAACACTAAGAGGCTATAAATGGTTATTGTGCTAAATGTTGGTGGATTTATTGGTACTTTTAAATTTGAATACAAAATTAACACAGCTCTTTCAATGAAGAGATTACAATCGTTCTTGTTTGTCTTAACATTCTTTTCAAATTTTATTATTTTATTTAGTCTTTGCTTTCTCTTTCTCTTATTTTCCTTTGCTTCGTTTTATTAATTTCCTCTTAGTGCTCTGATCTCTTGTGTTCTGTTTTTTCTTATTGTTTGGTGTTTTTTCTTTTTTGTTGTTTTGGGGGTTATTAGGTTTATTTATGTACTTTAATGGAGGTACTGGGGATTGAACCCAGGACCTTGTGCATGCTAAGCACTGAGCTCTACCCACCTTCTCTGACCATTTTTTTCCTTAATGTTTGCCTTTTTTTTTTTAATCTCATTCTGCTGTTTTACCTTGATTTTGTGATTTCTCTCTCCCTCAATTCTTTTGTAAAAAATTACATTAGGAATTGCTTTTTCTCAATTCTTAGTTTGAACTGCCTGTCATTGGGGGAAAAGGTCTGTTTGTGGCAAATACGCTCCCCTCCACTGCAGGAAGGGTTGGGATTGGGCCAGAGTTTCTTCAACTTTTTATGGCAGCTACCTGCTGACAGTGTTCAGTGCTGGAAGCACTCCCATGGGTGCCGGTGAAGGGATGTGCACTCTGCGCACTCACAACATGACAGTTGTAATCCTCATTTTCTCTCCAAGTGAGAAAGTCTGTTGTAATGAAAATGACTGTAATGTCATAGAATGTAGTAATGTATTCTAATTATTTTTGTTGATTTTTCTTTGCAAATTTTAACTGTTATTAGTTATTTATAATTTCCATATAGCTTGATTTAATATATCCACTGACTAAATGATATTTAATAAATATCCTTTTTGGCTATAACATTCCATACTTCTGGAAATTGTGGTAATCTCTGAAAGATGAATCCAGTGGTACCAATGAGATCAGGTAATTTATTGCTTCACATCATTTTAAATCCCCAAACTCTATTCTTGACTTGACTTACATAGTATCTGTTTTTTTTTTTTTCCTGCCTCTCTATGAGCCCCTCCTTGGCTTCATTTCTCTGGCCTAGATTAAGTAGATGATCACCTAAATTACTCTCTTGCCCCAAACCTTCAACATCTTTACACCAATGTACTTGGGTCTCTTGGGTCCAAAAATTCGGAACCCTGGATTCGCTCGCGTTTACCTTCTGTTTCTACATCAAGTGTGCAGAGCACTGCCAGAGGTGGTAGTGCAGCCATTGCAGTTGTGTCCCTGCAAGTTATGGTCTTCATTCTCAACCTTTGTTCGTTATTTTTACGACCTTACATTTTTAGAGCAGTTTTAGGTTTACGACAAAATTGAGAAGCAGTTACAGAGATTTTTTTTTTCATCTCCCCCTGCCCCTACACATGCGCAACCTCCCCCTTTATCAACATCACTCACCAGCGTGATACTTTTTTTTTTTTTTTAACCAAAGGTGAACCTGCATTGACACATCATAATCACCCAAAATTTATAGTTTACCTCGGTTCACTCTTGGTGATGTACATTCTATATGTTTGGGGAAAAAAAAGTATAATGACATATATCCACCATTATATCAGGGTATTTTTCAGTGCCCTAAGAGCCATACATGCTCTGTTTATTTGTCTCCCTTCCCCCACCCCATCCTTGACAACTATTGATCTCTTTATTGTTTCCATAATTTTGCCTTTTCCAGAATGTCATATAATTAGAATCATACAGAATGTAGACTTTTCAGATTGGCTTCTTTCACTTAGTAATACGCATTTAAGGTTCCTCTATGTCTTTTCATGGCTTGATAGCTCATTTCTTTTTAGTGCTGAATAATATTCCATTACCCATGTGCCATGATTTATTTATTCATTCCTCTACTAAAGGACATCTCAGTTGCTTCAAGCTTTGGCAGTTATGAATAAAGCTGCCATATACATGAATGTGTGTACATAAGTTTTCAGCTCCTTTGGGTGAATACCAAGGATCGTGATTGTTGGATCAAATGGGCAGAGTATGTTTATTTTTGTAAGAAAGCAACAAACTGTCTTCCAAAATGTTTTGTGCCATTTTGCGTTCTCACCAGCAGTGTATGAAAGGTCCTATTGGTCCACATCCTCACCAGCATTTTGTGTTGTCTGTGTTCTGGATTTTGGCCATTCTAATAGGTATATAACAGTATCTCATTGTTACAGTTTGCATTTCCCTGATGACATACGATGATGAGCATCTTATCATGTGCTTATGTGCCATCTGTATGTGTTTGATGAGGTGTCTGTTTAAAGTCTTTGACCCATTTTTTTAATTGGGTTATTTGTTTTCTTATTTTAAGAGTTCTTTGTATATTTTAGGTATTAGCCCTTTATCAGATTTGTCTTTTGCAAAAATTTTCCCCTGTTCTGCGGCTTGTCTTCTGATTTTTTTGATACTGTCTTTTGCAGAGGAGAAGTTTTTAATTTTAATGAAGTCCAAGTTACTAACTATTTCTTTCATGGACTGTGTGTTTGGTGTTGTATCTAAAGAGGCATCACCATACCCAAGGTCATCTAGATCTTCTCCTATGTTATCTTCTGGGAGTTTGATAATGTTGTGTTTTGTCAACCATTTTTTAAAAACTAATTCTAGTTATGTTGTCTCTCTCATTCAATTACCGCGAACCTTCTTTCTGCTTCACACCCTCATTTTCCCACAGGTATTTCAGCCTATTCTCTTATCAAGAGAAATGGAAAAATCAAGTATAACCCTCCTACGCTTTCTACCCTGTCCTCTCATTGGACCTGCATCTGCCCTCACTCTCCCAGCCTCCCAGGCTCCCAGGATGAGGCAGCCCTGTTCCTGTTCAGGGAGTCTTTTTCCCACACTCGTCATCTCACCCACTCTGGTCTTCTATGTCCTTGTATCATTCTTCATATATCACCAAACTATTACTCTGGACTATTATTTCTCCTCAAGCAATAAATATGCTCAATTCTTTCCCATACCCCCTCCCCATCAATCTCCAAACCAAAGAAACAGCAGCAGCAACAGAAACAACACTACAAAACACCTCCTTTGACCCTGGGTCTATTCTGGTTTTAACTGGCTTTCATCCTCCTCTGCAAAGAGCTCTCTTTAGTCATTGTCTGCATTTTTTCACTTCCCATTGACTTTTCAACCCAACGGACTCTGACTTATCCCGCCACCTCACTGCAGCTGGCATAGCTGAAGACACTGTGGCGTCTGCATTACACTTTTCATGTCTCTTTCTGTGCTGAATCTGACACTCCCAGCCACACACTCCTTGAAGTTCATCTTGCCTTTGGCTTCCGTAATCTTGCTCTTATTTCTCTGACATTCCTTTTCAGGCTCTTTTCTGACCACCTCTTAAATGTTGGTATTTCCCCAGAATTCCACTGTGAGCCACTGCTATTTCACTGAAGTTTTAACTGTCGCCGCTGTCTGTATGCTGATGACTTGTGAGTCTACGTCTCCACACCTAACATCCCCATTTTTCTTCAGAGGTCAGGTCACGACCACCTGTGTTTCCCCGCAGGGACCTCAGGTTCAACATGGCCTTGGCTGAATTCATCATGAACTTCCCCGCTTTCCAAAACTCAGTTCTCTTCCTCTGTTCCTTCTGATTTGGTAGGCCCATGACTTTCAGAATCATTCTAGAACAGCACGGTGTCCAATAAAAATATAATGCAAGCTACATATATAATACAAAAATTTTCTGGTAACCACATTAAAAAATACAGTGAAGCAGGTGAAATGACTATTAAGAATAGATTTTATTTATCCTGATAGGTCTTAAAATATCAGCATTTCAACATGTGGTACATTTTAAAACATTTAATGGGATATTTTACATTTCTTTTGTGCTAGGTTTTCAAAATTCAGCGTCCTTTTGGCATTTATCACACATCTGAATTACAAGTAGTCACTAGGGCTCGATAACTATGTGTGGCTGGAGGCCTCTGTGCAGTGTAGTTCTGGAGTCCTTGCCTTCACTAGTCCCCCTCTCATCCAGGCATAAGTCCTATGGATTTTATCTCCTAGGTGTTTCTCCAGTTAAGTTTATTTGTTTTCATGTTTTCTACATCATGGCTTTACTTCACACCTCAGTCATTTCTCACTCAGATTATTGCAGTAGCTTGCATAATCTAGTTTGTCCCAGGGAGCAGGTAAAATTCACTGGGATTCCGGATGCTATAGTAGCACATATACATATGTATTTTTATTTAGAGAATAAGAAAACAGTTAAAATTTATTTTATATATATATATATAGAGAGAGAGAAAGATGACAGCACACTCACTCTGTATCACAGAGAAGTCAGTAATAAGGTTATAAATGTAACAAATAAAATACATTTCACCCAGAGAATAAAAAACTTAAAATATTACTTATTTCACCTAAAATATTATTTATTTATGTCATACTTTGAATTTTTTCTGTGTATTCCTAGATGTACACAGCCTACTAAGACGGTCATATAAGCTTAAAAATAGATTTATATGTGTACTTGAAATTTAGTTTGGTACTGCCAAACGTTACCATTAACATTTGGGGTTTTACTGAACTGGATCCCCTCTGACTTTACTCCACTTGCCTCTCCAGCCTCAGCTTCTTCATCCCACGTCACATTTTCTGTATGAAGTGGCTCTTTCCTATTGTGTTCTCGTTTGTCCTTCTTTATGGAAAACAAACAGACTACTTCCTGATGCGACTCTCATTCTCTTCCAGGCTCTTCTGAGCTACCGTCTCTTCCAGGACAGCCCATCAGCTTCTCCTCCGCTGTGTCAAGTGCTCCCTCCCTTGCTGACCTACATCTCTTACTACACTATTATGTGGAAATTACCTCTTTATGGATCTTCATTCCCTGGAAAACCATAAAATTCTTGAGGGCAGGGATGTGGCATTATCATGCTTTTTCATCATGACATATGATAAATTCTTAAGAAATGCTTGTTGAACTAAATTCATGGCTCTCCTTAATGAAGCCAGCCTGTTGTATCGTTCTGTGAAAGAGTGATTTTTTCTTGTTGCAATTTGCGGAGTATCTGGATAAGTATTTCCTCTTATTCAGAGATACCTGATAAAATGAAATAGTAAATATGCGTTCATTGAGTACTGTGATTAGTATGCTATTGGTAAGCCCTGGTAGGGCAGGTGACAATCTTACTGGGAAATAACCAGTTTCTTCTTATTAAAAATTAGATGCCATCATTTGCTCTAAGGTGAATGAAGTTTTGATTGTATGTATGTGTATATGTATATGTATGCATGTAGCTGGTCTTCAAACTTCAGTATGAGTTAAGAGTTACGTTGAGACATGTTAAAATGTGAATTCCTGGGTTCCATATATACATATTCTGATTCATTTGGACTTGAAGGTAGCCCAAGAACTTGTGTTTTTAGAAAGCATCTCAATGATTATAGTAAAAGTGGTAGAAACCATACTTTGAGAAGTATTGTGTCCTTCTTTCTGAAGTAGAGTATAAGAAGGAGAAATTTTGAAAAATGGAGAGAACTGCTTTAGTTTGGACCTGAATGAGGTTCTGTAATGGGAGGGGAGGAGTCTCTAAAAGTTGTAGAGTTAAAAAAGGAGAATGGGCACTTGGGAGATGCTGAAACAGGCAATCAAAGGTGGCCGGGACTGGGAGTGTGGGAAGAGGCTTGGAAGATCACAATGACCTTGGCTTATTTCACACTTTTCTATAGAATTGACTTTCTTTCTTCAACTAGAGGACTTAAGAAATAAAATATAAATATGAAAAGATTATAAATATAAAATTCTAATTATTAGGATATTTTCATTTCCCTTAGGAACTGACACTCAATAAGTAGCCATTCAATAAGTAATTTTAAAAAATATTTCAGTATCTCTAGGATAATGAACGATTTAGATGTAAGATAGTTTTTGACATTTAGAAGAATATCATACAATTCCATATAGTATTTCATTTCTATGACAACTTATCTAGCATAGAGGAGATGGTGAATTATGCCGTATGGAAAACAGCATTTAACATTACAACAACTGTGAGAAAAAAACAGATTTTCACGTAAATTCCATTTATAAATAACTTCTGTCAAGTCTGTAGTCCACGTTGTTAATGTTTTAAAATGTAAAGGCTATTTAAAGATTTTTATGAAAATTCTACATATTTTGAAGCTTGGCAAATAACAACCAGAAGTAGATGGAAAGAGCTAGACTATTCAAAAGCCCCAAAGTTTTAATTTTAGCTTATTGTTTCAGCTTTCTCCCGTATTCAGCCTTATTTGAGTTGTTAACAGGAATTAACTGGTTGGCTTGAGTTTTTTCTTTTCACCATTTGGTGGCCAGTCTCTTGTGGAAATCCTAATGAGTTGCAAACCAGGCAAACAAATGAGCCAGTGGGCTGGAAGGGGATAAGAGACAGTGGGCATGGAGAGTCTATTGTTGTTCATCCAATCAACTAAATATATTTTAATTGTAGCAGCAGTGCCATAAATAGGCCTGGCACAAGCCTATTTGTCTGCCTTAGTTTATTTGTCTGTTTCAGTTGCTCTATTTCCACCATCCATGCAAGTTCGCGGTTATGATTTTGTTCATTTGACGGGAGAGACTTCCCGCTGGTTATCTGTGCTCTTGCAAGATACATTATTTTGAGTAGTTTAATAGCGGTTGTGCTTCGAGGGAACAATTCTGTTCTTATTGTAACTTGTATCTTGTTTTTAACTTCACTTAGCATGAGACCTGTGTTCCCAAATTGGCGCATGTTAAACTGAACGTCTCTACTTGTCTGTGCTCTCTTGAAGGTGATTCGAAAAGGGTGGCTCACCATCAGCAACATCGGCATCATGAAAGGAGGCTCGAAGGGGTACTGGTTCGTCCTGACCGCTGAAAGCTTGTCCTGGTACAAGGATGATGAGGTAAGCCGCAGAGGGTGACAGAGTTGTTTTTAATTAAAGTGCTTCTATTTCAAATTAACTAATATTGTGATATACAATTTTGAGACATTAGTGGTCCTCTTTCAGTAAAGACAGCTTTGGTGATGTTTGTTCCAAGAACAACATCCTCATAGATCTAAAAATTTTATAATATTCCCCTCAAGTTTCTTTTATTTCTTTGATATAGCCACATATTTGTTTACCTGAAGAAATGGAGTCAGGGATCCCTTCCTTCGTTGTAATAATGGCAAGCTACTGGTCTAGTTAAAGCGATTTTCATTAAATAATATGTTGAAAATACTCAAAGTAATAGAGCAAAATTAATAGCAGTGATACAGAGTTATTAAAGCTTTTGGGGATTGCTGCTGTGACTTCAGTCTCAAATGACAGGCTTTTGAAAATGTCCAAATCACTGGTCTTCAAGTGAGTCCCAGAAAATTGTTTATATGAATTTTTTTCTTTGAGAATTTGATAGCTATGTAAAAGCATGAATTATGATAATTATGGTGTTCTGGTTCATGTTAGATGTTAATAATTTTAGTCCTGTGACTTATTACTTATTTAAACTTGATACTTAGAAAAGCATAAAAAAAATCATACTAGTCTTACAGAGCTATTGAAGTGCTATAAAGTGTTACTGGTAAATTTGAGAGGGCCTCGATGGAAATTAAGCAGTGTTTTGGAAATTTTAATAGCTCTGGTCTGACCTGAGAAGTTTTTGGTGCTTATAATGCAGCGTACAAACATTGACTAAGAGTACTCTGTGATAGCAAAACTATTTACAGGTGAGATTGTTTCAGTTTTATTTGACTATACAGGGCATGCATTTCAGGGTTAAAAGTCCTTCCAATCTTGGCTTGGTGTCTTTTGGAAGCACTGCAAGGTGCCTTTGTCAATTGTTGGAGGAAAAGCTTCACGTCCTGCATAGTTCTGTTTGCTAAGTGCTTTGTGCACAATGGTGTGTTGAATAAATACCAGTTGATCCGTTGATGGTCACTAAGATTTCTGCAGTAAAGGAAACCAAGTCTTATAGAAATGCCCAAAGAAAATTTCTACTCAAATGCTTTATTTCAAATTTTTATGTCTCATATTTTACTGACTTCCGTCAAAGGTGGAATTGGTCATTGTGAGAATCCGAGGATTAGCAGTAGTTTCTTTCCTGTGCTGGCTGCGTAGACACCCTGTCATTCTCTGGAAGCTCCTGTGTTTAAAGCCCATGGCTTCAGGAGCTCTGAGATGCCTTCCAAAATATAAAAATCAGTAAATTATCTTCTTTTGTGTTCAATTGCCCTACTAGATCTTCTGTTAGATGTATTTTGTTTTCAAGGATTTAAATGGTCATTTATGTACTGGTCTTGGGGCCTTTCTCAGTTATTCTAGGGAAAGCAAGGTTTTTGCTGAGGAATCATATTAATAAAACTAGTGTTTTATATTTATTACTTAACTCATTTAATCCACATTACAACCCTAAGGATAGGTACTATTATTATTGCATTTTTCAGAAGAGTAAATGAAGAGAAAAAAACACACAACCTTTTGAAAAGCCTTTTCTGTAGGACTCCGTGTCCTAGATGGCAGAACACTTGGCGCTGGTGAGGATAACTAACTTGCCACGGTCACACAGCTGGTTGGTGGCAAAGCAGACACTTGAAGCCAAGCTGTCTGACTCCAGAGCTTATGCCTTCAACCACACATGGAGGCAAGAATCTCTGAGATGCTGGGGTTTTCCAGGTCACCTTCATTCCACAGAGGATATATTAAGATGAGTTCCAGGCATCACAGCATTGGCTTTTCTCTAGGTGTCAGTACCAGGGCTCTGACGAGTCTGGGGTTAGCTACTGCTGTTGGAATACATCTGTAGGATTTTTTTTGTTTGGCTGCATGGGTACTGAAACAAGCCCACTGGAAGACACCTGATGCTCCTGGTAGGGAAGGAAGAGGCTTTGAGAGCTTGGTGAGGTCATGGTCCCTGGCCATCCGCTCCCCACTATAAACTGAGAATACCTTTTTACAAATTCTCTGCTCTGAAGCTCCCTCATGAGCACTTGATGACAACAAATAGAAAATACATGTGTGCAGTTGAAATATTAACTGAGTGCCAGAGAACATTTTATGAAATGTATGTGTGTGGACGGTGGTTGGATGTGTGTGTGTGGTGGGTGGGGAAGGATAAGAATGACCCTTGAAATAAACTGGAGTGATTTAGATGAAGAAAGTTGAGAAAAGGGTGGTTTTCTTAGTTTAGGTCATTTTAAGAAAGAGTAAATGACAGACAAATTGGCTGCTCCATGGAGAGAAAAAGCAGACTGACACAATGTCAGGTATTAAGTGCTCTGAACAAAATAGGTCAATGAGCTAGAAATTGTTGGGGGAGGCACCTTTGGATTGGGTGTTTGGGAGGAAGTGACATTGCAGCAGAGCCTGGAATGATGAATTGTGTGGAAGATTTAGTTGAAGAACATTCCAGAGTGAGCATATTAAACCCGCCAGGGTGGGAGTGGGCAGGAAGCCTGTGGCTGAGAAGTAGGATCCCTGGGAGAGGGAAGTAGGAAATAAAATCAGAGGTATCGGTGGGTGGGGCTTGACAAGGCCCCACCCAGTGATTTGGATTTTACTCCAGGGGTAGTGGAAAACCATTGACCTATTTCAGCAGGATGTGACATGATTAGATTTGTGTTTTAGGTAGATCCCTCTGGCTGCTCGGTTGGGCATGCTGGGTGGGCTAGAATGTGTGTGGATGGAGTGAGGGTGGCAAGAACAGAAGCAGGGAGACCAGCTGTATCAGCAGTCTGGGCAAGAGAAGATGGTGGCCAAAGAGGAGCACTCCAGTTCAGGGTAGCAAGTTGATGTATCACATACAGCTACACTGTAGACATTCACTACTGTTACTTATGAAAAACTCTGCTCAAGAAACCAGAAAGGAAATTTTCCAAATATTAATGCCTAACTCGTGACCCCTGTCTTCAAAGTATTTGTGTCAGTGGGGCAGAACCTTTTTCTCCTGGAACCATCCTCATTCATTCCCACCTTACCACCCCTTGGCCACCACCACTGTGGTTCTCCACCCTGCTCTGTTTCTCTCGCCAGGACTTCCTACCACCACAGACCACCTCTGAGCCTGCTGGCTGGGCAAAAGGGAAGGGTCAGCACTGTTTCTTGCTCTTTACCAGTATTCAGCAAATAATTATCTGCATCTCCAGGGGGCTGAGGCTGGAAGGGAGGGTATGGGGAAAGGAGGTCAGGGGAAATGTCAGGGGGGTGGGGCTCTGAGGTAGTGAGCAGTCTCTGGCCTCTTGACTTTGTACCCTGAACACCCATCCTTTAGCAGCAATGTTTTAAATGATGCTTAGATTTCACAGAGGTCTTGCTGCCATAGTTTAACTACCTATGGATTGAAATGCTTCTGTGGGCAGTGTCGAAAACCCCAACTTTCCAATTTTCCTTTGGGAAGATTAGCCTGAGTTCTTACTCAACTTTTGGAGTTAGTTTGTTGGTAAGTTGAGTGCTTGTACTTTGTCCCCAAGGTATCTTGTCACATCAGCACCTACATACTTGGGAAATCCTGTTACCTGGCAGTGTATCTCCTTTTAGCCGAGGAAATGTGACACAGCAAATATTATTGTTAGTTATAGATTTATCCATTTAACTAATAATAAATTTATATTTGAATTTTCATAGAGGATTATCATTTGTTTCCGTGTTCCCTCATCTCCCTACTTTGTTGTGTAATTAGACTGGTATGCTTCCATTACAGTCGATTTGGCTGTTGAATAAAGAGCATGTTATGTCATATGAATAGGTATGATTTTATTTAACTTATGATAGGTTTGTAATAAATAGAAATGATTTATGAAATATATCTTTGGTTAAAGAACAATGCTTTGAACTGTTTTCAGGATGACATTAATTGAGCAAAAGATCCTATAGACCATATGCTTGATGCATTGAAAAGGGTGAGGTGCTGGAGGGTGTGAGTTTGCTACGGCTGACTGCCAGTGTTGGAACAAGTCAGACTTCTCTGAGTTTCGGTCTTCACCTATCAAAAGGGGACTGTTGCTGACCAAATCACCTCAAAGGGAGTTTGTAGGACTCTAAGAAATCATATTTTATTAAGTGCATTTATAAACTTTTAGTTGTCACACTTCTATATTTATTCTCACCATTGCAAGTAATACTAGACCCTCCTACTGTAATGTCATTGTTTGACTCATACGTTTTCTAATTTCCAGTTTTGTTGTTGTTGTTGTTGTTGTTGTTGTTTCATATTACGAGATAGGATGTATGAGATCTGGGATTTTTTTTTTTTTTTAGCAGAGAATGATAAGATTCAGATGGTAAGAGGGAATTCAGATCCCAGTCCTTCAGTGAGACTTTTCCATACTGCCTCCCGTCCAGCCTGTGGGTTAGAGATGATGATAACCGAAAATGTGATTTCCTCTCCAAGCTGGCAGAGGCAGTAGCATAAATAACCTGTGTAACAGTTTTAACCTAGAGTTGGCATGATGGTAATAGTAAGTCCCCAGCATTTTTCCTGCTTTCTCCCCATCGTTAATGGATCTATCCACCCTACCCTTAAATTTGAGATGGATTCATGAGCACCCTCAAGCAACTATGGACTGCACTTTTTGAACCATTATTCAACATTGCAATAATAATAGTTATAATGTTACTGAGAGAAGATCTTAATAGAAAGATTTCCCCCTGTGTCCCAAACAGTGTTATTTTCATGTATTATCTTCAGCGAATCTGTATAATACAGTGTGGTTATGGTAAACATAATTAATCTACTTGACTGTATGTTATCTTCTAGTACTACTCTCAAATTGGGGTTTCTGCAACTTGAAAAGAAATAGACCATTTTTTACAGGATTAGATAGTTTCTAACGAATGAGCAATGGAATTTGCCCAAACCTGGCTGTCCTTCTCAGTCATACTCCAGTACCCTAGACTCTGAAATTCCCTACACAGTGACCCAGAATGCATTTCTGGGGGTTACATAGACCTCTTCCTGGGTTAAATCCCAAGGGCTTTCTGTCATTGTGCATACCCCAAGTCAGAGAGGCGTTGTTTATGGGGATGAGGGCAGAGCTTGGACACGCAGGCTTGTGTGTCCACATAGATCCCCTGGGATCTTAGATGGGTGATACTTAGCTCTTTTGATTTCTATCAAAATAATAACATAGGGATATTTGTAGTACTTACCTTTACCAAGAATTTGAGGAAGCAATACCGTAATTCAAACAACCTCAAACAGAATATCAGATAACCCTCTGCACAGCAGTCTTTAACCAGTGGACACCCCACTTGGGGGTGTCATTGGCAGTACTATCCTTGTGCTAGTACGTTTCCTTCTGTCTGTCTGTCTCTTCCCGTTCCCATCTCTCCCCTCAGTGCTGTCAGTCTGGATCGCCCCAGACTCAATGTGTTTCCTCATTCTGTTGTGTACATCCACTCAGCTCTTCTCAGCGTCTAGTCCTGCTTCACTGCAGGCTCACCTTGTATATCCAAATTAGTCTGAATGCTCAGCCAGAGCAAATGTACTTCCAGTTAACAAGACGCTCCCTAGTTCTACAGTAATTGTGGTTGTGAAAAGTATCTCTGCTGTTCACTCTACCTGCTTAAGCTCATGAAGGCCAGCTGTCAGTCTGGATGATAGTCTTGATGATGATCATCATCATAATGGTTAACATTTATTGAGGGTTTATAGTTTACCAGGCACTGAACTAAGTCAGTACTTTATGTTCTCCATTTTAGAAATGAAGATGGAGACTCAGAATGAGTAATTTAGCCAGCTGCTAAGTGTCAGTGCTGTGCTATTAATCATCTGAACATATCCCAGCAAAGATTTTCTGAGCACCTGTTATGTACCAGAACTATCCTAGACATTAAGGATAAAATGGTTAGCAAGGTACCTGCCTGCTTATGAAGGATATTTCCCAATAAAGAAAACATAAACAATCAAGAACACCTGTAAGATTCAGATTACAAACTATGAAGAAAATAAATCCAGTGATGTGTTTGACTTCAGGAGTGTCTGGGTTGGGAATCACAGCGAGGGTGTCGGGGGGGCATTACATTGAACAGTCCGAGAAGGCTCCTGTTAATGCCTAAGGCAAGATTGAGCCTGATGAATTTAAGAAACTGAGTTTAGGCCGTTGTGACTGGAACAAAGAAAAGGACTCAATAAAGATTAAGGATTTTGATCCTAAGAACAACGAGAAGCCTTTTAAGTTTTTTAAGCTGGAGTGTCACGTAATAAGATTTGAAATTTTTACAGATCCTTTTGATTGCCTTATAGAGAATGGATTGGAGGAGGACAAAACTGGATTGGGGAGTTGTTAGAAAGCTATTGCTGTGGTATCTGTAGCTTGGTCTGGGGTGGGTTGAGGGAATTTGATAGAAATGGATGAATTTAAGAGATTTTTTTTTCAAAAGGTGAAATTTGACATAACTCATCTGTAAGCTTCTTGAGACTATGAGCCATTGTCTCGTTCCATGTTCTATCACCAGCAGACATGGTGCTGATAAGTGGCGCTAAGTAACTTTTGGTTGAGTGAAGATGTGATTAAGCAAATAAATAGGTAAATTCGGTGTAATAATTCATCATGTCCTGGTATCTCAAGTGCTAAGCCAAATTATTGAATTACAGGGTAAAATTACCATTAGAGATAGATTGTCTTAAAATTTTCTTAATTTTCATCATTGAAGATTAATGGATTCTTTTTTTTCCCCCTCCGATTATATGGCTTCCTGGATTGAAGATAGTTTAAGTAGAAGATAAATTCCCCAATGTCATTTTCATACATGGTAAATGTATTTTGCACAGTTATTGGGAGGCACTTAGGAAAAGGCAAGGCATTGGAATAAAATAGAAACTATCATTTCAAAAGGATTTTGGATTTAGATAGTTTACATTAATACCTTAAAGTCAGAGTTGGAAAAAAAAAAAAGAAATGATGGCTTTTATTTAAAATATTCCAAAATAAAAAATTTTAAAGAATAGCATGTTTTGTTTCAAGGAGAAAAGAGGCTTCTTTTTCTTAATAGCAATGAGAAATGTGTAAGTGATCATTTAAAATCTCTGAAAAACAGAGGACTGCTAGTTTATGTATAATAATAGCATACAGCCAATATTTGTTTCGTTTCTATAGTCCAACACGAAGATTAAAATCATAATGGACTACTCCTAGGAAAGTAGGGTGATTTAACAGAAGCGTTTCCAGTGGAAATGTACTAACCTTACAGTATTGAAGAAAATCCAAAATCTGCATTGAAATAAGGACATTCTTTGGACTCTTAAAAAATTACAGGCCTCATTTTTGTGGGTTGAAGTGTTTGGATAGCTTGATAAGGAGATTATATAATTCCCTTATAGGGATATTTACTTAGTATTGTTTTTATTATGTGGCTGCAACAGATGATAAATGTAACTTCGGTAATAGGAAACAAAATGACAGCTACATCCCAGGATGGCCAAAGTTGTGAGACTGAGAAGTTATAGAAATCTTCAACTCTGTCCATTTTCACTCATACTCTCAAGATTCTGTTTCCTGGGATGAGGTCACGATTGACCCTGTGAACACTAGTCACAATCCTCGCTGAGTTGTTTAGTTAGCCAAAACTTAGATTTTTTTAATTAAAAAAAAGTCCCAATAAATATTAAACTTTAAAACATTTATATTACTTAAAATTCTTCATGATGATAGTTGTGCATGTGTTTTTTCATGTGCATAAGCTATCTTATGCTTTTTAATGTGGGATTAGTTTCATATAAACACTTCCACATTCTGGCATCATCCAAAGATTTATAATTTAGAAAAATAGATGATATTATTCAAAAAACCATAATGGTAAATGCTACTTCAAATTTATTAAAAATACTTATATACTCAAACCTACTCCCTCGTAAGTATTATTTGTTGTACTCAAAAGTTTGTACTGGAAGAAAAATATTATGCTTTATACTACCTTTTCCTAGAAGAGTAAAATTTTAAAATGTTCCTCATTTAATGAACTTAAATACATACACACACACACACACGCATGCACAATTTATAAAACATTCTTTCAAGCTAAGTAAAAAAAAAAAAAAAAAGTACCAATATGTTAACCTCATGTTTTAAGAGACGATTATTTGAAACGTTATCCTGGAGTCCCTTTGGAATCTGGTGAAATGGGACAGTCTCCTTTATGTTCTGACCCAGCTATTGTGTCATTCAGAGAGCTCTAAGTCACTGCCTTGGCAGTGCCTTGTAGGGTCCCATAGAATGATCTCTATGGGGACTCCTGTCAGTGGCATCTGCTACAGGTTATATAAAGCATTTAAAATGGGGTGATACTATGTAAATATTCTGTGAGGCATTTTTTGTATTGCCTTCCTGTTTATATTTTACATTTTGTGAACTCTTGTTTACTACTTTATTTACTAGTCATGGGACTGTTATTTAAGGTAAAAAAACCTTCATTGCACAATTTATTTTGCAGTAGCACATTTTAAGAGATGATGTATTTCCTTATGCCAGATTGTTAAATGCAAGAATTTAGCCTGGATCATATTTTTACTAATTAGCTTTGCCCAATCTCTGTTTTTGTTGTTGTTGCTTTTAAGGAACTATGTGTCAGGTTTGGTAAAATATCACAAAATTGTTGAAATTTTGAACCTCGTGGGGTTTTTAGCCTTAAAACGAAATCTTTCATTTTAAAAATGAAATATCTGAATAAAAATAGTTTGCTGTAGTCCAAAATATACACTTGAAATGTTTTGCTAGATTAAAAAAACAAAAATTTGGGGTAGTCTTGTGCAACATTTTTTGCAGTTTGACCAGAATCTTTCTAAGAAAGATGAAAATTAATTTTAGATACCAAACTTAAAACATTTTTGTGAGTCAACTCAAAGTTGACAAATTATTAATTTTACCTATTAAAATCAAAGGTGGGGAGCCACCTTTTACCCTTGAGTGTTTAAAATATTCATTCAGATATTCAAATATTACACAAGCCAATCCTGATGATTTCACTCCAGTTCACAGTGTATGACTTGAAGTTTTGACATTTCCTCAAAAGATATGGCAAAATATACACTGCGTATGCATTAATCCCTTTCTTTACTCTTTTTGAAAATAATTGAACTGCCAGAACATCTCAAGAGTTTGAAAGTTTACAGTGAGTTGGGAGCATGTGTATTGGCCTCGTAAATTCCACCTTAGAACTGTAGTTCCTTCTTAATTAAACAATGGCAGTAATAAATTCATGTACATCATGACACTTTGAAATACCAAAGCTTCAGTTTCAGCTTTCTATATATCAAAAGAAGAGAAACAGCTATTTTAATACAGTTGAAAAGTGTGTTGGAAATGAATACTCCTTACTATGTTTTACCCAGACCCAAACAGTCAGAGTTTGTTAACTCAAAATACACGATTCCCTGGAATATTATCCCTTTGCTGTTTTTCTTTTATCCCTCTCTCTTAAAAAAATCATGCTACAGAAAACTGAACTTAGTTTTTGGAGTAGAATTATCAGAATCACTTATTCTTTGTCAGGCATCAGGCTGATGTCATCTTGTTCTATGCATTACAGGGTGCTGCGAAGCTGTGTACAGTGAATGTGTACAAGGGTAGTAATTTACTGACAACAATTAGGAAAAGAGAACTATAGAAAGCACAGGAACCGTTTCAGAAATGGGTTTTATTATATTTCATAAGCACCACTCACTTTACTTTTGGTGGGTTTCAATATTTGAATCAAAAGAAAATAATAATAATATAATAATAATATAATAATAATAATAATAATAATAATAATAATAATAATAATAATAATAATAATAATACATACGAATTAAGAAACCGACAGATTAAAACCCCAGGCCCCCGCGCCCCTCATTTTGGTTGTAGCTCTTGGTGTAGATGCTATGGTGTGAGGGCTTTCTTTCAATGGCTGGTTGTCATTCAGGCTGGGTTGTCATGTGACTGCCTGTCTGTGCCTGCTGTACAGGTGAGCGGATGTTCTGCACAGCAAGTGTAGACAGGCAGACACATGACAACTCCGTCCAGCCAGGCCCTTGGTTCCTTCGGGTTTCCTTTGCTCATGGGCAGATACAATCATTCTGTTTTCCAGATTTGGTGGTTTTGGAGGGTCAGGGGAAAGGGAGAAAAAACACACAATAGAATTAAACATTAAAACGTTATGGAGCTAAAAACAAGTTAGACTTTTGACTTTATTCAGAAAGTACACTTATACATTTGTTTCAAATGTGCTAACATGGATGATTGACATAACAGAAAACTCACATTGAAATTTTAAGGAAAAAACAACAACAAAAAAGACTAAACACAAGGTTTATTCTTAAATCCAATTCATATTACTCCTGGCCCACATGCAGTCAGAGTTCAGAGTAATTGAACCAGATGTTTTTCCTCTTCACAAAAGCTCTGCATATTTTAAAACTGAAGTTAAAGATAAAGACTATGTTTATACATGTCTCTTATAGGAGATAAGTACCATAACCTTGCCCATGAAAAAGAAACTTGTCATTTACATGGAAAGGGCAGCCATTTTCCAAATAATTAATGAGCCTAATGTATTTGACAACTCAACCAGCCGACTTTGGTATCTGATGCTTTGATAGTGGGATTTTACAATTAGATGCATTTTTTCAATATTTTATTAAACAGTAGGAACTTATTGACATTTCTCATATTCCTCTTAATGCAAAGTATTTTTTAGTATGGATGTGAAAACCAAATAAAAAGCAGTTGTGAGCTTAAGTTCTCCCTCTCTTAATTAACTATAAGGTTGTGCCATGAATCAAAAGAGGTATAAACTAAAAAGTTGTTACCCACAGTGATGCTCATAATGTGTTTTGGATGTTGTCAGTGCAATACAGTTACAAAATAGTACCTTAAACACAGAAAAGGAAACTTCATTTCATATACAAAATGTAAAACCAGACCCTTTGGAAAATTTCCTTAGAGTTCATATAAGAATTCATATAAGGAAGAGTTAATAGTGTTAAAGATACAGTTAGAAAATTTAATTCTGGTGAGTCGAGAATAATTCTACTGATTATTTTAATATAAATGATCAATTCATATCCATAGAGGTATTTAACAAATTCCCCTTCTCTTAAAAAAAAAATTTGGATAGTTGAAATTCCAAAAAGTGGAATTTCTTAAAAAACAAAACAAAACCTTTATGTTCCAAGGAGTGTGTACTTAAGGGTTTTTTTCAAGGAAGTGTAAGGAAAACATAGTTTATTTCCCTTTAATTGTAAAATTCTGAGAAAATAGCAAATAGTAAGTTTATGGAGAGCAAAAAAGTTTTTAGAGACTGAAAAAAGTGAGTTTTTTACACATCTGAACTTCTATGAAGTAATTAGTTATGATACAATTTTAACAGAGTTGATAAGAGCAATTTTCCATTTATTTAATTTCAAAAAAAAAAGTGTCTGATTCTGTTTCTAGTCATCACTTCTGAGTAGAGGACTGTTTTTTTCTTGACAGAATCAAAAACATCAGTAGACTTGGCTAATATTTAAGTAATTACAAGGCCAGATTATGCAAAGACAGATACCTTAAGAAACTATTTTGTTATTGTCGCTGCATTCAGTGCAACAGAAAATATTTATGGAGTGATTCACTTACAAAGAGTATTTTGGTGGAAATTTAAAATTACTGTAATTCTGTATAGCTTTCCCCTCTCTCTCCCATAAATAATTTGATCCAGTTAACTCTGCATAAAGGAATGATGTGTGCAACCTGAAAAAATAGAAAGAAATATTTGTGAGTTCATGTTGTCCTTTAATATGAAACAGTTCTATTAAAACAAGATACTCCAATTTATTTGAGCCTCAAAAGCCATAACTGTTTTTCAGAGGGAAAAATCTTGCTGAAAAATGATTTTATTCTACTCATAAGATTCAGAACAATTTATGTTTCTAATAGACTTTTTAAACGTAATTATAATGAGTATGTGGCATATGAACACTTCATAGTTACGCTGAACCTGCCCGTAAGCTTTTTAAAAAGATAGAAGGTGGAAAAAACATTTAGGGCTTTTTCTTACCTTCCAAATTATACAGAGAATATTAATTATCACTTAAAATACTAGCTAAAATATGAGAGCTATTTACATTATTATCATACTATGTAATTTTTAATACAGTCATTATACCTAATTTCTTTTTTATATTTTATTTATAATCTTAAGAAAGAAATGCAACAAAGTGAATCATCTTCTACAATAAAATTAAACCAAAGCAACTCCAGGAAACTGGCTGTCACAATAAGTCAGGAAATTCAAAATTAAGATTTAATTATTTTCCTTAATTTACTTCATTATCTCTATATATTAAAACTGATAAAAATTCTTAATAAGAGACTTTCAAAAAATAGGTAAATATTTCTATCTACATAATTTGTAGCACACCAAGGTTTATAAGGTAGGAGAAACCAAGTAAGAAAGTAGAGTCTTTACTCAGGAATTTCCTGTCTTCTCTTAGGTTAAAGCCTGACCTTCTAGTTATTTTAAGCTGAAAGTTATGAGTGATGGTCTCTTAGTTATTATTTAGACATTATTGAGATGGTGGGATAGTCTTTTTAGAGAAGAGGAAAATGTTTTTTTTTTTTTTTAAGAGCAAATCTCTTGTAGATTTGCTTTTCTTTAGTCAAGATGTATGCTGGATGAGGGAACTTGTTGCATTACCAAGTTGTATTTTCCTTTTATTTCCTATAGCAGCTTTAAGACTTCAACTGGGGGAAAAAAGGAGGGGGGAGGGGGATTTCTTCATTAGGAGTTTTGTGCCTAAACTCTTTCCCATAGAGTGAAAAACTTGGGTGGTCTGTAGGGCAAGAGGCGAGGGCAGATGGTATATTTTCGTTTTTGAAAAATATAAACACATTATCTGGGCCAAAAGCTCAAATGCCAGGCAGGAAGGATATTAAACCTATTGACTAATTGCAAGAAAGTGATCAGTGTGAAATTTTTCCCTCTTGTAAATAAACTTTCTTTGGTTTTGAGATCTATGGCTTAAAAAGGCGGAGTTGGGTTTAAAATGTAAATATATTGTTTTATATTGGTCCTTTTCCAATTAAGAAATGATGGTGTTGAAGGGAAGGCTCTGAATTTCTTTCTCTTTGATAACGGAAAGCATTCTCCTTTTAACTCAGTACCTAGTCTAATTTATCAATCACATCCACTAAAATGAAAAACAACTACTAAGTTTCTATGAAGTCCAGTTTGGACAGGCCTTTCAAACAAGCTTCTCTTTCTGAAGATGTACAATATTCAGTTTTAATACTTCACTTACCATCATATCCAGGGGTAGTTTTAGTTGAAGATGTTCACTGTTGGTTAGTTTCCTCTGGAATAGATCCCATGATCCCTAAAATATTTGTATATCTCCTTATAAAGTAATATCAAAATAAAATTAAACATTATTTTAATTACCCTGGAAATAGATAAGATTATTTTACGATATGTGTGTGTACATGTCGGTGTATGTACCAGCGTATAAACTGTCATCCTCCCTTCAGTCAGCAGAGGTTTATCAAGTAAGCTTTTACTTTTGATTTTTAATTTAGTTTAAAAATAAGTACTATTCCTTCCCATTTGTTAAAAGTTTGCATCAAAAATGGATTGTCAGCAGAGCTCCGCGAAGCACGTGCAGGGGCTCCTCAGTTACCCCTTTGCAAATTAATTCGTACGTTCCTACTCCTGTACTTACGCCAAGGACACCCTCCGGTCCCCTCTGTCTCCAGACTAAAAGTCATCTTGATGGAGAAAATCGGTGAGGAACCAGTGGTAGTTTCTTTGAAACAAAAAGGCCATTTAATATGAAGAAAGATATTTAAATTAAATATACATGAAATGAAAGCAAGATAGGAAATCCAGTCATTTCTATGGAGTGAAAAAAAAAACCCCAAACCCCCCCAAATTTGAGAAACCTTAATATTGCCAAAATACCTTATTGCTATCTTCTTTAGTGACTGTATCAATTACTAAAAATATATTTTTTGAAAAAATAAGCTCCTATAAAATACATCTAATAGATTTTGTTTCAGTTTTTCTATGTAAAAGAAACATAGGAAACAGATTTTTTTAAAAATCTCACTTGTTCTGTTAAAAATAATTAATATGGAAGCCTTCGAGATATAATAGAAAAAATAAAGGATGACATTATTGTATCATCTAAGTGGAGAAAATAGCAAAAACAAATCCTTGCTCTTTATATTTTAACTAAAGCTGTAAATAAGAGAAAAAAATGTATGTTCTTTGTACCAGTTTTGGAATGATCACAGAGGGGTGATTTTTAAAATAAGTTGTTGTGACAAAAGATAACTTGGGGAACCTTTGGTAATAAAATGTTTTGCCAAAGAGAACTTGGAACAATTTTTGAATTGCTGCAAAAAGTATGATTTAGAAAAGACTTTGTTTAGGAACCACTGTAACTGTGAAGAATTTAAAGGAGGACAAAAGAGATTACATTCACTTTTCACAAAAGCCTAAAGAACAGATGTTTTCATTACATAGAATTGTTTGGGGGTAGATATAAATGAAGGTTGAGGCAGTAGCATTTTTCCAGAACTTTCTTTAAGGGACCCACCTCTTAAGTTCAGCATGGATCATATTGCAACCCAGACTTTCTCTATTCTCTCTATTGGGATTTCATTCAGCTTGAGGGTTTCCTCCCTCCTACCTTCCTCCCCCTCTCCCACCATCCTTCACCCCCAGGACAGCTGGAAACTGACCAAAGAAAACTTTGCTTTCGTTTACAAATTCCTTTTTTATCAGTGGGTTTGTAGACAAAGTACCTTATCATCTTAAGAGCTCAGAGAAATAGAAGCATTGTAAAACATAGGCGTGGGGGCTCAGCTGACCAGCAGTTATCAACTATTCTTAGATTTAAAAAAAAAAGAAAAGTAATACAGAGATGTATATTGGGATATCTGAAGATAGAGATTTCTATTCCCTGATTTAATTGGTTGCTGACTCTGTAAGTTCTAGGTTTGTGCTCTTTTCTGGACCGGTCCCATCTGCATTGTCTGGTAGGCAAAAACTTGGCAGCCTCTTCTTTTATTGTTAGCTACTATTATTCCCGATATTTATATTGCATAAGTAAATTATAAGAAAAGCCGTATTCATATAACATGTTAAAAATAGGAAGTATTCTTTACTTTGGGGCAAAATTAATTCAATCCTGGGATGTGAAATGTTATACTATAGTCCTCATTCAAGTAAGTTTTTAGGTCTCTGGATTATTAATTTCAACAATTCAAAACTGTCCTCATTAAATTATTCTCGTGTGGGAGTCTTTTCATACTTCATTTCAAAGTGGGAAAACCTTTTAACTTCAGGAAATACTTATAACTCTTTGGAAATCCAGTACCATCTAGTCAGTCGCTATGTACCACACACTGTTGCTCTTGTAAAATTAAATGCAGAGCACTCGGTCCCACGGCTGCCTCAGTTTCTCTCGCATGTGAACACAAACCACCGGCTCCCCACCGCGGCTCTCCTGGTCCCAGCCCAGGTGAGCAGTCAAGAAGGCCTTACCCACAGGTCTTCCCTTGAGCAGTCCTTTCTCGGCAGTGTCCCCGAGGGCTTCTTGGTCCCTAGTGTGCAAAACCTGTGAAGAAAAACACTGGGTATGAGATTCGAAAAAGGAGCGAACAAACTTCTTCTCCTTGGAAACAGCGACTGGTGTCCCCGGCCGTCCGTGGCGTTGTTGTCCCTTGCCCAGTCTAACCAATGTGCAGACTACTGTACAACGGCATTGTCCTGAACAGGTAGTCTGAACACTGGGGCGACGGAGCAGGATCTCCAGAAGCTTCCATCTATGTACTTAAAATCCTCTCCCGGTCTTTGGGAAAAGCCTCCCTTCCTGCACCAGGGGTTGCATTCGGCTTCCCCCCCTGAATTCTGCTGCCCCGACTGAGACTCAAGGGCTGTGATTTCCAGTCTTGACGTGGCACATTTGCTGCAGACTGGGGAACTGGCAATGAATTTAGGACCAGGAAAAGGGGGAGGGCTGGGCTGGAGAGTCCATATATGGGATGATGTCACCCTGGGGAGGTTTGGGTATGCGCTGTGCCGCTGGAGAGACCGCTAGAATCGCCTGCTCTCAGACATGGGTCTGTGCATAAAATGGTACCAGATGTTTTAGTGTAATGTTAAGCAGTCATTTCATCTTCAGGCCAGATTTTTTTCCTCAACTGGGCAGGAAGTGGGCCCCAGTATGGAAAAGCTGTAAAAAAAAAAAAAAAAAAAAAAAAAAGTCGAGATGTACAGTTCTGCTGTGGCCGACTGAAAGTGCGTTCGTGGAGAAGTACAAATTTGCTGTCCGAGCCAGGCTAGAAAAGTAATTTGAAGATAGAGGATAGATTAAAAAAAACAAAAGTAAACAGAAAGTTGAACACTGGAAGCCAGGGCTCATTTGGAAACCGTTTTGAGCTTTCCTGTGGTACTTTATTTTCTGGTATTTCACTCGTCAGAAAGGGCAGATAAGTTCATTTTCTCTCTCTCTCTCTCTCTCTCTCTCTCTCTCTCTCTCTCTCTCTCTCTCTCTCTCTCTCTCTCTCTCTCTTTCTCCCTCTCTCTTTCTCCCTCCTCCTCCTCCTCCTGTCTGTTGGATCTGTCAGCGGCTTGCAGGCTGCTCTAGACTTGAACAGTAATTATAGCAACTTCCTGAAAGTGAAGCCCCCATGAAAAGTCTGGAGAAATGCTCTTTGTCATGGCCTCTCCATGAGTAATTAGTTCCACATGTGGCCTTCCCCGTTTCCCTCGGAGATTCTGGCTGCCTCTCCGAACGCTGTGCTATAGCTTGACCTAAAGAAACTTAAAAGTTTTGATTTCAAGCCTCCACTATGAAATAATGACGCCGGTCGCCTAACAGATTGCCTCTGGTAGATCCAAGCTATTAGGTACAGCACTGTTTTTCACTGGTAATTCCTGATTCTGTGTTAATACTTTTGTTTTGTTTTAACGGTATTCTACTGCTTCGTTTTATCACTGGTTTAACTAAATCTGTTGAAATTTGCCAAGTACTGCCTGACCAAAGTTTATAACATAGCAGCCCACTGGCATCCACTTTTCTTCTCTTGTTGCTGTTTTCAATTACATATACCGCTGAATATTCTGAGCGTGCAGCTCTCTGACTTTCCCTCCATAGTGTTGTGATTAAAGTTCGAGTTGCCTCCAACAAGAGCTTGATTAATTGCCCTTCCAGAGATCAACATGTGAGAAAATTCCTAGGTAGCTTCCAAATTTGATTTGAGTAGCCAAACTAAGGAACTTAGCTTTCTTTGAAGACTTACAGCCAAAGCAATTCATTTCTACTGGCCTTCTGCAGTACTTTGAGAAGCAGAAAAATCTTTTTTGAAAACGTTGGGTTGAATATTTCAGAAGCCTTCAAGTGAGAACTGTCTAAAAGCATTCGCTTTTCATTAAATGTCTTCTCTTGAATTACTGTACCGTTAAAGGGTTCAAAAGTTATTGCAAGCCCTGCTCACCTTGGGAGGAAGATTGAATAAGATTAAAAAAAAAAAAGAATTGTCTAGCAGTTTAGGATGGAACAAAGAGATTAGCAGTAAGGTACATCATTCCCAGAGGGATTTAAATCATCAGTGGAAATTCGGAGGGATTACTTTGTATCACTGAGCTTCTGCTCCCATAATTGTGTCTTCAGGGCCTATTCCACAGTGGTTGGGCAAGCTCGGTGTGCCTCAGCTCCTTCTTTCCCTGTCACTGCTTCATATGATTACATAATCCTGGAAATATGCAAGTGTGGCTACATACCATCTAATGGTCTTATGACATGTGACTACCAATTCCGTTCTTGTTGAGTGTCTATATGTTTATTCACAAATCATCATAGACGCACCAAGAGCCAGTGGGACAATAGTCAGCCAGGAACCCAGCATTCCAGGCGTGGGCCTGTTTCTGCCACAGAGTGAAAGCCATTCTTCTGCCATCTTCTATTTACATCGATGAAACATGCCTTGGGAGTTCTGTGTGAGGCAGATGAATGGTGGTTCTGATCAGACTGCTCCATGATTTCATCTTAGTTCACACATCTATACTTTTTGTCAAATATGGGAGAGATCTCTTTCTCAAAAAGGGGTTTTTGTGACATTTTTTTCAAGGAACTCAATTTTATACTTATCTGTACTGCTTTTGAAGCATTTTAAGTGATTTTCTACAGAAACAACTATAAAGGTTGTGTTCCCCTTAGCATATATGCCCATCTCATTGGGCTTCTAATTAAGTAAAGTGTTTTAGAATTTTCTTTCTTCCAAATGGTTCAACAAACATTTATTCTTGCCTACTCATGTGCTAGTCACAATGCCAGAGACTGGCAGTAAGATGAAAAAGATAAGATTCCTGCCTTCAAAGAGCTCACACTTCTAATGTTAGGAATGCAGATCTGTGATTAAGTTCAATCTAAAAAGTCTGCCATGGCTTTATGGAAAGCCCTTGGCATTCTCTTGGAAATAGCCTGAGGACGTCCTATGTCTGGAAAGTTATCAGTTAAATATCTAAAATGTGATAGGCTCTAAAAAGCAAAGTTAGACATGACAGAGACTTGCCTTTGAGAACTAATGTTATTTACTTTGGTTATTTCAAAAGGTATTGAACAAAGGGATTGTTGGGATCAATGGATGTTTTGAGGTGACTACAAAATTTGCTCTTTTTAAAAATGTCATGGAGAGGGAAGACTATTTCAGTTGATTACCATTCCCGATCTTGGCAAATTTATAAAACTTTAGAAATTCTCAAATTGGAACCAGAACCAAGGCTTGTTTCTATGTACTTATAAAGAAACACCATCACTAGTGTTTGCAGTTAGAGTATTTTGTGACATCCAGGTATGCACACTTCAGATAGTATTTCTATAGCTTTAATTTTATTTGTTACAGGATTAGTGCAGGACATTATAAAAGTTCAAATAATAGAAAGTATGTGAAAAAAAAGCTAATTATCTTTCCCTCCAACCTTCTAACCCTCTCTGCTCTTTCAAATTAATGGTAAAAGTTTGGAGTGATTCCTTTTACCACCTTCTCAGTGGTCATTTTTATAGCTTCTTTATAGATTATAAAACCCTTTCACGTACAATGTATCCGTTCCTTATAGTAGCCTTGTGGGGTGGATATTACCATCATTCCCATTTTATTGATGAATGAAATTGAGGTTCAGAGAGGTTAAACATATTACTTTGTGGCATTACAGTAAGTGGCAGAACTTAACTTTTTTCTAACTCAAAAAAACATGTTGTCAGCCCACATAGATACATAGTTCCCCCTACTGAATTTGTATGGCGCTTATATTTCCTGTTAATAATCTGTCTGTTACCTGCTGCCTTCTTTAGTTTTGTACTGAAATGTTATTATTATTTCACATATTCAGATTTTTTTCCCACAAACAGAGTATGTTAATTGAAGGCAGCAATGGTATCTTTATACTTTGTTTTAACTAGCCTAAAGGAGGCCATTCAGTAAACTATCAAAAGAATGAGTAAAAGCTGCATAGTATGCATGTGGTTTCTGATCAAACTTTTATCATGACAATAATTCAAGAATTAAAACTGTCTTTTTTAAAAATCTTAAATGGAAAACATAGTGCAGTTTTAACATATATATGCACATACATATAAATATACTGCAGTTATGTATCGGATTGCACTGTTCTTTCAGAAATAAATGTGAACATTGGACCAGCCATATTTCCTTGCTTATTTTTGGCCTTTTAATCTTCTGAAAGCATCCTGTGTAGCTATCGGTCATACAATCTTGTGTGAAAAGCAGGATCTAACCAAGATGTAGTATTTCCTTTCTTGTTGTTTTCTCCTTCCCAGTTTGTATTTGAGATAAAAATCTGGCTGACCCCAGTTCATTGCAAATTAGGGAAGATGGCCCCACTTAGTTCGGCTTTATGTTATATGGATTAGCACTTTTTTTTTTTTTTAATTGGAGGCAATGCTGTCTTCTGATTACCAGCATTTCCTATTTTGTCACAGCCTGAAAGGACTGGGAGATTTGCTGCAGCAAAGCTTTCCCCTTTTCTCTCTGTCCCTGATTCTCCAACAAATGGCTGCCTTCAGATCACTGCAGCGAAGTGCCTTCTTAGCCAGAGATGCAGCATCAGAGGCTGTAAAAATAGAGGAGAAATAGTCCAGAAGAGTTACCAGATTTTCCTTCAACAACTGAAAAAGAAGTTAAATTAGAACAGCTATAAATCATAAACTTAATGCAACTGACTTTACAATCTCCAAAAAGCTTGCAAAAGGCAGAGATTGTGAGAGAGTTGATTTTAAAACGTACATTTACTAACGCGTGTTTTGTTTTGCCTGTCTCCAGAATTTCCATAGCTGAGTCTGTTTATTTAGAAATCAGCCCCTAACCAAAAGCAGTATATCTTTTATGAACATTCTTTCCTCAAATCAATTGAGAAAGATAATGTTACATCTTTGAGTTTTACTAACCACTGGCGTACACGGCAGCCATTTCTATATTTCAGTAACATAATACATCCGGCCAGACAAACCTTACAAACTCTGGCTCTATTGAAAACCAGTCGCATGAAGGTAAATATATGATTTATGACTCCAGTAAAATTTGAAGCACTGTCTTGAAATCTTTAGGGGAAAGCAAGATAAAGGGATTGGAAAATTGGTGCTGGCCTCTCCAGGCAGGTTTTAAGTGAGAGCGTACTGGGAATGCAGTCGGCTGCCTGCTTCAACCCCCAGAAGCTGACGTGCATCATCTGAATGCTATGTGCTATGAGCTCTCGCTGAATTCCACGTTGCAGTCAGTCTTTACAATGAGTATTGGCTCACTTGGACAAGAGAAATATGGTGTCCTCGGGTCACTGACAATTTTAGAATGTCGACTCCTGATGTCTTTTGGCATCACCAGTGGTTCATTTCCTTCATACAATTCAGAAGTGAGCATGCATGTTATCAAAAAGGAAAAAAGAAAGAATATTTGTGTATGCGTGTCACATAAAGACTCAGAAATCACATTTTTGCAGGGATAGAAAAAGTATCCTTTCTGTGGCTGAGGGTGCAAGGGAAACATATTGGCCATTAGGAAATATGTGAGTGAAGGGAAGCTTTCTGCTTTATCCACTCTACCTGCAATTACGCAGTAGATCATTATAGAAGCTCCACTTCTTTCAATGATGATAGGCATTCTTACAAAGTACATGGCAATGTATCTTTATTTTAGGACTTATAATCCTTTGCTATATTCAGAAGGGAAACACATATTATATGAATTGCTAAAAGGGTTCAATCCAACATAAATCTGTTTAGTCGGGAACATTATATATACCTTAACTGTCTTCCCAAGTCTGTCCATTCCCCAGAGAATTTATTTAAGGGACATATGAGACCATATTAAAATACTTCTATTTGTGCCACCATGGGAATTTGTTTTCCTTTTATAGACAAACAAAAGCACTTGGTGTATAAATTATCCCGTGTTGAATGTTTATTTACATGTTGCAAACGAGTATTGATCGCATATCTTTATAAGCACGCATCTGCATATTAATAAACCAAAAATTCCTTCCATTTGCCATACAGAATCTGGTTATGTAACTTCACTGACACTCAGGACTATAGAACAAAAGCTGTAGAAAAAGAAAAGTGTACTGTTCTCCGTTTTTAAAGGTTTATTCTGTTTCTTTTTAATACTTATTTTTGAGCACTTATTTTACACCAGGCCTCCATGCTGGAGTTTTTCACATGTGGTACAACTGAATCCAACAACCCTTAAAAGTAGGATTTCTCCCAGGATGCAGATAAAGTGGACACTCCAGGAGGCAGTGCAGTGTGAGGGTTCTGCCGCTAGAGGGCGTGGGTTTGAATCCTGGCTTCACAATTTATTATTCGATGACCTCGACAATTGTTTAACTACAGTATTCTGAGCTCTAGTTTCCTCATCTGTGAAATAGGGCTTCTCTGAGAACTAAATGGGCTCATGTGTGAAAAAAGCTTGGATCAGGACCTGGTGGAGGAGGGCCTCACACAGGTTAGGTGATGCTATGAGGGTGCAACCAGGCCCCCACCTTGATTCAGTAACTGGCCTTCCATTCAAAGCCAGGTCCTGTGACTCCAAAGCGCAAGCGACAGCAGGACCGTTCGGGAAGACAGTGTCACTTTCCTCAAAGTGTTTATAATCTCATTGGGTAAAGAGGTCACCTGTGTGTAAAACAAGTAAAAATAGAAGAAAATACTTGATTCTGAAAGAAAGACAACAGTATTTATTTAAAAAAAAAAAAAAAGACAAAAAACCAAACTGTAGTGGGAGATGTTCTTTAAGATAACCTTTCGGGGAGGAGGGTATAGCTCAAGCAGTAGAGTGCATGCTTGGCATGCACGAGGTCCTGGGTTCAATTCTCAGTGCCTCCTCTAAAAATAAATAAATAAACCTAATTACTTCCCCCCACCAAAATAAAAGATGACCTTTTGGAGAATCTCTTTAAAAATCCAATAATGACTTTCCTCTCCTTTGAGTTTATCTGTTTTGTTTTGCATGTATGTATTAAAATGCATGTGTGTGTATAAATGTGTAAGCATATGTGAATACATATATGTGTATGTACATATATACTTTATAAATATTTATGTAAATTGTGAATATTTTATATATATCTATCTGTATCTATATATACTTTTAAACTAAACCAGATCTCTATATGAGATCAAAATCAATCCTTTTCTCTTTTAAAAGCTAGAGCACGTCCAATGTTTTTTTGTAATCTTAGACGTTAGTTTTAGTGTGTGCACATTTCAGTCATTTTTTTTTTCCCAAAAAATTGTGCCTGCCACAGCTTTACAGCAGCAGTTGAAGGCTGACAAGTGAAAATTAGATAGGAAATGCCTTTGTAATTTTGCAAATGCAACATCGTAAGGGGATTGATTTCTCTACAGGTGAAGCGATCACTGTGCTTAAAAACTGCACATACACTTTTGTAATATTTGTTCAGTTTTGTGTAGGAACAAGCAGTTTACTCCCAGCTTTCTGCAACATAACGTTTCCCTCCAGTGCACTCTACTTCATTTCCATGTCACCTTAGTTTCTTCGAGAAGGAACTGGTCTTGGATTTCATTGGCTAGAATGGATTCTGATTACTTTTGAAATACTTGTTTGTTTTGCTGGGGAACTCGTAAATTTTTAAGTAGTTTTTTTTTTTTTTTTCCTTTAAAGAATTTGGGCCGCACTGGAAATATTTAGGGGTGGCCTCAGATGCTGCCTGGCCCAGTGTGTGTATCAACTATTACAGCCAATGCCTAGAGTTCACTTTGCATTTTCAGGGCAGGGCTTCATGAAGTTATTACTAAGAATCTCACTGAAGAACTCAAGGAACTTAAAGCTCTTCTTCTTCTTTTTTTTTTTTTTTCTTCAAGTTTTCTAAACAGAGAAAACAAGGACCAGAATAAGCAGGATGAGAGGAATCTTTTGACTTTTCTAGAAGTAACTGCTTTCTGCCAGCAGTGAAGCCAGTGTGAGGACAGTTGTACCTACCTCCTTTTTATCTTGATCCCTAGTGGGAGTTGATTGTCCAATAAATATTTCCCTGTCTTCTAAATCAGTATTAATTTTAGTTCCATCTTTGCCTTCAGATCATAAAATAATTGTTATTGGTCACCCAATAATGCTGGCTGGGTTGGATCCAATTTGTTAATGTCAACTCTAACTTTATTTTATTATTTTTAATTTGATTCTGCTTAGATTGTTTGTTGTTTATTCAGACTCCTTTAGATGAACGCCACTTCGGTCACATTACTGTAGTATATCATTGTCAGTGCATTTGTCTGTTACATGTATATGCAGGGTTTTCTGACTTCCCCACTTAAAAGTGCCGTTCCCATGGTACATATCTCCTTCACGTCAGTATAGGAGAGTTTCAGAGAGTTTTTTTTATACGTGCATGCCAATGGAAACTGTTTGGAAAGGCCATGTTAGAAACTGTTCTCTGTAAGATAATTTTCATAATACAATTCCCTTTGTTTACCTACATCAATAGAAGCTTTGAATTAACATAGTGAAATCACTGAAGCCAGGTTGCCCAGTGCCTAGAGCAGATGTTTGGTGATTTAGTATTTGTACAGATAAAGTCAATTGTATTTGATTTCAAAGTTTCATCTTTCTTGAACAAATTCCACTGTATCTGAAGTTAAATTAAACCTTTGCTTTCTTGGATACAACTGAGGTATAAGAGAAGGAGCCACCAGACTTGACTGGTTCTAGTTCAGCTTTGCCATTTTCTCATTTGTCAAATGAGCAGTGGTTGGGAGGAGGTGGTCAGGAGAAGGCCCGCCTTAGATGATAATGGCAAAATAAACTGGGATGTTCTTGAAGGCATTCTACAGCAACTCATATGGCAGCCGTTTGGAGAACTGTCACAGCATTGCCTTGGGCCGGTAGTTGTGGCACTGTAAGCAGATACCATTTCCGACTTTTACGATGATGCTGGATGTTTAAAGAGAGTAAGAACAGACTATTAATTAAACTAGTGACTGTGTCAGAAGGCAATGGTATGTATTAATGTCCCATACTGTGTCTCTACCAAGTGATCAAAAGACATTCAGTAGAATAGGCTTATTATCAACTTGTGTTCCTTTCTTCTCCTCCTTTCCTACTGTTCTCCCTTTCCTCTCCACCCCTCCTCTGCTCAGTGTGAGACTTTCTATAGCTCTCCTCTCTTCTCTCCGGCCCCACTTCTTCCTATTTCTTCTTCAGGAAATGGGGTTGGAATTGAGCTACCGGCAAAAATATGTATTAGACTGTTTAATGAGGTTTTGTTTTTTTCTCCTTAAATTTTCAATCAGATAATTTAACCCTATGTATGCATTGCTTAAAAACAAATAGCTCCCAAACTAAGTTAATTGTTTTTATACTTCCTTGTGGCTTTTAATTATCTTATGAGGCAGTGACTTTTAATTTTTTTTTTTTTTTTTTTTATGTTACATGTCTTCAGAAGGGAAAAAAGAGAGTGGTGGAGTTTTACTTTGAGTTGGCTTTCTCATGGCTCCAGAGATTATTGCATACCGGATATTTCCAGATAACCTTATAGACCTCATTGTCCATTCCATTCATTCATCTGTTTGTTGTTCGTGCTCTGCTGATGACTGCTGCTTGACTTGTTCTGGTGTTTATGTCTCATCTTTTTCACTTGATTATAAACTCCTTGAGGGCAGGGGCTGCACCTGTAGTTTCCATGTTTGCTACGTATGAATCAGGGTAACAAACACGTATTGATCAATCTGAGATTTTCCTGAATGCGAAGAGTCAAAGAAAGAAGATTCCTCCTTAGGTAAGAATCAAGGTCCACCCCAAATCACCTTCCCAGATTACAGTTTCGATGTCTTTATTTACTTTTACAAGGACTTGAAATGTAAACTGCAGTGCAGAATGCTGTAATGCACAGGCCATTTGTAGTGCAATTGAGAGTGTGCTTAGAATGTGCCACAAAATGCTGCAAATGCCATCTTACTTAAAAATCACTCAAGGAGGAATTTTTTAGATGAATGTCTGCTAGAAACGACTGCCAGGAGAAATGTGGAAACCACGTGAAATTCACTACATAAAGAAATCTGGTTTCCATTTCTGCACTGCATTTTGTGCTAGCAGGAAGAAGATAAACAAGCTGTTTAAAACTAAACTGAACGGCAAAGGGATTACATTTTAAAATCCCGTATCGTAAGTGTATTTTGGAATTGATGAAATTTAATCCCATCACATCGGGTCCTTTAAGAAGGGAGGCAGTATGCTGAGTCTTCTAGTCTTAGGTATCTCAGTGGGATGGATGAGTATTTGATGAGCAGTAATACAACGCTAACATTTGTCTCAGTTGGAGTTAAAACGAAGGTCTCATCCTAGTTTTTGGTAGGCAGACATTCTTTTGAGGCTGAGAAAGGGAAGGAAGCAGAAAAACCCTCTTTTTTGGTTAGTTTCAGACCACCCTTCTAGGGATAGGAGAATTTTACTCTAGTGTTTTAATTTAGCTATGTAAAACTCTCTATATAAATTTAAGAGAATAATGTAAGAGATTTATTTTTAAATGTCAAAATTTAGACTATATCAAAGATTACATACTTTACATTATGCTAATTTCCTTAGATGTGATAATGGCATTTATTGTCTTATGATAGGAAAATGTCTTTACTCTTAGGAGATGTACCAGCTGTCATGAAATTTGTCCATATTCATATATCCCCTGGGCTGTTATTAATGCACTGATGTTATTTCAGTTGTTTCCTTTTTTTTACTTAAATTAGTTCATTTTGAAAGAAAATACTACATCATCAGCCCAAATAGGAAGTCAGCGTTACTTGTTATAAAAAGAAAATGAACATCAATAAATAAAACAAAAAACAAACAAACAAAACCTCTATATGAACAGGTGTATGGATGGAATAGATGGGAGTAGGAGAGTTGGACTTTTTTATTTTCAGAAAAATATCCTGGGGGTTCTTTCTGAGTTTTCTATTTAATGGACCATATGCAGTTTATATATGTTACCAAGTTGGCATTTAAAGAGGAATAAACATGATAAAAAATAAAGTAGATTGTGAATAATAAAAATGTTTACATTTAAAGCATAAAGACCAGTCATTCAAACTGTGATTTCCCTTTAGTTAACATGACCAGATCGTACACACACGTTTAGGAGAAACACATTTGTATGTTTGAATTCACTGGACCTCGTGCTTTGGGAAAAAACCCGTAGGATCAAGAAGATTATAAAATTAAGTTGATTATATACTTGAGTAGATTAAATCTTTTCCTTTCACAGCTTAATTTCCCCCTTTATGTTGGAAAAGGGAAGCTGAGTTGTTTAAGGTTTATTTTATATTTTCTTACTTACCATGGTGTTTTGGGGGTTTTGTTTTGTTTTTCTTTTTACTATTTTAACTTCCAATCTGAAAACTTTTAGCTGGCTATACTTAATACCTAATACATAATTTGTCTAAGCCTGCATTCATAGCCAGGATGTCTTGTGTCCTTGGAAAGTGCCATTTTTTAGGCAAGATGTAAAAATAAACTTGCAGTCACTTCATTCATTTGTTCTCTCATTCACTCATTTATTCCATAAACATTTATCAGACTCCTACCATGTTACAGACACTGTGCTAGAGATGGAAAGATAAATAACACAAACTCATGTCTTCAAGGAGTTTGAGATGATTTACAGGACAAAACAGTTATTAAAGAATGATTTCAGTCTTGGCTAAATATATAGTTACAAAAAATGCTCAGATTGATCTTAAAGTATTCTATTATCTACTGAACACTGCTAAACTGGTATTTTGTTTTTTTGGTTTTTGTTTTGTTTTTAGTTAAGCAGTATGATAGTGGTTGAGTGTACAAACTATGGAGCTACATATTCAGCTCTTCCACTCAGCTTTACTATGTGACCTTGGAAATACTACTTGTCATCCTTTGATTTGGGGATGAAAGCTCTCAGCGTAGTGCCCAGAATTTCTTAAGCACTTCATAAATGTTAGCTTCAGGGATGATTTTCAAGATATTTAACAACCAGTACATTAGGGGCCCCAAAGACTTAGAACTGCTGTTTGCTGTAAAATCTGATAGGACCACACCAGTGTGTATGGTTCAGATCAGCCAGGTTAGCCTCCATTGTTATTGCTGATTCTGCCAAAAATTTCTGAACCAAGCTATATGCTTCACCCCAGCCGCATCCTGTGGATCATGATGTTGGGCCAGGCTCTGTGGAGCCCATAAACCTGGAGCTTCTAGGTGCCTACAATTCGTAATTTTGAAATCTTCTTATTTTTAAGTAGCTAGACTTAGTGTAGATTTATTTTCACATTCCAGACAATTCAGGATGTTTTTCTTAGCTAATAACTTCTAGAAAGACACCTGAATTCCCTTGTTTCTTTCCCAAAATATTGGTTGGTAATCGTGATAGTGTAGGCTTTCTTCTCTTGGTTATTTTTTCTTCTTCTTTTTCTCCACTTCTCTTTTCCATTCCTCCTTTTCTCCTCCTGCCCCCTCTCCTCCTCCTCATAAGAAGAAAATAATGTCTAAAGCTAGTTGCCTCTGTTGAGGTTGAAACACTAAGG
Source organism: Camelus ferus (assembly GCF_009834535.1). NCBI lineage: Eukaryota > Metazoa > Chordata > Mammalia > Artiodactyla > Camelidae > Camelus > Camelus ferus. The sequence continues at coordinate 10,330,837 of NC_045716.1, read as the reverse complement.
AAACAGATCATGTATTGCACACTGAATAGTCAGCAACTGTCACATATTGTATTTTATTTCATCTTCTTAATAGACCTGTAACCTAGGCATTATTGGCACATTTTACAGATGAGAAATTGCAAATCAGTGAGCTTAACTAACTTAACCTAAGGCCACCAAAGCTAGTAAGTGGCAGAGTTGTGACTCAAACGCAAGTCTTGCTGACTCAGATTATATTCATTAAACTATAATCTGTTATCTACAACTACAATGGACAGGTTCACAGAAAGAGTCAATAAAGTCTACCATAATTTAAAAAAAAAAAGCTAGTTTCCTCACATTCTGTATTAGAAAGAGATGTATACCATAAATAAATGTACTCTTTACAGTAATTGGTCAATAGTTTGTGGTAAGGGTAGAATGGATATGAGAGTATTTAGGAAAATTCAGAGACACACAAGCTGCAGAAGACTTTGTTGTTTTGTAGTCATGACACCCGAGTCCCAGCACTGCCACTTACTGTTTACTTAACGGCAGTTAATTCACTTGCTCTCTCTGTGCCACATTTCTCCATCTGTTAAAACTGGGATGATAACAGAACCTTTCTCATAGGGTGTTGTGAGGGTTAAACAAGGTAATACTTACCAAGCTCTTAGGATGTAGCTGGCATTCAGTACATTTACCTGATTGATTCAGCAGATATTGAGAGTACTTACTATGTGCCAGACACTCTTCTAGGCACTGGGGATATAATCGACAAAAATCCCTTCCCTTGTAACAGTCCAGTGCAATGGAAAAAAATAAAATAAACATCTAGGAGTGGGGTTGCAATGTAAAGTAAGGTGGTTAGGAAAATGATGTTGGAGAAAACAGGTGCAAGCGGTGAGGGTATGAACATGCAGACTGCTGGGGAAAGAGCATGTTCGGTGGAGGGAACAGTATATGCAAAGACCCTGAGGCGAGAGTGTGCCCGAGGCCAGTGGCCTGGGATAGAGTGAGAGAGAAAGAGAGAGAGGAGGGAAAGTTGGTGCTAGAGACCTGCTTAAGATCTGAGTGATAAAATAATGGGCATAGAGAAGGGAGATCAGAGACATACCAAAGGCGGCTTCTTAGAGGGGAAGGGAGACCTTAAAAATGAATAAGCTATAAAGAAGCACATGGAAAAAAGAGAACATTCCTGTTAAGGGGAAGAATAAGAATGTGAGCGAAGGCATAGACAGTGGAGGAGACAGGCCTGGATTGCATCCAAGATAGCCTGTCCAGAACAGAGGGTGAACAGTGGGGAGGGAGGGACACAAGATTGGATAAGTAGAGTAGTGTTGGACGATGGAGCACCCTGAAAGCTAGGCAGAGGACTTTTAGCTTCTGCTGATTTAAAGAAAAAAAAGGTTCCTAGTCAATAGAAGCACACCACTGATAAAATCTTAACTCCAAATTTAAAATCCATGTAAACACCATATGCATAAAATTCTGTGAGGTTTGCTTTCAGAGATAAAGTTAAAAATTTACAGTTAAGGTAATTGTTTTGATATACAATAAAGAAAAAATACTTTTTTTTTTTTAAGAAAAAGTACTTACTATTAACTAAAAGATTCCCTAATACTCTACTATGTGAATTAAAGTCATAAGCATCATGGCTTGATAAACTAGCTGTTACTTTAAATATTAACATCATAATCCTGTGTGTGAGTAATCTTGGTCTTCTAATGGTTCTCTTCTTTACACCCATGATTAAGCTTTGAATGTAAGGGTGGTTTTGCTGGCTGGTGTGTATGCCGGATCTCATACTCACAACCATTCAAAATGAGAGAGGCACAAGGGTCAAGTCATGTAAATGGTCACGTGCTTCCTCTGGAAAGTTGTTTTGCAGTTTGAGACCCATTGGCATTATTAATTAATTTCTACCTCTTTTAGCTTTCTATTCAGTGCCAAGCTATGCAATAAAGGTGGTAGAAGAGACAGAAAGGGCATCTATGGGTAAGAACAAGCACCCTGTAAGATTCTTCAGACTTCCAGATGTCCTCATTGGCTCAGATTCTTTTCCACGTAATCTCTTTAGAAGAAAGGCTTTTACTTGAAAATGAGTTTCCATCATCAAATAAGTTCTGCTGTTGTGTTTCAGTGACAGTTACTTCATGCCACAGTGAATTCTTGTCCAAGGCTGCCATTTTGAGCATGGCCTGCCTCATATAGAACTAAACTTATTTTTCAAGTAAATTGGTCCTCTTTAGAAATTCAGCATTATGTATAAACATGTTACTTGACCTTAAAGAAGTGAATGAGATTGAGTTCTGGGTTGATTGTCATGAAATCCATTTTAAGAGGTAGGTGATGCACTGATCAGCTGAGTGACACAGCATGGAATATGAAGAGACTTCTGAATCTATTCCTGACTTCACTGTCATCCTGCAGCAGGAACCTGGCAGTATGTTGATGAGTTTCCTGAGTGTCTCTGTGAAATAGATTCAAAATATCAGCTAATACCCTTAATAGATTTTCACTGAGGGACTGTACAGATTTGTTAGTCTGGAGTGTGCTTTAAAATGTGAATGACTCAAAAAATTTTAGCAATTACTCTATTAATAGGTTGAAACACACTGTTTAAACAGTATGAATTTCTTAACTTTGGTTTTGGGACTGGATTATTCACTCTTTCCATCAGTGACTTGGATGACAGGGTTCAGAGTAAGTTCATCAGTCTTTGGGTGACACTTAATTAGACAGTGATGGTAACCTCCTGTGTGCTCCACTTATGAAGCGAAACTTGCTATTCAGTCAAATAATGAATAAAAAGTAGAATGTGGCTCAGGAGAAACAAACGAATGACACAGGGCTAAAGATAGCAAACCAAGACCTGATCGTTATCATGGCTCATTCCTTAGCTTAACTTCAGCATTACAGGACTCTTATTAAGAATTTTTTTAAAGTTTGCTTCAACATTAAAAGGAAACAATAGGGATGTGAACTTTATAAATCAATAGAGTATTGCAAGAATGGGGTGGAGGGAAGATATGATATCAATCAAGAATAATGCTTCCCCTCTGCTTGGCGTTTGGTCATTTTTATTTAATGAGACATGATCCCATTTAATGTCTGTATTCTAAGAGAAGTATGACAACTTTGTGGAAGTACCATCGACAAGCAGCTAAAGTGAGTCGGGGGTGGAATCTGACAGTATGGAGGGGGGCCCAGGAGGGTACATTTAAGAAAGTGGTGTTTTCCTAGGAAGAAGCTTAAAACTGACTTAACTGTCTTTAAGTAAATTAGATTTCAGTGTACGAAGGATGTTCAGCCACACTTCCTCTTCCAAAGAAAAGTAAACAAAACAAATGACTGTAAATTGCTACCAGAGACTTAGATTGAGCAAAAGAACTCCGTGGAGGCACTACCATGATAGGTTGTGGACTTTCTCTGAGTGATTATCTTTTTAAAAGGAGGTGTATCCATCTTGTTTGGATGATTGCTTATCTTGTTTTCCTGAAAGCATGATTTTCTGAGGCAATATTTAGCTGAAGTGTATTGGCAAAGGAATTGAAAAATTAGTTCTGTCTCTATCATTTTGTTAAATTTCTTGCTATTCATATACTTCAAAGCATTCATTCAATAAATATATATTGGGCATGGACTTACGTTAGTAAATGTTTTTATAGTGGTAGGAAAAAGAAATACATGCAGTTATTGTCACTGAAAAACAATGCATAATATCTTGCCTAAATTCTGCTTTTGATTATTTATATGGAGTTTTGTATAAAGAAAATACTTCAAACCTCGTATGATATAATGGAATGTCTGTTGCTTGATTATCAGCTTTCAGAGTCCCCTGAGAGAATTCATGATTTGTAAGTTCAAAAATACCATTTTGGGTCACATAATACACATAAAAGGCTGCTTTCCAAACATTTGGCAATAAATTCTGACCTCCTGATTAATGTTAGGTAGCTTAATGTAAGATGTTGTTATAGTAACAATTACTCAGAAAAACAAGCATGCAAAACAGATACAAAGATGGCTTTCTAATGTATTTCTCCTGCTTTAAAAATACTCCAGTCAAGAGTGAGAAAGATACTTTTTCCTTGAATACCTTTTTATATTTTTTGAATTTTGAACTACATGAATGTATTGTCCATTTAAAACATGTTGCCTTATAATATTAAACTTTTTTAAAATACTTCCGTTTTGTCTTGTAATTAAAATGTCTTATAAATTCTTCTTTCAGACTGAAAAAATATCAGGTTCTGTAGAATAATTTACTTCGATCTGCTTTAGTCTACACTCCTAACATTATACGAGAGTGTTACTCTTCATTGTTTTCAGGACTTCAGGTAAGGGAGCCTGAATAAAAGATGCAGAGGATATTTTGAGAATGAATGCCAGTCAAATCTTTTAATTATTCCTTTGATAGAGAAGCATGCGTCTTTTCCAAGGCACTTAAGTAAACAGTATCTGGTAGGATTCTGCCTCTTCATGCAAACAGGTGTCATTGTGACTTTAAAGAAAGCTCTGCTCCTATCATGATAAAAGGACAGGGGAGAAAACTAGCAACTTTTTTCTTTTCTCCTCCCTTTCTTTTTCTTTCTTTTCTTTTCCTCTCCTTTCCTTTCCTTTTCTTCTTTCCTTCTTTCCTTCTTCTTTCTTTCTAATAAAATACAAGCTAAGGCATTAGGCAGTGTTAAGGGCTGTATTCAGCTTAGGGTGCTATTACTTGGTATTAGGACCAGAGGACCAGAAATACCCAAATCCTCCGGAGAGACCACAGCAACCACTCCCCTCGTGGTTTCTGAAGAAGGAATAATGGCAAAGAAAAGCAAAATAGCACCTCATTATTTGCTAGAGATTTGGCCCCAAACCCTAGCACAAAGAACTCTGGCCAGCTGGGCCAGACCACCTATTGGGAGCAGTTACCTCTCCTGAGGTAGTGAGGCCTAGTGGCTTCAAACCAAAGGAGGCTTCTTCTGTCCTGAAGTCCCACTCCACGCACATGTAAGAAAGAATCAAGCGAGAGTGATGTGTTTGGGCCTGGGGGAAATGAACCTTGGCCCTAAAGATGCCAAGCACAGAGGGAGGGTGTAAACCAGAGGAAGAGCCGTACGTGCTGCTGGGTTCCTGTTCACCCTTTAGCAAGGGTGGCCCAGTCTACCAAACCACAGAAGTGCCTCCCCTTGTGGGGATACGGAATGGGAGTGTGTGAGGAAGGTGGCAGGGAGAGCGGTCTTAAAGGGCACGTTCTCCTAAGGGCAGCAGGCTTGGCAGCGCTGACAGTGGTGAACAGCCACACTGCTGCTTTTGTTTCAAAGTCCAGGCACGCGTCCCTCGTGTTTATGCTAATAGCACATGCAGCTCTTTGTCCTGAGGCTGCAGACTTGGCACAGATGCAACCGTGTCATTTCAACCAAGTTTACACTGTAGGCTCATGATCCAGTTTCAGTGATTGGCCATTTTCAATCTATCCAAAGAGGCAATCTTAGTAAGTCTGGTTATACATAGGTATGTGTTAAAGACCTAAGTGGTCTTTAACCAGATTAATCTTTCAAAAATACAGCTTTATTGGGTGAAGGGTGGATCAGAACTTTCTGTACAGTTTTTCCAACTCTTAGGTAAGTATAAAATTGTCTCAAAATAAAAGGTTTTTTAAAAAGTAGCAAATGAAAGATGAAGACGATAATGTGTTTCAGAGAAAAAAAAAAGAGGTGAAAGTATATGTCTTTAAGGGAATAAAGATATTCCTACATGTTTAATAAACAAACAAACAAACAAACAAACAAAGCTTTTGCGTTACCACACTGCTCAAAAACTTTCAGTGACTTCCTGTAACTTATAAGATGCAGTTTTAACTCTTTAGCCTTGGAACTAAAAATCTCTTAACTCAAGCCCCAGTCTACCTTTCCTGTGTAATAAATTACTATTACCCACCCTGCTCCAAATCTCTAGCTAAAATGGTCTGTTCACTGACCTTCAGCAGGGATTTGCCTATGGGATGCCTTCCATCCTTCTACCTCATGAAATCTATAGCAATCCTGCAAGGTACCAAAAAAATCTCACTTCTTCCAGGAAGCCTTCGCTAAACACCCCCAGCCCTCATTCTTCTGTACTCTTAAAGCAAATAGTGCATTTAAACCTTTAGTGCTTCTACTTATTAAAACCTTTAACTTTTAATATTAATTTTATGTATATATGCCTCATCTCTCTACTAGAATTTTTAAGTTGTGCGAAGTCAGGACTTTATATATTTTTGGAATTCCCCACATTGCTCAGAATATTTATTCATTCAACAGACTTCTATCAGTTACTTTTTGTGTGCCAGGCACTATGCTGGCGGATTGGCGTATGAAGCAACGTAAAAAGATTTCTTAAGGAAGCCTTTCTTGTTTCCCCCTGGCCAACTTAGTTAGAGGGTCTCTCTTCTGAGCTCCCATTGCATCCTGCCTTTACTACTGTCTCGTTTGGAGGTATCACGCGTCTGCCTCCTCCGCTAGACTGCGAGCACCTTAAAGACAGGCACTCAGTCTTTTTTCATCGTATCCCCCAGACTCAGTCTGTAGCAATGCTCAGTATATGTATGCTAAATGAGACAATTGCTGAGAAACCGTGGCTGAAGGGTGTGGCTAATTGGTGGGATAATTATGACTGAAACTCTCACTTAAATAGGTCATTAGCTTCTAAGCTAGCTGTCTGAAATCACATTCTTACGATTTTTTTTGATCCTTTCTTCTCTCCAGTCAGTGTATACTTTTAGTCATGATGTATTATGCATCATTACTAACATGCCTTATGACACAAGATTTACATATACAGTGATATGGATACTTCAGCTGTCATGGTGATCACTTTACAAATCTACAGATGTATAGATACACACGCTTTTTGAATTCCAGGAATGGGTGTTGCCACTTCTACAATACTCTCCAGCGATAGGTATCAAGTCAGCATTAGACCCGATTCCACTGAAGGCAAGGAATCCAGTGTGGGTTTTAATCCATCTTTGTACCCCGAAATGTCTAGCACAAGCCAGATGCCTAGAACAGAGCATATGCTTGATTAATGTTTGTGAAATTAATAATAGGAATAATTACAGTTCCTCTTTTCACCAGCCATTTAAATCTCTCATGGTTGTAACAGAGCTGCTAAAAATGGGGCTTACCGACTTGAATTTCCTTCTACCCTCCCTACCTTTGTGCTCTAAAATCCTGAAATGACTGAAAGAGAGCTCTGAGAATGAAAAGGAGCAAAAAAGACTTCTGTCATCCAGAAATTCATTTTCAGAACTATGTAAATGTCGAAGGATTGAGTTTTTATTGGATTTTAAACTGAAAATTGCTCATTACTTAGAAAGGAAACCTCATGATTTTTTTTTAACATAATTGAGGTCCTCAGTTATTTCTAGGAACAAACAGACACATAGATGACTTTAGAAGAATCTATCACAATCAGTGTACTGAAAATTTAAATCTATCTACATTTATTTAGCTCACATTGCTCCAAAATATCTCAAAAGAAGTAGAAGTCGGGAGACTCTTTAGAGTCTTTAGTCTTCATCTTGTCTTGATAACTCATATTACCACCATAAGATTTTTTTTTAAAGTGCAGTTTCCTGCAAAGGTGAGATTAATTCCTGATGCTCTGAGGGTTTGGGTTCTTCAGATAAAAGACTACAAAGGGAAAACAAGAGCATACCATCTCTGGGAACTGTTTAGATTTCATGGATGTCATACTATTTTCCTGAACATTCGCACAGCTTTGCTCTGCTTCGGAATAAAACAAATGTTCCCTTATGGTTTTAACCACCTATATATTATAATTCACTCTGCAGTAGCTTGCCATGGGTGCTGAGGTGAATACTTGTTGAATAAACAAATGTCTTTTCTGATTATTAGTTGTTCAATATGGTCTCCCTACTGGGTTTCTTATCCCCCCTAGTCTTTTCTTGAATGGTAACTACACTGCAAAGGATAAAAAAGGAAGCACACCTTCTATTTCCTCACTGTGGTCCAGCACATCCTCCTGTATGCGTTGACACAGAGGATAGAAGGAACCACGCATATTTTAACAAAAGGTTCAGTGATCATGGCAGGATGGATGCTTTAAACAGGGCTGAGTATACAGTTGTTCTATTATCAAGACAATTGCCTGATTGAGAACAGCTTTCTGGAAGAACTCCAAGTATGTGTCTGGATTACCACAGGGTGCTGGAGTGATTAGAATTGCTCATGAGCAACCAATGCCCTGGCTTGTCTCCACAAAGCAATTGAAGTATATGGGATCCCTGAGAGACATGACTTAGTTAAAAGTATTCTCTTCCTGTTCTAGCCTTCTTTGCCTCATTGGAAGTATTAAATACACAGCAGATCTCTGCACAGGAAGCCGTAATGCAGACATTTGGTTTGCAAGGTGTCCCAGGCCAACTCCAAATGCGACAAGCCCCTCTCACAGCCTTATTGCTTGTAGAGACCTGCACTGATGACCACTTACAGATATTTTAAAATCAGGTAGGGGCTCTCAAGTTCAATAAGCCAAATTGCAATAAACATACATAGATGAATCCACGTTACTTGAGGTTTACACTGTAACTCCAAGAGATGAAACCTGGCTTACATTTGGGGATGAATATGGTTCTTTGCACTTGAATTCAAAAGTTTAGTGGCTCAAAGTTTTGTTAAGTGACTGATAAAAATTTAGGGATGATGAAAACAGTAGTAGTCTCTGCATCTTTTTCTTTTAAACAATTATCCCATAGTTCAGGTTTCACCTAACAGACAAGGTTTCACCGTAATACGTCTTGCTCAGTTGTCATCTCCATGCAACTCCTGTTACGAGACAGACTCCTTCCCTGTTTCTGCACTTTGTCTGGGGTGAAATTTCATATCAAGTGGCATTTCCCTCACTCCAGATACTTTTAAGAAGAAGAGTCTCTTCCAATTCTCCATCAGCCCGAGTGGGCTGAGGTTAGGCACTCCCAGAGTTGAATGGGTCAAACACTCCCTCATTTGCCCCTTGGGCTCCTGGTTACTCAGAGTCCTGTCTTCCTCACTACAGTTCTGCAAGCGCCCTTTCTCAGAAGAAAAATACTCACTATGCTATTTTCATGAAATCACGAAGAATCGTATAATCTTTTCGTCCTCTATCTGGGCTTAAATCTCAGGAAAAACAACTTTTTGCCTCAGAGTGTTTGGTTTTTCAAGTGGTCTAACTATTCGCTGACTTTCTGGCTTGTAAACTCTCTAAATGACCACTCATGCCAATAAGCCTTATCCAAGCTGTCCTTTTAAAAAAATTCCAGTTAACTTGAGTCCTGGGGATAGAAAGTTAATTTCGAGATAGTTACCTTGAATTTCGGGATAAGAAGAAACTTTAGAAAGGTCTTTGTGACTTGAGAGAAACTTCAGGAATAAACCCAGCTTAGCACAAGAGTGTATTTGCAGCTGTGGACTTAGACTCGCAATATTCCCTTCACTGACTGGGTGGCGTAGGGCTAGTTGCTATTTAATATGAATGTCAGTTTCCGTAACTGTGGACTTATTCATTATGATATTTAAATAAAATAACTGTAATTTTTGCTTTTTCTTCTTTTGAAGAAATTTGACTTTCAGTTTTTACAGCCTCAAAGAACTGAGAGCAAAACTCAGTCATACGTTGACTTGTCGTATGAGAAGAAAAATCCCTTGCAGCTCTGTTTATAAACTTTGTTGCATTTTTTCCCCAAGTGTGTTTAGGAAGGAACTAGAAATCTATGTACTGCAGAGCAAATTAGCTTCTACATAAATGTTTTCAGAAGGGAAAAATTGAACAGTAGAAGAAGAATATCTCATGAAGAGAAACTAGAGAGCTTTCTGGTTTTGTTCTAATCGTGTTTTAAGTTCATATACATTAAGCATTTGATATATGTTAAATGCGCTATTTTTATGTCTTTTAAGCATTTGATATATGTTAAATGCACTGTTTTTATGTCTTCACAATAACCATTTCAAATGGAGGTGCCATTAATATTCTCACTTGATAGATGAGGATAGGCTTGGGAGGTCAGGTACCTTGCTTCATGTCTCACAGCTAATAAAGAGGCAAAGCTGCTATTGAACACAGGTGTGTTGGACTCAAGCTTTTAACAGCTAAGCGGGAGGGTAGAGGTGAGTGGGGCTGACTCTGGAGCTGGGCTGCCGCTGACTGGCTGTGAGACCTGGGGCACTAATCTCTCTGCACCTCCTCAGTTTCATATCTATAAAATGTGAATGACTAGGGTGAAATGAGTTAATACATCTAAAGCTCATAACATGGCACCTGGAATGCCATAAGGACCTCGTTGTTAATTGGTGTTGTCATTGTCAGCATTATTATCATTATTTTCTAAAGATGGTCACGTTGGGTTGATTTGTCTAGAATTTATTAATGACACATTATAATGTTCTTGCTTGTTTGTTTTGATTTTTTTTGGTTGAAAGATCCCGGGAACATTTGAGTCTGGCCATCTACCCCCACGTGAATTCTTAAGGGTCCACATTTGAAGGAGGTTGGTGCATTGAACCTTTTGATAACCAAATCATAAAGAAGGAAAATTGAATTTCAGAGTCACGGGGATCATGTCAGTTCTGTCTTCATTTTATGCTAAACTAAAAGTAGAAAAAGATACAAGTGACTATTTCTATACTGTTGGGAATATAGTAATGTTATGTTTCACCAGCCTGGAGTTTTCATTTCTGCCCATCATTGAATTCACAATTTTTCTATATCCTGTTCTGGTATTCCTGTTCCTTTTCAACATAACTTCTGAGAAATAGAGATTGATTAGTTTTGTGCCTCAAAGGACATACCTCCTATTGTTCTAATGAGTCCAAAGGAAGCTGTGAGGAACAGAACATAATTTCAACCAGAAGACAGTTTGTAACTGGTGTGAATTAAGTACTGATACTGATTCTTTTCCCTCCTGCTTATTCTGTATTATCTGCTTTATTCAAGTTAAGCTGTTTTGACTTTTTGGAAACACTCAAACAATAGAATGATTTATTTTCCTAGTCACTGTGATCATGTTGGTGAATAATTTATTACATTTTATTTAGACATAGAATTTAATGTTGTATCATAAAGGTGTGTGAGTAGGATATAAGAATGAGGTTACCTGAGTCACAGTTTACCACTTGATGGGGTATGACTATGTAGAAGGAAGAGAAATAAATTGGATATTTTTTTTTCTGAAATTATTTATATGTCATTCTCCATTTAAACTGGTTAAGCAGAGGAGCTGTATACTGTCTACTGCTGCTCTGTGAGACCTCAGCACCAATTTCTCCTTGGTGGCGAGTGAGGAGATAGATGCAAACATACTTTGGAAGATGTGCCCATTTCAACCTCAGACAGGAGAGTTAGGCTGATGACAGTATTGAACAGTGTTGGTTTAACTGACTCAAGCAATATTTATTGTATAGTCATCTTGAATTGTGCTGATTTCTGTATCCAGATGACAGACATAAATAAATAGAGCAGTGCCAAAAAAAAAAAATCCTGTAAATAACAGTACTTGAGTCTTTATTCTCTTCACTTGGAAGGGAGGCTGAGAAGAGGGGATGTGGAATTGTATTTCAGATGCAAGAAATTATCTCAAGTATAGAGACTTGGGACCGTGAAAGAGTGATGTATTCAGGGAACCTTACACGTGAGTGGAGAGCAGCACCTGGTGCCTGACGAATAAGAAGTGCTCACTATTTATGAATGAATAAATATTTGTTGAAGAAATAAACAGGGTGCCTTGAGAAGAAAGATGGGAAACGTGTGTGGAATGTAAAGGGGAGCAGAGCAGAGAGCCTGCTAAAAAGATGAAACTTACTCCTTCTGGTATGTGGTTCATAGCTGGCGTGCTGCTGTTGCCCAAAGAGGAAGACCATCTTCGTAGGTGGGCTTCCAACGCTTCCTTTTTCCATTTCTGCCACATCTGTGAATGCATGCTATTCTGCTGGCGTCCGTCATCCTGAAGCTGTATTGTGGACTGTGTGATGCAGTAAAGAGAAGGATACAGCTATGCATGTAAAGATGGTGAGCCGTGGTTATAGGTGGTGGAGAGCTCTCAAAGGGGTTGAGCAAGGAAACGGTGTAACCAGGCTTGTGTTTTAGAGATTTTTTTCTAGTACTCATGTGGAGGATGGATGGAAAAGGAAAAAAATAGACACAAGGAGAACATTTAAGAAGTGAATGCTATTTGTGTGAAAGATGATGGATGATGGAACTAAGGTGCTGACAGTGATGACAGAGGGAAGGGGAAGGAAGAGAGAGATTTAGGTGACAGAATTGACCAAGTTTTGATTGAGCTGTTGAATAGGGGAGCTGAGAGAGAGAAGAAAGAGTCAAGGCTGATTCCACGGATTTTGGTGAAGCAGACAGGCAGAATGGCAGTACCAATAACCAAACAGGGAACGCAGGGGAAGGTGATGTGGTAGGAATGTTAAGGATAATAATTACTTTAGTTTGGGATAAATTGAGATTCACAAATACGTGACCCATCCAGGCAAAGATGTCCAACTGGAAATGTAGACTTTGGTCTCCGAAGAGCACATTTAATCCTGAAGCTAACCAGGGAGAAGTACTGTACCAATGGGTGATTTCAGAGTAAATTAAAAATGAATCAAACTATGGTCCCATTTACTTATGATTTAAAGTATTCAAGTTCAGAGTTAACAGTTAAGATAATTCATAGCCCTCATGTTTGCCTTTCAAAGGTTTAATATTCATTAAATTTGCTAGGCTTACAATTTTATATTTATAAAGTGAATATGAAAACTTATTCATCCTTAAATGGAGATACCTACAGTTTAAGACTTCATTGTGTGGCCAGGACCAAGCCAGCACAACAGTATTTAGGGTCCGCATACCTCAGAGGAAATTAGCGTCTCAAATGCTAAACTTGAAATCATGATGAGGCAATAGCTGTGCCATAACCTTATGTTCTAAGAAAAACTAGATCTGTTGATTTTACTGACGGGAAATATTTACAGTGATGTAATTCTTTATAATATATGTTCAATGGAAAATGAAGGGAGACTATTATGCTTTCAAGTATTAGAGAATATTTCTTACAAGTCCTATAGTTGAACCTTAAACAAATTTGATGATTGAGTATAGAATGAGTTTTTTTTTTTTCCCCCTTCCTGGGCTTGAGTCCATCAACTCAGGAAGGAAATATAAATTAATGGAGCGTAAGTTTAAGTTTTAAATATAAGGTTTTGAGACCTTTCCTGCTTAACTGTGGGTCCATTGTCAAATGAATATGCTCTGTTTTGAAATAAATGTGTCCATAAGTGAATGGAGAAGATTTGAGACCAAAAACCACTTTTTCCCTTGGCAGCACCTGAGACTTGGATACCAACTCTTGATTTTCAGTGTTTGGTTTAGAAGGGACTGACAGGTTACACCTGGGTGATTTATCTTCCTTGGCTGACATTTTTGAACAAATGCCTTAGTGTGTTGTGCTCAGAGTTGGTGTCGTGCTTAATGTTTCCTTCTCTAGCTGTTTAATATCACTTGTTAATTTACCTTATATCAGAGAAAGAGTGCTTAACGTGTCCAGTAAGAGCAATGTCTGATGCTGAAGGGTTGGTAGACCATCCTATGGATGGCACGTAGACTGCAATAGATCATTTATTTTTAATTTTGTTTTGTGTTTTCATACATGAGTGAAAGATACTGCTGTGTTCCAGGTTTATTCTCTAATAATAAAGGTACTTATGATAAGCATTCATTACGGACGTAAAGCATTTTCTTAATGAGCTGTCACAAAAAGACTCAGAAAGGTGCCACTCATCTAAGTTGCTTTGTTTCTTTTAAGAAGTACTGAGATCATCATTAAGGTGTGGAAGTAATGATTTTTAAAAATTATTATCTTATTCCACATGGAGAAAATTCAGTTTATTAAAGCATGCTACATTCTAATAAGACAACTGCCAGGGAGTTATATTCATAATAACAGTCTATCTGTATCATTGCCAGACACTCTCTCCTGATTTTGCTCAGACATCTTCCGAATTGCTGTCGTTGTGCACACAGGAGATCAGGTAAAGGGTGAGACTGGATCAGCACAAATGTAGTTCCACTTTTGGAAAAATATCCAGTGTTCTGACTTTGAATCAGTACTATTCTTATTTGCAAACAACAGTCCTCTTACCCATTGTGTGTGCACCTTGATTTTCTGCTTTAATTTTAAAACTGATATAGCAGGCAACTCATGTATTTGGTGACTCAAAACTGATTGACGATGATTTATTCACTAATAATACTGAGTGCTTACCATAGTCACAGGCTGTGCCATGGGGAAAACTGAGACAGAATGTAGTCCGTATTTCCTGAAGATCTAACTGTATCATAAGGAAGTGTCTGTTCATATATTTAATTTCAGCGACATTAGAAAACTCATATTATTTGAAACAAGGTGAGTCATATACATACTAAGTACAAATAAGAGACTGGAGGAAAGAGAATCCTCTAGGAACTAATAGTGAGAAAGAAGATTGCATAAAATAGATGGGAGCTAAGGTGTACTTTCCTCCCATTTTATTATAAAAATTTTCAAACATTAAAAAGGTAAAAGAATTTTACAGTGAATGCCAGTATACTGTTTCCCACTATTATTGATATTTTACTGTATTTACTTTATCACACATAAGATACATTTTAAAGATACGTGAAACTCGAACAGGTCCAGCTAAAAGAATCAAAGTGTGTTAATGGTTGGGAAAAGGGAGAAGACAGGTTTTGTGATATAGTCCCGAGTGATCTCTTTATGCACCCTTGTCTAAACCCCTCCTATACTGTACCAGGGTTGATGTATGGCAGATTCAATAAGCCTTTACCCCGACCACCCCCCCCAGCCCAAAGATGTGTGTGCCCTAATCTTCAGAGCCTGTATATATGTTATCTTATATGGCAGAAGGGGCTTTGCATTTATGATTTGTGAATAAGGAATTTGAGATGGGGAAATCACCCATCTCACCTTGGAGTACCACCTTGGATTATCTGGGTGAGCCCAGTGTAACACAGGCCCCTGTAAGAGAGAGGCAGTGGACTCAGTGTTAGATAGAAGATAAAAGGATGGACGCAGAGGTCAAGAGGAAAGAGGATGCTACCGTACTTGCTGGCTTTGGAGGAAGATGGAGGAAAGGACCACAAGCCGAGAATGTAGGTGGCCTCTAGAAGCTGGAGAAGGAAGGAAATGGATCCTCCCCTTGTGCCTTCAAAAGGAATGCTGTCCTGCTGACTCATTTTAGACTTCTGGTCTCCAGAACTGGAAAGTAGTAAATTTGTGTTGCTGAAAGCCACCAAGTTTGTGGTAATTTGTTATAGCAGCAGTAGGAAGTCAATCTAGTGACCAACAGAATATGACAGAAATGAAGGTACATTACTTCTGAGGCAATTAGATTATACAAGACTACAGCTTCTGTCTTGGGCAGTCTCTTTCTTAGATCACTCACTATGGGACATGAGAACACATGGGCAGTGCATAGAGAGCCTCACATGGTAAGGGAATGAGGTTTCCAGTCAATGGCCAGCAAGGAAATGAGGCCCGTCAATCACTATGTGAGTGATCTTGGAAGCAGATCTCCCCCTGGTTGAACCTTCAGATGACTGCAGCTCCAGCTGGCAGCTTGGCTGCCTCCATGGGAGACCATGAGCCACAGTGACCCAGCTAAGCCAATCACAGATTCCTGACACACAGAAACTATGAGATAATAAGTGTTTATTATTTTAAGTTGTTTAGTTTGGGGGCAATTTGCTACATAGCTAAGGATAACTACACAGACTTGAAATGGTAGGTTATGAAGAGAATGTGGAGGGTTTGAATGCTATACAAATTGACTTCTCAGTAGGGAATCCTTGAAAGTTTTTGATCTGGGAAGTAACCAACTCAAAACAATAAGATTTATCTGTTTGGATATGTTAGAGAAAGGGGAGATTAGAGAGGGGTAAAAAATAGATATAGTAATACTAGGGATAGTAAAATTAGATACAGCAGTGAAAGCCTGCTCCAGGGCTGTGAATATAAAAATGAAAAGGAAAGAACACAGGTTAAAAAAACTGCAGAAGAAAGTCAATGGGACTTGGTGACCTAATGGACTCAAGGGAAAGGGAAACTGAAAAGTGGAAGACAGTGAGTGTGTTTTGAGTTTGAGAGAGCCATGATATAATTCTGAAAATGGGATATTAACAAAAAGAACCAGTTTTTTTAAAGTTTCTTATAGTCTCTGAAATTGAGTTGGATGAGTGAAAATGCTCAAAAAGAAATTTAGGATAAAAGCCTTTATTGTGGGAGCTTAGCAATGTAAAACAAGAAAGAGGTGAAGTCGGGACCTGAGACCATAAGAGTAAGGGATGTAATGTTACAAGATACATAACTGCATGTGTAGAGATATAAATAATTTTGTTGTAAGTGTTACAACCAACCCAGAGGGAATGCTAATGATAGCAGGTCCTCAGTACCAATAAGACTAAAACCAAGAGAAATGTCTTCC
This sequence comes from Camelus ferus, assembly GCF_009834535.1. Classification (NCBI taxonomy): domain Eukaryota; kingdom Metazoa; phylum Chordata; class Mammalia; order Artiodactyla; family Camelidae; genus Camelus; species Camelus ferus. The sequence continues at coordinate 10,314,380 of NC_045716.1, read as the reverse complement.
TTGGATCTTCCTAAAAGGTACTCACTTGCTCAGCATTGCCCGATGGTAAACACTGTAATTATTTTCATAGGATATTTTTCTTGACATGTTCCTTAATGTACTCACTGAGTATAACAGTCAGATGAAAGTAAAAACAATTTTATTTCAGGTCCAAAACATTAGTGATGAAAAAAACCCTAAATCTTGAGAAGGTTTCCAGAGATTGGGAGTCATTTACTCCAAAGTGTTTATTGAGTATGTACTGTGTGTTAGAGTCTGTGTGAAATTCTGAGAGTAAAATGATAGTTGTGTATATATTGGGATTATATACTAGTAGTAGGTTATATATCCTATTAGTATAGATATATAACCTACTACTAGTGAAGATGACAGGAGGTAGAAGAGCAGGAGGTTGATCTGTATCAAGTGGGAATTCACAAGTGGGAATGAACAAAGGTGAACAGACATGAAGCAGAGAAGCAAGATAGTAAGTAGTGCCAGTCATGATGGTGTCAAGAAAAACAGACAGGGAGAGACAGAGAAACACACCTCAGTTTACTATAGCATCAAATTGATGTTAGGGAGCTATCAATGAGAAGAAGTAAGGAAAAGGTCACTGTGTCATTGGCTTTGATCATTGGTTGATCATCATTGATACTTAGAATTTCGTTGTCAATATGATGGTAAGGATAGCAGCCAGATTGCAGGGTGTTACGGAGTGACCTTCTGGAGATGAAATGAAATCAGCAGAGTCTAAGTCATTCTTCCAGCTCCCTAGTCATGGCTACATCACTTTATGTCTCAGTCCATAAAACAGACCAAAACAGTGATCTCCTTCTAATTTAAGATATAAGGAGTGCTTTGAGCTGCTGGGTGATGTACTGTAAATCCAGGACATTAATAATAGTTATCAGTGTTTACTTTGAATGAAACTAGACTTGAGGATTAATTGCTGAAATTGTTGGTTTGTGGAGTCTACTTTCAGATTGTCACCTCTAATTTTGCATTAATATAAAGCATCCCCCATCTGGACTGGAATTCGGATTGTTTATTACTAGTGGTGCCTGATTGTCATTTGTGACCTTTGGTTTATGTGTTATGAGGTGGAATTTGGTAATTGGTGGTCTCGTAAAGCTTTTCTGACTAGTCCTGCTGTGTCTCAATTTTGACAAGTTGTTATTCCCACTAGGTTTTAATCAGATGGAGAATTCCCGATGATGTTAGCACTCTCACAGTGTCATTCAGACCAGGAGTAAAATAATAGATATGAACATACTTTCAAAAGTTTAAGAATCATATAAGTAGTAATTATGTTTACCATCATGAAATTGGAAGTATTATTCTATTAAAATAATATTACAGCATATCTTGTCCCTGAGTCAAATTTGCATTATTTTTGAAGCAGCATTGCCTGTTACCGGACCTCTCTCACCTTCAGCATGAACACATGACAGTGTGCTGTGGAGAAATCTCATCCGTGTGAACTCACTACCGCTTTGTCTGTGCGAGCTAATTCCAATTCATCTTCAGATTAGTAACCTAATATATGTAAAACATAAGCTATTATGCATTTTGGGTTTTCAGTCTAGAGCTATGGGTAGCAGATCACATGGTTAATGATATTTTACGGACTCCAGCATTCGCTTATGCTTCCTGGTTCACTGATTCCCTTGCTGTCCTTCATTTCATTCATTTGATCCCCACATTCACTCTCTGAAGAAGATAAGGCCAATTTTTTTTTCACCTCCTTTTACTGGAGAGGAAATTGAGGCTAAAGAAAGGGGTGTGATTTCTCAGCAAGCTTCAAATCTATCTACATAAAAAAGATTCTGATAGATAAATAGACAAGTAGATCCAATACAATAACTACAATGTATCTTATTGCTTATTTATCTGTTTATTATAGATTATAGTTTGATTTAGGTAAAACTTCCCATCATATAGCACAACTGAGGAAAACAGGAATGTATAAAAAGTCTCCTCCTTCCTCCTTCTGCAAGGATATCACACCACTTAGTGGAACCCTAATTATTACCCAGAGGAGTGCTTCACTTCTCCAGGGGCTGTGTGTTTTTGTGGAGAGTTGAAGGAGAAGCTGCCCAGATCTTTCCCGTAGTACTATTACCAACCCTAGACCCCTCCGCTGAATTGCGGACACGCATGGAAGTTTCCCCACCTGGGGCATGTAGTGTTTACTTGTGACAAGATCGCAGCATCTGATAGTTTTGTTTCCTAGTCACATGTGTAATACCAGATTACATCAAACAAAAATGGGTTGTATGTTTACCAACATTTAAAAGTTATTTTTTCATTGTTCCATCAGCATTTACTGAGCACCTACAGGGTACAGCTGCAGTGCTGGGTGCTGGGGAACACAGCTCTTCCTTCATCCGGCTCACAGTCTAGATTGTGAAGTCCAGACATCTGGGCAGGTCGTTTCAAGTTTCACTTTTCATATGGTAGTTGTCTTAGCATGTTTGGTCTACTATAACAAAACCCATAGCCTAGATGACTTATAAACAACGGAAATTTATTTCTCAGAGTTTTGGAGGCTGGAAGTCTAAGACCAAGGCACAGCAGATTCAGTGTCTGTTAAGGCTTGTTTCCTGGTTCACAGACAACTGTCTTCCTTCTGTGTCCTTACATGGCAGAAGGGGTGAGGGAGTTCTCCAGGATCTCCTCCTTTCACAAGGGCACTAATCCCATTCAGCAGGGCTCCACCCTCATGACCTCATCACCTCCCAAAGGCACCCCCCCCCCTTAATGCCATCACAGTGGGTATTTCAATATATGATTTCAATATATGAATTCTACGGGGCACAAGCAGTTAGTCTCTAATAGTAGTTTTGAAAGCACATAAGACTTCTCAAAATACAGTTTTTAAAAAGATGCTTTCCCACCATCTCTAAAATAAATTTGTTCTCTTGGCGAAAGTGATTCTAATTGTTGGCACATTTCCAGGACAAGGAACACACTCTGTTGACACTCCTCTCAGAGTGATCAGATGAAAGCAAGGCGCACAGTGCCGAGCCACAGACTCTCCATTGTACTCTTGATGAATCCTTTCTTATGCTTTAAAACAGTTGAATTTATGCATACATCTTGCTAGTAGGGCAATTCTCTGAAAGATTACACTACTTTCTTTATGTACAATGTCAATGCCACAATATTAAACAGAAATGAAATATATGTCTGTGCTTTCCTTCTTAAAAATGTGGAAGGATTTCTCTATAGAGTTGTTTTGTAGCTATCTTGCTATTAAGGTAGTGCCCAGCTCCAAGCCTGCAGACTGCTGACACACAATTAATCTCACAAATTTATGAATGCCAAAGCATGGAGCAAAATGAAAACAACTGGGGGAATGTTTAAGGGAAATAATTGGACTGTATCCAGATGTGCATGTGCAAAACATCACCCCTTAACTCCTCCTCCCCCATATCCTGTCTGAAGACAGGATTTTTTTCTTTTCTTTCTTTTTTTTTTTTTTCAAAAAATAAACTGAGGTTATTTGAAAGAAGTCGTGGTCTCTGACTCAATCGAAGTAGGCAAAGCCAGACAGAACATAATCGTGTATATTCTTGGTGTCTTTGTTTTTTCATTAACTCATTGGGTGCTGGTGAATCAACCTGCCTCACGGCCGTTCTCAGTGACTGTCTCACCACAGCTTCATGCACTCCTTCTAGGGGTAATGTGTAAGAGTCTTCAAGACTGTTAATTTTCTTGAGTTTTGGGTTGTCATAAACTGTAACTTTTTATTATTAGAAATGGGCAGTATTTCTAATAATGTCTAGTGTACAGGCGGTCTTTAAGATGCTCAGTGAAGGCTGATTACAAGGAAAAAGTGTGAAAGCCTTTATGGATTTTTTGTTTGTTTATTTATTAGTCCAAGACCAGCCAGAGGAGCTAAAGAGAAAAAAAAATTCATCTCCAAGTTTAAGCATCTTATTAGCTCACTAGGAAAAGTATAAAAATGGAGGTAACAGTGACCTTGAGTACCTGAAATTAATTTAGGATCTGGCATCACTGGGACATGAGAAACTAGAAAACAGGGATGCTCTGAGTGAGAACCTTTGCATGTTGGTGTCCAGCCATATAATATCAAAATGTACCAGAGGTGAAGCAATAAGACACACTTTCAGCTTAAATGTCAAGAAATAGATCCTTGAAAACGAAATCCAGTTAATTTCAATAAGGGAGGTTTCTCTATAGACTTGCTTCTCTCCTGTTCTGCAGAAGAACAGAAATAAAGATGAACTTAAACTGTAATGAACTTATTAGAAGTACCGATTGAGGTAGAGCATGTAAAAACCTCCTGCCTTCAGCCCTGCCCTGCGCAGGCCCCAGACACTCTCCCTGGGAATTAGAATTCCCAGGCTCATTAAGCAGAGTCTTGAGATTGGATTTCTGTTTTTATTCAGAGAGAGCAGACCAAGTAGAGAAATTTTAAATACCCAATCTTTTATCCCATTTTAGGGAGGATTAAGGACTCCCAATTCTTAGTGTTCCTACAGTTGGCAGCCGATTTCTATGCTAAAACTTCAATATTAGAACAGTATCAACACTTCATTTTGAGGATAAGCATTGATTAGCTAATACCATTCCAATTGTGCAGATAAATTATCCAATTTGAAACCTAATTTTAATATTGTAATTACTGGAAATAACTTCCATTAAAAAAGGTTTAGTCCATTTTCTCAGCTCCTTTACCAAAAGGAACTTGGTGGAGAAAGGCATTGTTCTGTGCCAGATGCCAAGCTGTTAGTGGGAAGCAATGGACCCAGAGAGGAAAAGTAGATGAGATCACTTATTCAATAAATATATACACACTCTATATATACCATGCCTGTTATTCCCCTCCAGGCAGTCTCCATGCGCTACCTGATAGAGATAGATTCCAGTTAGCCAGTTTGGGTGTCAAATGCAAATAATTCCTGAGAAAGTTAGATATACTGGTTTACACACTTTAGGAATAAATAATTTCATGATGCTGAAAATATCCTACCTTATCCAAAGTTTTTTTTTTTTAAAGCAATTAATTTAACATAAAGTTTAATGTCTTAAGTGAAAACTTGATGAATAAATACTCTAGAATTATTTGTGTGGCAATTTAAGGAAAATGCAACGATCCTGGATTTCAGAAAGTCAAATGCAGTAAACATGGTGGACTTTTTAAAATAAGGAATGTGCTTAGTCTGGCAGATGATAAAATCTTCAATTACTAGAATGGCAAAACGCATCAGTTGCTTAAAATCATTGCTGATTGTATGGTAATGCATTCAAACATCTTCTTGCTAAGCAATGAGAGCAGTGTGGTGGGAATTACTAGACTAGACTAGACTGGGAATTACTAGCTTCGAGCAAGAACACTCAACAATAGCAACAAAATCTGGGTTCTTGACTCAGTTGTACCACCTCATACAGAAATAGTTTGACCTTGGATTAGTTGCTATACTTCTATGAGCCTATTTTTTCTCTCTATAATGAGATTCAGAGCTCTACCCTTCTCACTTCACATGTTGTGAAGGTCATTACATTTATCTTTGCATCCTGTGAAGCTTCCTGCCCCTCTCATTTAAATCAGCTCTTGCTCGAGTCTTCACCTGGAAGACACCACCTTTATCTGTTTTTCATTCAAGCCAAAAAGCTAGGAGTAATCTTCCAGCCTCCCCTCATTCCACCCTTTCTAATCCATCCCCAAGTCCTGCTGATTCTCTCTCAAAGTAAATCTCAAATCCACCTCCTCCTCTTTAGCCCCACTACCACTAACCTGGTCCAAGCCATATCTTTGCTCATCTAGATGGCCGCTGTGCCCCGACGGTGTCTCCCCCTACTCTTTCCCTCTCCACCTCATCACATCCCAAGTAATCTTTTCAAAGCAAAAATCAGATCTTGTCACTTTCTTGCTTAAAAAATTCCAGTGGCCACAGTTGCCCTTAGGACACAATATAAAATCTATAATTTGACCCCCACACCTTGGTCTGTTCCTACCTCTTTGCATTCATCAGCACCTCTTTGGCTCCCCTTTCCCCCTGACTCCCCACATTAAGGGGCTGCACTCTTGCCACATCAATGCCTTTTCCATTATTCCTCTGAATAGAGCTCCTTCCCACTCGAGGGCCCATATCCTTTCAGCTTTCAGACTCCACATAAATGTGGCCTTTTTCGGAGAAGCTTTCTCTGGCTTCCTCTTGTCGACTAAATTAGACTTCTCTTGTTGTCCTCTCTCTTGGCAGCTTCTTTTTCCTTGGAGTACTTATTCCAATATATAATTATATATTTATTTGTGTATTTGTTCCCTGGTGCTAAACCCAGGGGGCCAGGAGTCCTGTCTCTGTTGTTCGCTGCTGAATCCGGAAGACAGACGTATAGCCTGCGTGTGGAAGATTCTAGAATGGCTCTCTGCCAGGTGCTGGGAATGCAAAGTTAATTTTGCTCCCATCTCTGGCCTCAAGGAACTCACCATCACTTCATGAGAAAGAAAGATGAACAAGAATTACTTGGAATCATTCTGCAGCTCAGAGAGATTTTTTTTTAAATGACTTTTAAGAGCAGAGCAAAGAATTTATATTGTAAGCCATCAGACAGAAGCATTCTCATGGCTTAAGAATCTCTCAGTTGGAAGGGACATTAACACTCCAGGCCATTCAATTGGTTTTACTTAGAGTGAAATATACCACTAAATCAGAAAATCTGCTAGCTTGTGTTAAAGATTTCTTGCTATTTATTTGTGTATGTGCATTTGTATGTGTATCTGTATGTTGATCTATGTGTGTATGAACTTTCTACCTGTGAGGTTCTGTTATCTGAGAAGGAAAGCAACCTTTTTTGGTTACTGTTGCTCTGGGTTCCAGAATCCCTGCAGAGGACAAAAGGAGAATTCAGGGTATAGGGGGAGGCGTTGTAATATAATGCGGATATAGAAGTAGATATAAAGAATAGATCAAAAGAGTTATTTCTTCCAGTATAAAGTATGTATAAAGTGAGCTGGGCGAACATACACAGCTCTGTGAAATCCTATAAAATCCTCCCATTAAAGGATGTTAAAAATGCCTTAGAACCCAACTGACCCCAAACATGCTGATGTGGGATTTAGAGAAGTAGTCCAAATTTAGCCTCAGACAAGCTGCATTATTAAACAAATAAAGCAATTGGTCACAAAATGAGTATGGAAAATATTACATTTAGAACAATTTAAATCATATAGCCTTTCTAAAACATACCCACCACATAAAATAAAGCCCATCTGCAGAGGTACAGCAGCTTTTTTCCATAATTGAGAAGTTGGTCATCAAAAAATAGGAATTTAGAATTAATTTTGTTTGGAAGTTGAGAAATTTGGAAATATTTATTCTCCCTTCTAAACATCGCTCTCAACACAGTCTGGAGCTGCATGACGGGGCGGGGGTGCAGGGGGATACCCCGGAACACCTCCCTGGGCTAGGTGCTGAGGGCTGCGTCCCCCTTTCGGAAACTCCTCGTTTCCACTTAAACCTTGCTCTCTTCATATTGTCTGTAAGACGAAGCCTTCTGGGAGGTGTAGGTCTGGACAAGGGAAGGAGGAGAGCAGCTTAGGATGTATTGAGTACTGAATCTGGGCCCTGCACTTGGCACGTGCATTCCCCCCGCAATCTTGCCTTTTCCCCATCTTACAAATGCAGAATCCAAGTCGCAGAGAGTCGAGTAACTTTCCTTTATGTGAATGAATTGTAGAGCTGATTTCTGACCCCCTCATTGGTCTGCCTGTAAACCCATGTTCTCTCCTTTGCACGCCCTGCACCTTATAATAAATTAATTCATGAGATGCTTTCCTCTTAACAGCTGAGGGTTAGAACAGCAGGAGCGTGCTCGGCATCTGGAGTAGAAGTAGCCATGATAAAAGAGAGGACAAGAGAGCAGAAAAAGGAGGCTGGAGAGCCTTGTCCTTCAACCCCTAAGAAGCAGCTCCTTTGGGCCCTGCCCCTCAGTGGGTTTTGCTCTGTGCATGGAGGGGCTTGGATGGACTCTGGGAACCAAAGATAGAATGGTAGTGAAGGAAGCGCCTGATGTGTCCTTTATTTGCTTAGCAATGAGATTGAAAGGCTGCCTTGGTATCTGAATACCTGGAATTAAGAGACTACAAATAGACATTTAGGCTGTTTACTTTAGGTTTCCTGTTTACATTTGTTCCAACTTTATTCAATGCTGGGAAGTAAAATTGGACTAAAGAGAAAAAAAAAGACAAGTGCAAAAGGGAAGTGAAACCCAATTTTGAAAGCAGAACCATTTTTACGTTTAAGTTAAACTGTGGGTTTAAATCATGCAGCTCTCTATTGCAAACCATTGTGAGTGGAGGGTGTTTGTAACAGCTCTGCCTAATTCATTCTATATGCTTGGCAGAGGAAAAAAAGCAGAAATAAGAGCCAAATTCCAAAGGGTCTCTAAGGGAAGCAAGGTCACACTGTATTCAAAATTCAAAATACAGCAACCTGGCCTGAACAGAGGACTTAATGTGTTTGTGCACTTAGGGATCATTCTTGTAGACTATTGTAATTGCTCAGCCATTTTGTGAATTTCTGTTATATGTGTATTGCAAACACTGCTTCGTGGCTAGAGAAAAAGACTGCTAAATAATTTAATCAAGTTAACTCAGTTATTTTATAGCTACTTTTGAAACTAAAACTAAAATAATATGGAGGGTTTATTGATTATTTCCACTATCATAATAAACTTGTAGAAATGTCTAAGAAGCCATATTTTGCCTTTTTTTTTTGTCTAAGGAATTTGGCCTACTCTCAAATAAAAATTGTGCTTGAATTCCAAGTGGTCTTATTATGAACAGCTGTTGAATTTTACATTGTTTTATAATTGGCTCTGCTGCTTAATAAAACTCATTTGCAAGGTAAAAGGCCAAAGATGTGAGAAGCGGGGAAACCAAAAGTTGTTAATCAGTAATCACAGTAAAAACGGGAATAAGCAAAAATGTCACTTTAGCTGGCTTTCTGGGAAGACATTCCAGAGTTTGGGGGATGACAGAACATCTTTTGGATCTTAGGGTCCGAAAGGGAGTAGGGACTTCAGACTTTTGAAGTTGTTTTTGCTTACAACCAAATTTACCTCAAAGTGCAGAGTGCATGAGTTAATTTAAATGTCGGTTACAAATTCCAAGAAATGTGGAGATATAAACCAGAAAGACAACATGGCCTAGAGAGCTGGACAGGGCTTTGGGAACGTGGACTCTGATGTTGACCTTGTGTCAGTTTTTGGGTTTCTTTTTTTAAACTCTGAAGTGTTGAAATACGGCTTCTATTCTGTTGACCCCTTTAAGGTAGCAACAAACGCAGATAAAATGCAGCAGACTTACTTCTGTTTTTCTGGGGAATAATATGAAAGGACAGTGCTCTGCCTTTTTGATGGTGATATGGGTTTAGAGCAAATTTTCAAACATTTCTGAGAGGTCTAGGATCTGAGCACCTGCCTATTGATGTAAATGTTGCTACTTCCTGCCTTTCCGAGGTACTTCTTTTCCCTCTAGTCATGGTCAACCCAGCTGAAGGACTCAGTTGATAGAAGTTTTGGGGGCAGCCTTTGCCAGCTTCAAAGTGTACTCTATGCCAGTGGTTTTAAAACTTTTTTGGGTCGCATACTTGTTTGAAAACATTGTTAGGGTTGTAGATCTTTTTCTTGGAGTATTACACAGATTTACAAAATGACTTCCAAAAGTTCTCCAGCCCAGAAGCCCATCCATAGACCATGGGTTATAAGCTCTAGCTCCACAGGGTTGATTTCTTTAAGATCTGAAAACATCACCATCCAGATATCTTCTCTAAGTGAGGAGCCTCTTGGCTATTAAGTCACCTTACATACTCTGTCTGTCTTTGGCTCTCCTCTGAAGTGTCAGAAGCCCTCCCCAGAGGGACCTGATGATATGTCATTTTTTCCCCTAAGGTCCAGTCTTACTTTTGAGCAGGTCTCCTTTTCTTCCTCATTTCTTTGCATCAGAACCCTCCCCATCTTCATGACCTGCTGTGTTCTCTCCCACCTGTCTTCCCTCCCCTGCAGCCCAGAGTGACCACTCTCCCAGTGATTTCTAATACCGTTTACACTCGGTGCCAGCCATGTAATGTTCAGTAGTCTCTCTTTTTGCTGTTTTAAATTAATTTTCACTATGAAATATTTTAAATGTATACATATGAAGGGAGAATACAGATACTTCCTGTTTAAATAAACTCTTAGCGTTATGACATATTTACATCAGATACTTAAAAACAAGTTATGGTTTTAATAAAGATCTCCTACACCACCCTTGGAAACCCTTTACCTTCTTCCCTGCACAGCAGTAACCACTGTCACTTGCAGCCATGGTTCATCCTTTATTCTTCCAAATTTTTTTTTCCTTAGGTATCAATCTGATCTCTCCAGTGAGACTGTAATTCCTTGAGAACAGATAATAGTCTTCTTCTTCTTCTGCTTTATCCCACAATGTTTGGTGCAGTACCCAGAGGTCCTTAATAAATGATTAGAGATGCACACTTGTTGGGTTGCTTGGCTCTGGACACTTCTTCACTTCAAAGTTTGCCTCCGTCTTCTTGTCCCTCAAAGATAGTTTGAATCTTTTATCAAAAATTTCAGAAGACTACTTTCTCTTCTTCCCTATTTTTTTCCTCTTCTTTTCAGAGAAGGAAACTCCTGTTATACTAAATTTTATATTCCTCTTGGTATTCTCTTGTTCTCCACTTTTTCCGTTTCCTTATAACAGGCATGACTCTTGTCCTTGTGTCTCAGTTTATTTATTTGTAGGTGTGGGGAAATACTCTTGCTTTAAATCACCTGGAATTTTATTCAGATAGTATAAAATATGTGTAATATGTGATTAAATAGACAAATTCATTTTATTTCCCCCAATATTATTGCTTTACCTCCTGTGTTTATACACTTCTAAAACACCAGGTTATCATCCCTAACAGCAATCCTGATACTACTCGCATTTCACGGGTAAGGAAATCAAGACCAGGAAGGCTAAATGACATCTCAGGTAGCAGAGCAAGGGATAGGACTGAGGTCTCCAGATTTCTATTCTTTTCACCTCACCATTGTGCGTTATTAAAGTATAATATTAAGAACAGCAGCTGCTTATCATATGGAATGATTTGACGTTGTTTAGGGCACTCTTCACTGCCACTAATTCTTACATCAACTCTTCAAGATAGATCGTTTATCATCCTAGGTTACAGTGACGCAGACTGAGGCTCAGAAAGGTGAAAGGAATTGCTTAAAGACATAGCGAATAATTAGTACAAGTACTAATGGTAACAGCTCACACTTTTATAGTGCTTACCACGTGCCAAGCACTGGTCTGTGGACTTTATGCAAATTAATGTATGATTACGTTTTGAGGCACAAACTAGTATCTTCACTTCACCGATGAGGTAAAGGAGACATAAGGAGGTAAAGTAACTTGCCTAAAATCCCTGAGCTAGTGATGCTGGAAGGAACTGGAAATCCCAGTCGCCTGGTACCAGAATCATTGTGCTTCATCCCGCAAAGGATTCTAGTCTTGAAAGTGGGTGTGCTTGTCATTATGACTCCAGACTCTTCTGTAGTACAATTCTTTTTCTAATTTGTTGTAAATGTAGAAATATTCACTCAACTTTATAGAGTCTATTCTAGTTTCTTACTCTTTTGGCCTGAAATGTCCTTTACCAAATGAATAGCAAACTCTGATTAACCCTTCAAAACCCTGCTCAGCCATCTCTGTTACTGTCCCTGTGTTCTGAAGCTCTTTCCTCATTCTCCCCTGGAGTTATTCATTCAGTTAAATATTCGACTTCTGAATCATAAAATTACATTTAAAAAAATTAATAGGCTTTATAGAATAGTTTTAAGTCTACAGAAAAATTGAGCAGATAGCACAGAGTTCCCATATATCCACTTCCCTCACTCACAGGTATCCATATTTTTAACGTCTTTCATTATTGTGGGACATTTGTTACAGTTGATGAACCAACATTACACATTATCAGGTGTGTTATTAACACCTATTATTATTAACTGAAGTGTATATAGTTTACATTAGGTTCACTCTTATGTTGTACATTCTATGGATTTTGACAAATGCATAATATCAGGTATCCACCATTACAGTTTCAGTGTCCTAAAAGTCCCCTGTGTTTCACCAGTTCATCCTTCCCCCATTTCCCTCCTCCACACCCCTGGCAACCACTGATCTTTTTACTGTCTTTGTAGTTTTGCCTTTTCAGAATGCCGTATAGTTGGAATCATGCAGTATGCAGCCTTTTCAGGTACGCTTCTCTCACTTAAAAATAGGCATTTAAGATTCCACCATGTCTTTTTTGTGGTTTAATTAATAGCTTCTTTCTTTTTATTGCTGAATAACATTCCATCGTATGGACATGGTGCAGTTTGTTTATATATTTACCTATAAAGGAACATCTTGGATGTTTCCTGTTTTTGTCAATTATGAAAAAAGCTTCTATAACCATTTGTGGACAGGTTTTAGTGTGAACATATATTTTCAGCTCACTTGCGTAAATGCCAAAGAGCATGATTGCTGGATCATATGGTAAGAGTATGTCTAGTTTTATAAGAAAGTGCCAAACTGTCTTCCAAAGTGGCTGTACCATTTTGTATTCCCACCAGCAGTGAATGTGAGCTCCTTTTGCTCCACGTCCTCACCGCTGTTTGATACTGTCGGGCTTTGGGGGAAGATCTTAGCCATTTTAAAAGGTGTGTAGTAGAGTCTCATTTTAATATGCAATTCCCTAATGACGTAAGATGTTGCGCTCTTTTCATATGCTTATTTGCCATCTGTATTATCTTCTTTGGTGAGGATTCTGTTTAGATCTTACCCATTTTTAAATTGAGTTGTTTGTTTTCTTATTGTTAAGTTTTAAGAGTTGTTTGTATATTTCGGATACCAGTCCTTTATCAGATTTGTGTTTTGCAAATATTTTCTCCCAATCTGCGCCTTGTCCTTTCATTCTCTTAACAGTGTCTTTCACATAGCAGTTTTTAATTTAATAAAGTCCAAATATAGCATTTTTTTCTTTTGTGAATTGTGTTTTGGATGTTATATGTAAAAATGTATCACTCAACCCAAGGTCACCTAGATTTTTCTAAATGTTTTATAGTTTTGTGTTTTTCATTTAATTCTATGATCCATTTTGAGTTAATTTTTGTAAAATATGTAAGATCAGTGTATGGATGCAGTTTTTTTTTTTTTCACAGTGCCTGTCTAGTCAATTCAGCACCATTTGTTAAAAAGATCATCCATTCTCCATTGAATTGTCTTTGCTCTATTGTGAAAGCTCAGTTAACTATATTTGTGTGACTTCTTTTGTAGACTTACTGTCTGTTCCACTGATCTGTCTATTCTTTTACTAATTTTATTTCCTTTTCTTATCTTATTGCATTACCTAGGAATTCCAGCGTGATATGGAATAGGGAGTTATGAGAGGAAATATTTTCACCTGGTCCAGATCTTAGGAGTAAGCATCTAGTTTCTCATCACTGAGTATGATGTTAGCTCTATGTTTATTGTAGATGCTTACCAAGTTGAAAGAGTTCCCCTCTGTTCCTAGTTTACTGAGAGTTTTTGTCATGAATAGGTGTTGAATTTTGTCAAATGCTTTTCTTGCATTTATTGATATGATCTATGATATTTTTACTCTTTAATCTGTTGATGCAAGGGATTACATTCATTGATTTTTGAGTATTGAGCTAATCTTGCATACCTGGTATAAATCCCACCTGGTAATGGTGCAGAGTTCTTTTTAAACATTGTCAGATTTGATTTGCTAATATTTTGTTAAGAATTTTTGCATCTATGTTAGTAAGTGATATTAGTATCTAGTTTTTCTTTCTTGTATTAGCTTTATCTAGTTTTGATTTTAGAGTAATGCTGTTCTCATAGAAAGTAAGGAAGTGTTCCCTTTCTCTATTTTCAGCAAGAGATTATAAAGAACAGATCTCATATCTTCCATAAATGCTTGGTAGAATTCACCAGTGAAATCATCTAGCCCTAGTGCTTTAATTTTCTTTGAAAAGTTATTAATTATTGACTCAATTCATTCAACAGATATAGGTTATTCAGATTATCTATTTCTCTTTGTGTGAGTTTTGGTGGATTATGTCTTTCAAGGAATTTGTTAATCACTCAAATATTCTATTTCTAAACTATGTATCTACTTTTTTTATAGCATATTTTATACTTTATTAGTTTATATATGTGTTTTCTTCTGCTAAAATGTGGGGTTCTAGAGTGTATAGACCATGTTTTTAAATGTTACATCCTTAAGATTTAGTATAGTGACTGGGCCGTTTCACTGAAGGTTGAATGAGATGACCTGAAATTCCCCCCAAATATCAAATGGATATAAGAAATACATATTAAGAACAGCACAGTTATAAGAAGAAGAACATGAGATTATTATTAATGTTATATAAATGTTTTCACATTACAGAAGACTAATCTACCAGAACCTTTTAACTGGTTTGGTTCTGTAGTTCATTTTAATGCTAAACTGTAGCCAGTTTACTGTTTGAGAGAAGGCTGACTGCGAGTGAGTCAGAGAAATCTAAAGCCAAAGGAATTCAGTCCAAAATGATGACATTTGTCATTGGAGGAAATATTAATAGAATTATAAGAATGTGATTCACCCTTTTCCCTATTTCTAGAAAGTACCTGTTGCATAAGACAGAACACACCTGAGTAGACACAATAACCATATAACCTGAGCCCCACTGAGGAGAACTGATCATTAAAAATTACAAAACAGGAAGTTAGACTTGTAATTTAAACTTCTGCTTAGTCTTTGGCTATGATTAAATATTATGTTCAGGACAAAGAATGAGCTGAAGGGTCTCTTTAATCTCTGCTCTGATCTACTAACTACTATTGTGTCACCAACCTTGTGTTCCCCAAAGGGTGAGCCGCGGGCCGCTTTCTCCAGACCCCGTGTTTAGAGTGCTTGCAAGCCCTCAGTGCTACATCCGCTGAGACTCAGTGTTGCATTTCATTGATGTGTTCAGGCTCTTTTGGTCAGAGAAATCAAAGCATAAACATAGTGCTGACAAGTCCGGGTCACGGAGCGGTTTTTGGTCGCTGAACTGCCCAAGCAGGTTATTAGGGAACAACATTTTAGCAGCAGCAGCAAGTTGTTTATATGATATCTGATCCCAGACATTTTGCGTGTGTTTAACACTATATGAATTTATTTTTGAGACTTGTGATGATTATGGTAAACAATCAAATTTCCTGGTGAAGTTGACTCTGGTGTTATTTGTCATAGAATTTGCTATATTATTTGCCTGCATTTCTTCTCTGTAGTCTGTGAAGTTTACTTTTGTATAAAAGGTTCATTTTTTAATAACTCATGCGTGTTAAAAAATTTTTTTTAGTCCCAGTATTTTATTAAATAGTGTTCTCTGTGAGTTGGTACTAGAGTATAATGTATGTAGTTCCTCAGTTGCAAAGCTATTTGGTATAATGGATACATTCTGATATAAGTTTGATTGCTAAATTGGTTACTTATATAGTGTGGGACGTTTGCAAGGCTGCTTAATACTTATCCAATTTGAGTCTCTTCCAACACTATAAACTGGATCAAACCGTGTGCCACATTTTTAATGGTCATAAAGACCTTTGATATTTTTCAAGTAAAATGCCTTGTGCCAAGGGTTTTGTTGCCATTAAACACATACTTAGTAATAATAAGTAAGCTTGATCTGATGCATTTAAAAATAAACTAATTGAATTGAGGTTTGTGCCCTAAATTTTGAATGCTTATGAATTTAACATTTTTCCACTCATATGATATGTGTCCTTCCTCTTTAGATCTGTACCAAAAAATGAGTATAGCACTCTCTTACAGTTGGCTCATAAAGTGTTTATATCCTTCTGCATGCTGAGGTTTTATTGTCATGAAAAAGATTTTCTTAGTAGTGTGTAACATCTCCCAGTGCCACAGCACATTTTGACAAGGACCACATGTGCTGCCTTTCTTTTGTATAATTGAGCATGTTGAGGAAACTTCATAATGTAATGACTTTTGTGAATTGATTATGAAACTTGAAACTGGTGTATGTTTTTTGTTTTATCATTTCTAATGACACTGTGTCTTCTAGGACCATAGCTACTTTGCATAAACTGATACAGTGCATTTTGTGTGCTCTTAAAGAAGACACCTCATAGTGTTAATACAAGATTGAAGGGACTAATATAGTGTTCCTAACATGATAGAATGGAGACCTAAGGTCAATTATTTCTGTATTTTTAAACTTCATTTCTTTCCACTTCAATAGAGTCAAATTTTTTTTTCCTTCTTGGGCATCACTACTTGAATGACTTGCAGGCATCTGAAATCCAGCCCATCCAAAACTCAGTTTGTTTATCGCCACCTTTGCTTCCACGCCATGCAAACCTATCGCTCTCCTGCCTGTTCGATCATAACTAATAGCCTGAGAAGCTGCACAGCTCTCCCAAATGACAAACTTCCTCAGAGTCATCATGGATATATCTTCTTGTGCTGGCCTTCCATCAGCTCATCTTCAAATCCTGACAGTCCTTTCTCTCTGAGATACAGCCCCTCCTCTCAGTCCCCCGGCTCTGGTCATAGTCTTACCATAACTCCCTTGGACAAACAGAACAGTCTGTTGAACGTTCCATCTTCCACACCACATTGTGATTCTTAAAACACAAATGTGGTCATGTCAGTTCCCTGAGTAAAACATCTGTTGCCCCTTGATTCTCCATTATATAGAGCAGTGTTTTACAAATTGCAGGTTGCAAGCTATCAGTGAGCAGTGAATCAATATTAGTGACTTAACACTGAACTTTGAAAAATGTAACAGAAAAGAAAATAGTGGAGTGCAACACATTTTGTTTGTTCTGTGAAACTCTGCTCTAGTTGTATTTGCCTGTATAAGTGTGCATGTGTTTGGGTACCGTATTATGATGTTAACTGTGTATGTGATCATAGACTGTAGTCCTGAAAGTTTGAAAGCTATCAGTATAGAGAATAAAGGTCAAACTTCTTATCAGGTTATACAGTTTGTTTTATAATCTGCCCAGTTTACCTTCCTACTATCATCTCCAGCCAATTCTTCCGAGAAGCCTAGGCCTATTTCCACTTCAGGAACTCACCATATTTCCCTAGCATCAACTTTGCCTTTATACAAACTAGTTCCTTTAAATGAAGTAGCAGTTCTAAAACTCTTTGGTTTTGGGAGTCCTTTACACTCTGAAGAGGCATTCGGTACTCCCAGAGAACCTTTGTTTATGTGGCCTCTATAAACTGTATCTATTGATGTATAACATATTAGAAATTAAAATGGAAAAATTTTAATATGTATTAATTTATTTAAAATACACAATAAACTCATGTGCCATCCTAAGTGATAGATTTTTTGTTAAAATAACTGTATTTTCCAAAACAAATAAAATTAGAAGAATGGCATTGTTTTACAGTTTTACAAATCTCTTTAATGTTTGCCTTGATAGAAAACAGATGGCTTCTCACATCTGCTTCTGCATTCAATCTGTTGCTATGTGTTATTTAGTTCAAGGACATGAAGAAAATCCAGACTAACAGATACGTAGTTGGAAGAGATTTGAGTATTTTAATAATCTTTTCAGATAATTGTATAGCTATTCTTCTTTAATACTACACCAAAACTCAACGAATGGTAATTTCTTAAAGGTTGGTTGCAATGTCGATGTGAAATCATACCAATTAACTTATCATTATCTGTGACATTAAAATCCATTGCTCTGCCTCATTTGCACTTTGAATGAATATTTTCCCCATGCAGATTTTGCAATATCATACACTGGCCATTTGGGAAATACTGGTTTTTTGAATGATACGTAGATTTTCCAAATGTTCCATTTGTTTTATTTTACAATGTCAAAAAATCACGTCGGTTGATATCACCGCGGATTGCGTCAAATAAGTCTTTAAGTATTGGGAAGCTGGCAGGCTTACTGTGACAGATGCAGGTTTTCCAAAATTTTAACTTTTCACATAAAAGCACTAGTTTTATTGTTAGAGACTAATACTGTGACTTACTTTTCTTGAAATGTCATACAGCTGAATTAGAATTTCACAGAACAGTGACCTTGTAGCCTGTGATACATTTGAATTACTGTAGTTTGTCAGTGATTCTTTCAAGTAAGAATGGTGTTAAAAAAACACAGCTCCAGCATCACACAAGTGCTGTTCCTTGAAACAGCCACTGAACTGCAGGACGTAGAAGTGTGTTGTGTATACTATCCCATTTCATCACACAGAATGTTAAAAAGGCACATACTAAAAGATGAAAAAAAATTTAAATATTTTTACTGCTTTATCAAGAATATTCCTAAGTAAATTTGGCTTATTTTAAACTGCAAGTGTGTGGCATTGAAGAATATGACTGCTAGTAAAGTTTGGTGCCCAACCGTGATACGTGCAGAAGCATCAGCAGTCTTACCATCATTCCTCCTGCATCACCAGGGCAAACGTTAGCACAGTGAAAAAGACAAAGATTACATCAGTGTTATTAGAAAAGTAATTTTGACAATGTGGGTCTCCTGAAAGGGGTCTTGCTCACCCCCAGGAAACTGTGGTCCACATTTTGAGAACTCGGAATCTTCCCTAAGCTTATTATTTGCTTGGAAAATTTGTCTGAAAATCTTAAGATAAAGTTCAGAAGTCCTGTCCTTGTTGAAGCTTCCTGAGGCACCCCAGGCTAACTTGCCACTTTTCTGAGCCGCTGTTGTACCCCCCTCTTCCATTTCCCTTTGTCCACAAAGTACCACTGGTAGAGGCTGAATCTTATTTTTTTACCACCCTGGTGAATGCTCAGCATTTACTAATGAGCACCAAGCCTGCTCACCCTGTTACAGGTGCTGGTTTTTGTTATTCTCTCTTAAGTCTGTCATGGAGTCAAAAGGGGAATGATTCCCTGCCTTCCATTTTCTGAGACAAGCAGGAACATTTCGCCAACATATCTTTAGTGCCACTCACATGGGCATTCGGAAATACTGATATGATGCTTAGGGTTTCAGGGCCACCTTGTAGTATTGATATTGTGACACTGATGTGAGTAACATGAAAATGACTTCTGTTCAGTAATGGTGTGGACTATTTCCTTGGGTCCTTTTGATGCAGGAAAACAGATGTAGGGCGTGAGAGAAGGCTGTGTCCCAGGCTTTGGTTGAGCCCCTGGAACGTGCCCTGCCAAGTGTGGGTCCTTGGCTTCGTGCAGGAAAGAATTCAAGAGCGAGCCACAGTTTAGTAAAGGTAGATTTATTCAGAGAGATACATTGAAAGGCAAGAGAAAGGCCACGAGGTGTGGGGGTTGGGTGCTCAGATTAGAAGTAGGTACACATTTCATAGACAGAATGTGGGCTCTCTTCGAAGAGGAGAGAGAGGGGCGGCCGCAAGGTGCTGTGTTGCCAGTTTTTATGGCCTTGGTGGCTTCATATGCTAATAAGTGGAAGGACCAGTCTAAGTAGCCTGGGGAAGGGGCTGGGATTCCCAGAAGGTGGCTGTTTCCCAGTCTTTGACCTTTTGTGGCTAGCCTTGGGACTGCCATGGTGCCTGGGGGTGTGTTATTCACCATGTTAATGTATTACAATGGATGTATAATGAAGCTCAAGATCTACTAGCAGTTAAATCTTGCATCATCTGGAGCCTCAAGGCCTCCTGGGGGGTTGAATCTTTCACCATTTTGATGTTAATTGCTGTAGCATTCCTTGAATGGCTGTGCTCTTCCCTCTTCCTGTCTCACTTTGATCCAAACCTTGATAGAACTCAAGGGATTATTTTGGGTAACTCTACCTATCTTTGGATCAACTAGTCTCCTATTAGATCATTTTGATAGGATTTTATTTGAATATTTTTTGACATTTTTATTGCTTACATCTATTCAGGAAACATTTACTCAGCATCTACTATGGGCCAGGCAATATGCTGGCTGCTGAGGATACAAAGATGAGTGGGCCATGGCCTTGCCCTCAAGGTAATATAGTAGAGGAATGGGAGGCATCTGGATTTGGTCCTCAGATTATAGTGCTTTTCTTTCTTATAATTTGAAATTTGGAAGTTAAGAGTTTTTTTAAAATATGTTTTGTGAATAAAAGCTTGTATTGTAAAGATTGTCTAAGATGTTTCAGTTGTAGATTTCCTTCTCTGCCTATATTTAAAATAGTTTTTTGAGTTTGTTATTTGGAAATTCGAAGTTTGAAGTAAGGCTTGTAGATTAGAGAAAAATCACATTCCTTAACTTGTCATTTACAAAGATACATCACGGTATCTCATCATTGAATGTAAACCTTGTATTGAATTCAGGCTTTTTAGCAACACAGAGGAAGTATGCACTTCTTTAAGTATAATATCCCTTAAAAAACACTCTACGTTTATTTTCATTAAGAATTATATCGTAATATTGCTCAGTATGTATAGCTCTATACAGAAAGTGAAAAAAAAAATCATTGCTTATTCAAAGAGCTTACTATTTCTTAATGAGGAGATAGACCAAATAAAAAAATGTTTCTACAAATCCAGATGAGAGTTGTGATGGAGAGTGGCTTGGCTACAAAATGCAGTTCTTCCCCAAGTCTGGGGAGAAAGGAGGCTGAAAGAAGGGGAGGCTACAGGGTAGGCACAGCAGAGCTGCTGGCTTTCCGCTTTGAGTCTAAGGACCGACTTCCAGGATCGGTCCCTGTGTATTGTTGTCTAGATCATGTTGTGCTGATGTGATGCCTCATTTTATGTGTGCACTTGGCAGGGCCATAGTACTCAGCTGTTTGGTCAAAAACCAGTCTAAGTGTTGCAGTGAAGATACATTTTAGAGATTAACATTTAAATCAGTAGATCTAAAAAAGCATATTATCCTCTGTAATGGGGGTGGGCCCCATCTAAACAGTTGAAGGCCTTAAGAAAAAGACCGACTTCCCCTGAGGAAAAGAGAATTCTGCCTCCAGACTGCCTTTGGACTTGAACTGCAACACTAATCCTTCCCTCAGCCTCCAGCCCTGTTTTGCAGACTTGGCACCTGCCACCCTCCACAATGGAGTGGACCAGTTCCTTAAAATAAATCTCTCTTTTTCTGTCTCTTTCTCCCTGTGTCTGTCTCTCTTTCTTCTCTCTCTCTGTCTCTCTCTACACACACACACACACACACACACACACACACACACACACACACCCCTATTGGTTCTGTGTCTCTAGAGAACCCTGACCAATACAGCTGGCTTGTCCATGTTTTTGGTCTTTTGTCAGTTCAAGTAATAAGATGCTGTCAGATCATAATATAGATTTCAAAGCACTTGAACATTTGTGCATAGTAAACTGTTTCTATGGAAGAATTTGGAAGGAGTAAGTGCTAGGGACCCATGGAGTGAAGCAACTGTGTTGAACTAGATGGACCATGGCAGGTAAGGCATACTGGGGGGAGAAGTAATAGGAGGGAAGACCCTGTTATAAGATGAATTTTGTCTCCCGCCCACTCCCCCCCCCAACTCAAATGTTGAAGCTCTAACCCTCAGTACCTCAGCATGTGACTATATTTGGAGATACAGCCTTTGAAGAGATGATTTAAGTTAAAATGATGCCATTAGGGTGGACCCTAATCCAAATGAGTGGTGTCCTTATAAGAAGAGGAAATTTGAACATACAAAGGTACACCGTGGGGCACATGGAGGGAAGACCCGTTGGGGCCACAGTAAGAAGGTGGTCATCTGCAGGTCAGGGGGAGAGCCTCAGGAGAAATCAGTCCAGCTGACACCTTGATCTTGGACTTCTAGCCTCCAGAACTGTAAGAAAACAAATCCTTGTTGTTTAAACCACCCAGTCTGCAGTGTTTTGTTATGGCAGCTCTAGCAAACTTAACATAGGCCTCCAGGGTGAACTTGATGACTTTGCAACTTTGCCTGTGGCTGGACGTGATCCTGGTGTGTTAGACATTTCTGTTCATTCAGAAGCTAAGTCCGTGGATCTCAAGAACTGCCTTGGCTGGGCTGGACTTGTTGGTCTCTGGCTTCAAAGCAGCCAGGCTGACTGTTGCTGTTTGCGCTGAAGCCGGGAGGGGACTTTGATACCAGTCCTAAGAGCCTTGTAGCAGCCTGGTCCTGTGTTTGCAGTGCTCCTGCCATGGTCCTTGCCCACCCACAGCTGCAGCTCCAGAAAAGTCTTGTCAGCTCTGGCAATGGGCATCTCAAATAGCCCAGTAATTTTTTTTCAGCCTAATATTTCCAAAGCCATTTTTCATTACCTGGAAATTGCATTTATTGAAGTCTGGGTTGAAATAGCTAAATAGCTTCATAAAATCAAAATTATTTTTTAAAAACGTTACTAATTATGGGATGGTATAATATAATCATCGAAAATGTACTAGTCATTGATGGACCTATTTGTTTGGTGCTTTGCAGTTTTAATAATAATTATAAAATAATATTAGTATTATAGCTAACACTTACATCATGTTTACCATGTACCAAACACCCTTCTGAGCTCTTTACCGATGTTAACTTAGAAGTATTTTGACATAGACCATCTCATTTGATCCTTGTAATAAAGCTGTGAGTTAGACGAGGCAGGTATTCTTTCCATTTTGCAGATGAGAAAATTGAGACTCAGCAAAGTTCAGTGATTTTTCTCAAGGTCACCCTGCTGGTAAATGGCAAAGCTTGAAGCATAATCCGGTTCTTCAGATTTCTAAATGAGTGCTTTTTCCAAACCACTTTTCTGTAAATAGCATCACATATTTTATAAACATAATCAAGAGCTTGGAAGCATGCCTTTCTTTGCCTCCTTAGGTTCTGAACAAAGAAATGTGAGAATCAGTAAGATAAGGAAGATGACATTTGCCTCCCTAAAGGACTACTGACTTTCATCCCTTGCAGGAAGGACTGGGAAGCACACTGTTTCTCACACCAGCAGCTGTATGGATTGGAGAACAGAATGAAACTAAGCTGAAGTTCAAGCAAAAAGGGAATATTTAGCAATACAAGAATAGTAAAGAAATTATAAAGTTACATCTGAACAAATCAGAAAAACTGTAAAGGGAACCGAGATAGAACATGAAATAAAAAGACTAGGACAACGTTATTTCTGTTACTTATTTCATTGGTAAAATGAATTCAGTTTATAGGAGGCAAAATATGTCCCTAAGAAAGCGATGCCTTTGAGAGGGAGAAGAATGAGGGTAAAATGTGTCTGTGGCAGGTCTCAGGCTGTACCGTACATCAGTGTGTTCTCACTGTTGTCAACTATGTCAGCTTCTATGCTCAGGTTTGATTTCTAGCCACAGCAAAAGACTCTTGTTGGGGAAGAGTTTAAAACTAGACTAAACTCCACAAAGAAATGGTTAAGGAACATTTGTTAAATCCAGTGATTTCAGCCACCCTCCCTTAAATCACAACCCCTGAGCAAATTTAAGATTGCTATTGTGGTAAAAGGGCAGTTGAGTAAATGGAACGACATCTTATTGTTTCCAAAAATTAAAAAAAAAAAAAAAATTATCATAATACCTTTTGGTGATTTCAGCATCTGGGGAAGGATAGACTCTCCCCTGCCCAGAATGACGCTTAGGAAGCAAAGAAGCATTACTGCTTAACCAATACCTTGATTAACTAATTAAGGCTCCAGACAAAAAAAAAAAAAAAGGGGAAACTTTCTGATTATCGTCACTCGGTAATTACTAGTATTTTCCAGAACCTAGGCCACTCGGCTGTCTAAGAATCAAAATGCAGCTGAAACTGAACCTTCAAAAGTTTTCCTTCTACATTTTTTAAGACCCAGAGCAGGATCTCTATCATACTAAAGTCCCTCCTGGATGTCTGGAAAAAGTCTTAAGAGTCTGGGAGACCATCCAAAATATGTGCAGTGACCATTGCCACAGGCGTGAACTTCTTAATGCATTTTGCAGAAATCTCCACCACAATGAAATTGATTACTGTCTGAAAGGATTTTTTTCCTTTTTTAAAATATCGAGCAGCTAGAGTATGCTTTTTAATATTTTATTGCATCCTTAAGTATCTCATGTGGACTGAATATGACTGGAGAAAGTTGCTGCTCCGAGTTTGATGTATGATCTCTAGTTTAAACGATTTTTTTTAATTGATTGGTTCAGGTGAATAGAAAAAGGAAAGCTCTAGATCTATGAAGACCATCCAAAGTTGTATATTGATTACGAAAACCTGAGTTTCTGTCCAGTTCTCCTGCTGCAGATACTGAAATAAGGTCAGAGAATAAGTATGAAGAAATGGCTTTTCAAGGAACAGGTGGAAATTGAAAAGAAAATGGAACCTGGAGTTTTGTGAGTCTGTCTGTCTTGTAAGGCCAGTATTTATGAGGGTGGAGGAAGGGGTGGGAGGGCTTGTTGTGATGTTTTTACATGATCAAGATCAAACTGTGCAAGTTCTTTAACGCAATCTACTCATTACAGTGAAGCAAAAGAGTGAGTTTGTAGCTACCAGGCAATGATTTGGGTTTTATTCACCTAATGCAAATAATTGCAGCAGAACTGTTGCCGCGCTTGGTCTCATGTCACATAGAATAAGTCCGATGAATCAAGAGAAGGGAAAGTGCAGGGGAGATAATGGAATCGTAATAAATAATGGACAGAAGGCACTTCAGTGATGAGATTTCTAGTTCTTGTTTTCATGGCAGTTTTCATATTCTTGTGCGAAGTTGGAAGGTTGTTCTGTCTCTGGTATCAATCACACCTTAGCCAGACAGCGCACTGAGGCTGGCCACTGCTGCTGGGAGATTTCTTCCTGACAGTGATTCATGTGAGCTAATTGTCGGAAGTTTTGAAGTTCTGAAATAGAAGCCGATGTATGTCTTTTGCTGTTCTGCAGTCACTGAAGACACTTCCTATGATATAAAGTAGTTTTGCAGAAAAGAATTAATCTACTTATCTTTGAACAAGGCTTAACTCAGAAATCACCTACTCATTCACGGGCATCAGATTTTCTGAATATTTCATGTTTCGTGTATGTGTGTGGTGAAATTTTTCTTCTTACGGTTCACAGGTTACCACCAGAGGAGGTAAGAGATGCTATTTTAGAAGCCCAAACTTTTTATTTTATGTTGTCACGAGAGACTAAAAAGGCAGCAAAAAAAGTTATACATTTAACTTATGGTCTTAGAAATTATGAACATCACAAACTGATTTTAGTCCATAAGAAGGGCTGATCAAATAATCCTAATCCAGGCTGAGTACATGATTCCAGATATGGAAAAGAAGGGTAGAAAGGGTGCAAGTCCCTCTAGTCAGACCAGTACTGAAGAGGAGAGAGTCTTTAACTTCTCTATACCTCACCTGTGCTCCCAAGCATCCTTGCATATGAAGTTATAATGTGTTAGCCTTGAAATCAACCTTAGAGATCATATAATCAAACATCTTTTTTGATAATTGAGGGAAACTTAGACCTTGACAGGTTGATTAGCTAAGTTGCCCCAGGTCAGATAACCACTGGGAGGAAGAAAATGTGAATTTCAAGACGTGGGTCTGCAGCCTGCCAGGTCCAGCATTCTTTCTCTCTTCCCCACACACTGTCCCCTTCACCTGACTTTTCCCCTGCGTGACAGACAGGAGAGCAGCAGCAGTATCTGCCCCATCACTGTCCTCCAGGTAGGGCAATTTCAACTTTTCAATGGAGCCTCTTGCACACAAACCAACTATACTTCAGAAATTACTTTTTGGAGAAAACTCTTTGACGTGGTGCATGAAAAGGCATTGTTAGAAGAGGTTCCCAGGAGGGTGGCATTCGGCAGGCTGATAGTGTAGTCTCTTGATCTGGTGCTCGTTACATGGGAACATTCAGTTTGTGAAAATTCTTTGGGCTGTGCGTTTCTGGCTACTTCAACAAAAAGTTTAAAAAATTTGGTAGGACAATTAAAATCTTTTGTTAAGGAAAGTGTGTCAGTACCAAGGCAATTAAGTATCTCTGGAAATTATTTTACAAGCATATTTTTAAAATTTAAAACAATAATTTCGACAAAACCAGTCATCATTGTTTGACGTGGCCAGAATCTTTGTTGTAAAGCAAATTTAATCTTTTCCTTCAGGTAGGAAGTTTTTCTGGACACTGGATCTTTTTTTTCATAATGTGTAACTGCTGAAAGAATCATTTAGAAAACAAAATCTATTGGATGCTTACTGTATCTTCTACCATGGGAACTACTCTAAATTACACCTAACTCAACTTTTTTCCTCATCTTTATTTGAACTTGTAGTTTACGTCTCAGTAGTTGGGAAATCTATTTCAAAATTTCATGGTATCCCATTATAATTCCTATGGAGAAAAGGAAAACTTAGAAGTTGCCCTAGTTGGATAAAATATTGTTCTAGCTATTCTACTGTTATCATTAGTAAATAAATATTTATATACATATGCACACATATTTGTGCACACACACATACACACAGAAAAAAATTGGAATATGGTAAATATACTTCACCACTAAAGCTACACTGGGCGTAACTGAGTGTGGTTGTGATGAGTCAGAAACATTTCAGGATGTTATAGTACTTTGATTATTGTATCCCATAGTTAATTTCCTACAGATAAGAGAAATCCAGGAACAACTTGGAGTATAAATTTTAAAGTAAATGCATAACAGTGTGCATAACAGAGAGATTGCAGAATAAATTAGTTCTTATTGAAAATCAGCTGTTCTTTTCAGCAGTGTGAAAGAGAAAATGAAAGAATACGTGATAGCAATACATTTGGAAATTAGTCTTTTCTGTTTTCAACTTCCAGTGGAGGGCGTATTGATCAGAAACAGGATCAAATAGACAAAAGCACAGAAAGGGGATCTATGTTATAAGATGCCTGAGTAAGTGATCCCTACCTAATAAAGTTTCACCTATGTTGAGAGGAATTAAATACTGTTAGGAAACTGACACCTATTTCATAAATAGTATGCAAATATTTGTATGTTTCAAATGTAGTTACTCAGCAGATATTAAGTAAGCACATTTAAAATTGATTCTGTGTGCCTGGTAACTGGGTAATATGAGTAGACTCTTTTAGTAGTAATTATTTCTGAGCTAATTGGGCAGGGACTAGTTCTACCACGGTTTTGAATAGCAGCTTGAATCCTATTGGCTTTTAGAACATGTTAAATAACAGTGCTCTCTGGAAATGTTGGCATCTGGTAACTTTTTTTTGAAGTGCAAACTTAAGTTCTTGCTTACAGTAGTTCGTGCATTTGCTCCCATATCCATATGCACAGATGTCCGCATGTATCATATAAAGCACTCTTACTGGAAAATAGAATGATTTCTGAATGTACATGAACCCAAAGGGGAAGACATAGACTAGGGAAGTTTTCAAGCTCCATTCTTTCTTAGGTATGTGTATTTCAGATTAAGAAGTAACCCAAAAGTTAAAAATCAGGGACACTTAAGTTTACCAGAGCAAATCTGGAAGATTAAAGAATGAATTAAATAGAACCAAATGGGCTAGAATAATAGCTAAAATAATACAACATTTTAAGAAGGAGAAAACTGCATATTTCCCCCACAGATTGTATATACCCACCAGTTGGGCTTAAGCATTGGTCATCTTTTCATAGTGGAAACTAGAAGTTAATCCTTACGACCGCTTGTGCGGCAGGGCCAGAGTGACTGTCTCATCGGAAATCTCACCATAGCACCACTGTGAGAATTGTTATTAATTAAGCCTGTGACTTAATTCTAATTTTGAACAGCACTGGCTCTTACAAATCCTGAAGAGTTGTAAAAACATTGACCCATTTTCTCTAAAATACTTGATAATTCAACTGATAGTTTATACTTAATACTGTAGAAAAAAGGAAGAGGTAAGGTCACCATCTGTACAAAATTGCAGGTATAAATGTACTTTTCAAACTCTCTGTCAGTGAAATCAAAGAATCACAGGAGGACCTGAATAAAATCAAGAAATTTAGCCATTTAGCTATAAAATAAGATGCAGAGTCTAGACCTCATCCAAATATAGTTTCTTAGTGTATTGGGAAATCATATTCCAGAATGGCCTCTCCATTCAAAGGCATGATTCCCTTGGGAGATTCATGTGTATCTTATACAATTTACCCCTAAAAATGTTTTTTTAGAGTTTTTAGAGAGGACTCTGTGATAAAATTTGAAGTACTTTGATATCCTTATCGGTGGTTTTATTTCAGACACATTCTCCCACAACAGTGATTACCTGGCATATTAACCAGGGGGCATTGATCCATTTATTCTGGGAAAAAACTCTCAACCCTCCCCTCCCCCCAGCTGAAAAAAGCAAAGCAAATTCCTGGCTTCCTCATTGGTGATGGATGCTTTAGTCATGATCAGACAGAAGACGTCGACCCCTCAGATTACATCTGAAGCCACAGATTTATCTTGTTGGTCTCTAAGTTCAAAGGTTAAAGTGACTCATAGACACTCGAAGCCAAATTAGAGAAAAATGATCAATTCCCATCAAATATTTCTTATAAATGGAATTTAACTCCTTGAGCAAATGGAACATTCTTTTCACCTCTATGATCATGAAAGTTTCTTTAGGACAAATGTAGAGAAGAAATAAGCAAAACTATATATATATATATATATATATATATTTGCGTGCGTGTGTGTGTGTGTGTGTGTGTGTGTGTATATGTAACTTTTTTTTTAATCTCATGCTCCAACCACACAAAGCAATTGTTGAGTATGTCTGTGATCTTGGCTATGCTCAGATTTCAAGTCCAGAATAAGCCAAATTTTCCACTTAAATATTTTCCCTCTGTAATTTGATATGTATCTGGATATTTACCATAACAATGGGTTCTTAAAGTGGCATTAACATTTCATTTCACTATTAAAAATCATAATTATTTTTTTCACCAGATCCTTTCCAAGCTTCCCAAGAATCTCACTTTATGGTGGTTGGGAAGCCATGTGTTAGGTGTGATTAGGGCCTACCAACCAGCTATGCTCAGTCCTTGACCGTCTGAGATGTTTGAAAATCCCTGGTAGCTCCTTTGGTGTAGAAGTGACTGAAGATTCAATAGGACAAAACTTTAAATACGCTCTTTTCCATTAGAGGTGAATTTTGGCTCCTCCTTCTATTTTCTTCTGCTCACTGCCTCTTACTAAATCACTTGTTTGTTTTGTTTTTAATTCATTCTTTCTTCTTCTCCTGACTAATTTTATTTCTGAAAATTTAGTTCAACTCCTTTGTTTTAGAATATGCTGTATGCCAGACAGTGTTGTAGTTTCCCCTTGCTTTTTTCCCCACGCCTATCAACCACATTTTATTCTATAATTGCCTTCCCCGTGGGAAAAAGACAGAAAGAGACAGGGCTTTTCAAAGAAACATGTAAGGTGGTACTGAGGGAGTCACGGTGACTGCATTTAGAAATATACACAGACTTCATGTCTTCGTATTCTTTATCATACTTTAAACAAGAATGGTCAACAGCTGTGTATTTCCTGAATTATTATAAGCTAGTTTTATAGTGAATAGTATTTTTTCTGCATACACATACACACGCACACACACACACACACACACACACACACACACACACACACATATACATTTCAGAATATTTTAGATAGTGGGGGTAGGGAACATTTCTAGAATATTTTTATTACTACCAAAACAGATTTTGGAGTATAATTTATAACATCTGGTCATCTGCTAATTGAAATGATTCCTGCAGGCTTGAAGACATCAGAGGTATCCTTTAACTTGTAAAATTTCTTTCTATTCTTTCGATGCAATCATGGTGATACAGCATTACAGAGAAAGAGTGTAGTGAGCGATCAAGTTCTAGGGAGAGAGTAACAGAAGGACAGTAGCATCCTGAGCCAGACTCTTAACTTAAGAAAAGCAGTTAATAAGAAGATAGCTGTGTAGCCCAATCAGAATTAAATGGTGAGACTGATGGAAATTAATTAATTAGATGGTTTGGGTTTGGATTAAATACATGGTGAAATACTGTTTTAGAATGTGAGAGAACTACATATCTTGTTACTCTGGGAAGAGTAAAAGTGATCTGAGTGAGGGTAGGGAGTACTGAGCAATTGATGTAATTTGTCGATGCATTGTAAAAAGCTAAAGGTGATAAATTTTGGCAGATTTTGACGCCTAATGTGAAGTTATTTATAGTCCTTATATATCCTACTTAATGTGGCTGTTTACGTGTTTCACTTCAGAAACACTTCTGTGTGGATTTTGCATCAGAAGATATAGGTACAGTATTATCTTTGTAGATTTTGAAGAAATCTGAATTCAGAAAAACACG
The DNA here is from genome assembly GCF_009834535.1 of Camelus ferus. Lineage (NCBI taxonomy): Eukaryota > Metazoa > Chordata > Mammalia > Artiodactyla > Camelidae > Camelus > Camelus ferus. The sequence continues at coordinate 10,284,147 of NC_045716.1, read as the reverse complement.
TGGTTCCAAAGGCTTCAGATAAGGAATTACGGACTTTTGTATAATTGTCAACCATTGGGAGGAGAACTGGAAAGGGGATCATGAGCTAAAAACTCCTCTTTAATAGGGGGACTCAGTAGCTATTTTTAAAACGGTTAAATCAAGAAGTAAAAGAATATGTATATATTGTATAGAGTTATGGACCAGAAGATTTAGATGGAAATTCATAGAAATTTCCTCTTGAAGTGAAGAGGGATGGAGTGGGGACTTGCTCCTCATACAGGCTCTTCAGAACTCTTTGAACTCTTATCACATGCATGTATTATTTTGATTTGAACAAATTAAATTAATTATTTCAACAAACTTGTTGCTTGGCACTGTATCTGAAAATGTAAAAATTAGAACCTTCAAGAATTCTGATATTCAAAATGGACTATAAGCAATGAAGCATAATACGAAAACGGTAAGCAGTAATCTGGCTATACAAGTAGAGAAGAGAGTGACTACTGTTTTCTAGAACTGAAGGAGAGTGTCAGTAGGTGTAAGCGGCTGTGTACATCTGTGTGTAGTAGGGGGTGATTGGCCTGGCGAGGGAAGGAAAACGGAAGTCAGTCAGAGAAGTCTTCACAGTGATGCTGGCCCTTGTTAGAACCCAAAGACCTTAATCCAAGAGAGGTAAGCGGGACATGGAAATGGGGGAGAAGATACAGAAAAGTTTATAACAGAGAGCTCTTTTCTCTGTAGCCAGGGAAAACCAACCTGCAGCTCCTTAATTAAGACCTATCTTCCCTGGTGAAGAGGAAGCTATTCCAATAGGCTGTTGTTGCTTTCCTGGAGGGGTGAAGGTGCAGGGGAGAGAGGTGCATTTTGCATAAGAAATCTGCATCTTAATTTTGCTCTCCAAATGGAAGACCCTGAGACATAAGCAGGAAAATTTTTCAAGAAATTCAATATGAAGTCAACTTTTTCTAGATTGCAAATTAAATCAAGTAAGTGAAACTTGGCTCATCTGACCATGATCCTAGAATAGGCAAGCTAACTAAATCTCACAGGTGGTCTTTAAGGACAGCCCTAAACCCAGCATTCATTGCACTAATTCAGCCTAAATATTTTAAGGGCGTGAATAAATATGATGAGGTCATTGATGAGAAAGGGTTGTTTGTTTCCATACCCATCTTGGCAGCTGTAGCAGCTGTGGTATCTCTTCAAACACCCAGATTATACATTAAACCTTCAAGTTGAGCCTTTGAGTTTTAGAACTAGATAGAAGTTTCTTGAAGTATCAGGCTTTCGCTGCAGCAGAAACAATGGCGTAGGTGCTATATGCAAAACGATTACAATGGGGAGTGGTCAGCTACACTGTGAATAAATACAGTATACAAAGACTTAATTTAAAAATGGAGCATGGGGATAGCTCTCCACAGAGAGCTCAACAGAAAATGCTTCAAGTCCATGGAGAGTTAACAGTGCATGTGGGAGTGGCAGTGAGGCCTCTGACAGGTGGCAGGGGAAGTGAGTTGACAGATGAGCTTACATTTCTTGAAAACTTTGTCTTTATCTCAGAGTTCACAGGGGCGGATGGGAAGGGAACAGATGTCAGAAACAGCAGTGCTTCTCAGGGAAGATTAAATGGTAGAGGAAATGGAGATCGCATTACCAAATAAGACGAGAAGGGAAAGCAGTGTGTCTAAATGGGGCTGGATGGAATGACCAGGTGGTATGTGAAACTGAAGTTTGAGGAGATATCATATTAAAGCAGTAACCATCCAGCTATCACAGTGTATCTGGTTGGGATTCCATTAATTGATGACAGTGATGGCTTCCTTTATTTGTTAGTAAAAGAGTGCCATGGAGAATAAGAAAATTAAAATTTTAATTTTTAGATATGCATATTGCTCCATTTCAGAATTAGTAGGGAATTGAAAGTATTGTTGGAATGTGCTGGAAAGAACTAGGGTTTAGGAAGATTTGGGGTTATATGAGAGTTGATTGGATCACATTATTGCTACTTTTTATTCATTTTTTCCCCCACAAACCAGTTCCCTTCTTTCCTTTTATTTCTTCATCTTTTTTTCCTTTTGGGACATGTGGAAGTGCAGGAATTCACAGGCAGTGTTCAAAGAAAGAAGATTTTTATTAAGGATAAATTATTATTTATATGAGCCTACATTATTATTATATGAGTGTTTATTCACTAAGACAACATTTATATAAGAAATATAATCAATTATATTTCTGGTCCACACTTTAAAGATCTTTTCAACTGGAAAAACCTGAGGTTGGAATTTAAAGACCTGACCTCTAGTTCTAGCTTACTGCTAGTTAGCACTGTGACTTGAGGCAAGTCACATGCCTTTCTTTGGCTGTCGGTTTGTTAAACTGTAGAGTGGACCTGAAATAATGTCAGTAATGAATGTTGCTGGTGGTTTGGATACCATAGTCTGAGTGGTGATTGTAGTTAAAGTAAATGCAAACAACAAGGGAAGGGTGGCTCCAAGAGCAGAAAATTACCTTGTTAAAGAGTTCTACGTTTTTAGCCATGCATTCTGCTAATGCTAAACATCTACTGTGATTTGCTATGTCTGGAAATGTTTTCTTCCAGATACCACATTGCTCATTTCCTTGCCTCCTTTAGGTCATCTTCTCCTGAGGCTTTCCCTCTTCCCTATTTAAAATTATGCATACACACACACACATGTATTCACTCATACAACACATACACACACACACACACACACCCTCTCTTTGGAATTCCCCATTCCCCATTTCATGCTTTATTTTTCTCCATAACACTCTTTATTTTCTAATATTCTAAAAATTTCATTTGTTTATTTTATTATTTATATCTCCTACTAGAAAGTAAGATGAAGGCAAGGAATCTATTTTGTTCGGCCTGTACTTAACACATAAAATAGAGCTTATCACATATTTGGCACTCAGTAATGTTAAATTCTTTTAATTTTTTTTCATTTTCATATTCTTTTTTCACTATAGGTTACTACAAGATATTGAATATAGTTCCCTGTGCTATACAGTCTAAATTTCTTGTTTATCTATTTTCTATATAGTAGTTAGATTCTTCATCATTAAGTAGCTGAGGGATTCTAGACTGTGTGTGAGTGTATTGTTGAAGTGGGGATGAGTAGAGAGACTAGGAAAGTCAGCAGTGGTAATGGATCTAGGACTGTAATTTTCAAGTGTTTTGAGCAATAGGGTCTTTGATTCAGATGAAAACTATGTAGAAGACACTTAAAAAGAGAGTAAAGCATACACCTACTCTGAGTGAAGCAGGTGAAAGGAACATGGTCCAGCCTAGTTTTCTCCTGCATCCTCAAGGTGGTCCCTGGAGAGGATCTGCACAGATTTTCTCAAATTTACCTAATCTCAAAAATCACTTGGATTACTTGTCAAAAAATACAGATTCCCTGGTACCTCTCCTGGGAAGGAGTGAGAAATTAGTGAAGGGGCAGAGGTTTATATCAAGGAAGGTGACAGTAGATAACAGGGCAGGGCAAGAATTTAAGTGGCTGAGGGTAGAAACAGGTTAGCAAAAGGGCTGTGGGGTCCAGAGAGTAAAGTAATTTCTGTGGTGGTCAGTCACTTACACTTGTTTCCCATATGAGAAGAAAAAATTGTATCTTGATTTGGGCTGAGAATCAGGTATGTTTAAAAAGAAAAAAACAAAGCCATATATAGGGGTTGGTTTTGTTGAATTTTATTATTGACAATGGCGCCAAAGAACCAACATACAACCACTTGAACTGAATAGAACATTAACAGAGAGTTCTAAACATTCAAACATGTGATGGAGAGAACATTCCATTGGTCAAAGATCTCAAACGAGGCATAACTCACTCATTCATTAAACAGTAGTACACAAACAAAATCTAGAAAAAGATGCATGCATATTCCTTATTTTTTCATATTAAGTATAAATTTCTTTTTCTATCAGCATATTATAATAAAATTATCTAATTTAAATTGTGCAGCCTCTCCAGACACATCTGCACGTCCCTCTGTATACCAATTCTTTTGTGAAAAATTCCCCTATATCCTATAACTTTTCACCCATCAGTCCATACCATTCTTTACATTCATTGGAATGTAAGTTTCCTTGGAAAACATCACATCCTCAAAACCATATCCAATAGAGAATGCTCCTTTTTCCCATTACCCTAGATCCTCTTGGATGTCTCAGCATCAAAATATCCAAAATGGAATTCACAGCCTCACTGAATCCATGATATATCTCCATCTGTTGTTCGCTGTCTAGTGAGTATCACCTCCATGTCCAATCTATCACTAAATCCCTGTTAGGGGCTTTCAAATACACATGTTCTTCCTTCTGCTCTCCAACTTTAGCCCAAGCTACTGTTGTCTTCTTTGTTGACTCTTGTAATCGCTTCCTCCCTGCTCTATGTTTACTTCTTGCAGACATTCTCTAAATTCTTGGGAGTCTACTCCAGGTGTAGCCTTGTCAACCACTTCTTTGCTATTTTCACTGCCATTATCCCATTTCATCACCTTTTTTATTGGGGCCATTGGAGGATCGAGCATCCCAGTTGCCATCTCAACTTTGAGTCTCTGTCTTCTCCTTTTACGCTAAACTCTAATATCAGCTTAATCTTCACAGAGCATACATGTTTCCCAGCTGCCTGTTGCTTACTGAATTAGATCCAAACTTCTTAGTTTAGCATTCTCTTCACCAGAAATACTCTTTTCTTGTATTTATGCCTATCCAAATCCTGCCCCCACTCCCTTCAAGACTCTTGAAGCTTTTCCTGACCTCCCTCCCTTCAGCCTGATGAGGCATTTCTGTCCTTTGAACTCACATAGACCTGATATCCTCTCTTACCATAGATTACTGACTTTCTTGACAGCAGAATCTTCCACATTTATATCCACAGACACACCTTGCACTGTCCCTTGCATATAGTAAATACTCAATACGTTTAATTTATTTGAGTACATTAATGTATTTTAGTACATTTTGTTTGAATAGTTTTTTTAGACCTTGAGTCCCTGAAAAGAGCCAAATTACTTTACTCATTTTGGTATTCCGGAGTTCCATACTAATCAAGTGGAAACCACCCTGCATGTGAAAGGATAGCTGCTCCCTATTTGTTTTATTTCAGAGTGAGCCAGGTCCTTTTACCACCAGAGAGGAAAAAAGGGGCTTAAGCTGAAATTAATGTTTTGATGAAGATGAGGCAGATGGTAAACTGCCCCGAGGGAAGCAAAAAAAATCAACTTGCTACATGTTAGCAACAGAGACTCTTCATGATTGATGTTCAGTGACTTGGAAATTCTCTTCAGGGCAAACTGCATTTTCACTGCTGACTCACATACATTCTGAAGCATAAATTAATTTCAAAACAAGAACTTAAAGCTAGAAGGAACCGCCAGCATCAGCTTGGTGGATTTCAAACCTTTCTCTCTCCTTTTTTGTTGTTAAGCACTGGAACTCTTTATTCAGTCAAACTCTTGTGTGAAATCCCATAATGTGAAATTAATAAAAGTGGAGTTGTTTTGTTTAAGGCAGGGTTGGGAGCCCAGGATTCGGTCCTCCTGCCTCGGGGCTCTCCAACTTCCATGGTGGCCCCTGAAGCACATCCAGAGAAGCCCCAGAATGCTTTTGATCCAAGTTTGAAAAGCAAGGCCCTGGTCTCACCTTTCATTCCTTACATGAGGAAATAGGTTCAGCAAGATTCCATGACATGCCCAGAATTACAGTATAGGTCAGTGATAGAGCCAGGACTAGAACTCTGTTTCTTGCCATCCAATCCAGTGTTCTTCTTCCATTTCACCATGGTGTTTTCCGTAGTGGCACATACCTCCTTCTAGTCATCTCAGTTTAGTCTTTATTTTTCCCAGTGGCAGCACATTTGAGCAAAAACTTCTGAACTACTTCTTCGAGTATTCTGATAATTCCTACTCAACTCCTTAACTAGCACTATCACCAAATGGCCATATTGCCCTATTTTCATGTAAAAATACACTAACGAGTCGGTAGCATGTTGACAGGGAATTCTAAGAACTCTGTTTAATCTCAGTGTTCAGGGGAACTTGGGATAATAAACTTAAATAAGGGCAAAGGGCCAAGAACTCTATTTTGAGGCCAGAATAGAGAGATAAGATTAAAAGGAGGGGAGATATATAGAAACTTTCTGATAGGAGGACCAAATGGAACTTAGAAAAAACTTTAACGCTGCATTTCTCAAAATGAAAAATACTTAATTTTAAAAAAATTTTTATTTTATTACAGTAAGAACATCTAACATGAGATCTACCCTTTTAATAAAATTTAAATGTACAATACAGTATTGTTAACTACAGGCACAACGTTGTACAGCAGAGCTCCAGGACTTATTCATCTTGTATAAGTGAAACTTCATCTCCATTGATTAGCAGTTTCCCATTTCCCCCACTCTCCATCCCCTGGCAACCACCCTTCTACTCTTTGATTCTATGAGTTTGACTATTTTACATACCTCATATAAGTGGATCCAGCAATCCCAGTTCTGGGTGTTTATCCAGAAGAACTGAAGTTAAGATCTTAAAATATCAGCATCCTAATGTTCACTGCAGTACTAGTCACAATAGCCAAGACGTGGAAACAACCTAAATGTGCATTGATAGATGAGTGGAAAAAGAAAATGTGGTGTATACATACAGTGGAATATTATTCCGCCTTAAAACAGAAGGAAATTGTGTAATATGCAGCGGCAACACGGATGAACCCTGAAGACATTACGCTAATTGAAGTAAGCCAGACACAAAGGGCAGATACTGAATGACCCCACTCATATGAAGTGTCTAAAATGGTCAGAATATTTCATTTTAAAAACATTTTTTGTTGAAAAAGTTCAAGAATACAAAGTTTTTAAAAAAATTCAGCATCTCACCATCTAGGAAAAAAACCACTATTAATGCTTTTTTTAGACACTTCTCTTTTGAATGTAAATGCATGAATTTATATAACTTTATATAAATATAATTATATTATACATGCTATTCTATAACTTGATTATTTCAGTCAAGAAAAATCTTGGTACTCTTTTCACTAAATATAGATACATCACTTACTTCATAGTCACACAGAGTTATTTTATATGGATTTATTGTCCATACTCTACTCATTTTAAACTGCAGTGATAATAGTATTCATAATATTATAAATGCTAACACATATTATATTATAAATGCCATTATATATTTAATATAATAATATTTCATAATATTGTTTGAAGGATTAAATGACTAAATGGTAAAATGCTTAGACTAATGAGCACTCAACAATTATTAGCTATTATTAATATGTACCATAATTTTTTAGCTGGTCCCCAGTTGATAATTCAGGTTTTCAACAATAACAAAGCAAATAGCATTTCATATATATATATATATATATATACACACTTGGGCAAGTATTTTTTAGACTATATTCCTAAAAATGGAAAATGGAGTTACTGGGTCAAAGGTTAGATACATTTAAAATTCGATATTTTGACATCTCCCCTCCTCCAAGAGACTGTGCCAATTAATATTCCAACCAAGAGTGTTTAAAAAATATGTTTCCCTACATCTGATCAATATCGCATGTTATCAAATCAACTACCCTTCAATAAAAAAAATGAGATGTTATTATTGTGATGTGCAAATATTTCCAAACGTGCAGATTTAATGTGCATTTCTTTGATCATTGAGTTTGGTGTCTTATATTTTATTGACCACTTGTCTTTCATTATCTGCTAAATGCTGACTTCTACAACTGATAAAACTGTTCTTGACCACTTTTTTGCTAGTGTTGATTTGTTTTTTTAAACAGATTTTTTTAAAGCTCTGTTATGTATTTTTCAATTTTGTCTTTAATTTTGCTATGAAGAAATATCTCATATCCATAAGACATTTATAACTTTGGGTTTTGTGTCAAATATCAAAAGTTGGGGTCTGTTTTTGATTTTTTAGCTCCAATCTTACAAAAGTCACCCCTTAAACTGTACTCTTGAGCTTTGAGTTTTGACCCATCTAGAAGTTTTTGGTGGGGGATGGAAGCAAATTCTTCTAAAATCATTTGTTCAAAAGTCTGATTTGTAATGCCACCTTTATCACAAACTGAATTCTCAGGTATATTGCACTCTTTCTATGCTATTTTCTATTCATCTGATCTGCCAGTGGACTTTACAACAAGTGTGTGCTGTTTATCACTATAATTTTTATATTAAATTTAAATTTTGATATTTGAAAGGTTATAGTCCTTCTGATTAGATTATTTTTAAAACTTTGTTGAGGGGGAGGTAATAGGGTTTTTTTTTTAAATACGAATTATTTTTATTTATTTATCTGGTTCTTTAGAAAAATAATTAATTTTTTATTAATGAAGGTCCTGGGGTTTGAACCCAGGACCTCATGCATGCTAAGCATGTGTGCTACCACTGAGCTATACTCGTTACCCTTTATTTATTTTTTAGAAATTTCCTGAGTACTCTCAACTGTTTATTCTGCCAAATGAAATTTAGAATCATTTCATCAAGTTACCTGTCACAAAATTATACTGAAAAACTTCCCTGAGATTATGTTATAGTTATTTAATTTTGGAGAATTTACAACTTTAAATATTAGAGATTCCTATTCAAGATCCGTTCCTCATTTTATTTTAGGTTTGTTCCTCAGCATGATTTTATAAATTTATTCATACAGGCACTGTACATTTCCTGCTAGATTTATTCCCAGGTATTTTCTAGTGAATACCCTACATTCATTTAATGATTGATTTGGAGTACCATCTGACAAACTGAGGCTGCAGTGTGAATATAAATTTTTTAAAAATTTCCATCAACAGTTGTCAGCCTAAGATCTCTTCTTTTGCCACTTTTCAATATGGAGCACAGTTTTCCCAAGCAGCTCAAACTGTACCTCAGAATCCTATTACCAATAGGTCACTTCCAAGTAACGTCTCTCACCCATGTACAGCTTCCGTTAAAAACAACAAACATTGTTTGGCCAAGATTTTCCTATAAATTATTTAGAGTTAGATTTTTATTTTTTTTTCTAGTCTTACCTAAAAAAGAAACACAACTGCAAAGTCCATGAGTATACAAACTCACTAGGTTTAAAAAAAATTAATACTCTAAATTCAAACACCCATTACACTTAATTCCCATTTATCTAGCAGTTATTGAGACCTATTTTGTTCAAAGTTCTAGAAGGAGAAATGTTTCCCTACTCTACAGAGATTCATTATCTAGTAGGAAAGACAGCTATGAAACACATAACTGAAATACATGTTCTGAAACAATTAAATCTGACAAAGTTAGTAAGAGCTCACAATCAAGTGGTAATTAAATACCTAATGAATGTGTGAGTATGTGTGTGCGCGTGCGCGCGTGCATGCATTATTAGCATTTATTTGTAATGAATAGCACACCCAGACAGCAGTATGCCAGGCTGAGGCAGGTTTCTATAAGGTGTAACTGTTAACTCTTTTCCCACTCTGCGTACAAAAATGTTGTCAGTATAATCAGGTTAGACTTACCTGTTTATAGATTCTAACTCTAGTCTTAGCTTTTGGAATTTTAAAACTCAAGGGTTTAATAAAAAGATTTGAAGAGAATGATTGAGTCCATGGTATAGAATCAGAACTATATCCTTTTTATTACTATATCATTTTTAATATATATATATGTTACAATAGAGCATAATAAAATATGCACACTCACGCATGCATACTGGGGTTCTTATGTAAACTTCCAGCTTCTCCTCACTAAGAAACTGGTTAGGAGAATGCTTCTTTCATTGTCCAAGTTGAGCTGATTCTTCTCTGTAGGCGCTAGTGTTCTCATCCTGTGCTGGTCTATGCTGGGAATCACATTCTTGTATAAGTTCACTGTTTCTACATACAGAAAGCTCTCATCCTCAGCTTTTGCACTTGTTCAAAGCTCCATCTCCAATGTTACCAGAGTTTTGTTCTGTTCTTTACCTCCTTCACTGGGGGAGTCAAAACTGGGAGCCTGCTTAACCTGTCACCCTGGTGATGGCTTTGCCATGTTGTGACGTTCTTTGTTTAGCCTCTGTTCTGAGAGCACTGTGTATGCTGAGCTCTGCCCCAAGTGAGAATGATTTTTTACTTGGAGGGGACAAAGCTCTTGCTTGGCATCCAAGCTAAAAAATTGCCTTTTCTCCATTGGACAAAAACGTGCATGTGACCACATGCCTATGGAATTCCATTAAATTATAGCCCTTTCTTCCTCACCACAGCGGAAGCTCATGGTATTGCTGTTTAACCCCAATGAGTTTTGAGAATTTGACTAAAGCTTTGCTTTCCCCTTCTCCCCACAATATGTACGTATTTACAAAATTTGCATATTGTTTCAGGGAATTGATTGCTTTTGCAGGGGAAACCCTCCCCCCCTTCCTGATTGCTCTGTTGACCCCAGGAAAGGACCCTTTGTTCAACCATTTCACATCCAAGCTTTGCAGGTCTCATGTGCTTTCTGTCCCATCTTCTCTATTTTTTTTCCATAACCATTTAACATGGTAAAAACCATTCTTAGGCTACTAGGACCATACAAACATAAGCTAAGGGCAGATTTAGCCTTTGGGGCTGTAGTTTGCCAACATCTGCTCTCTTCCAAAACCTCTTCCCAGACCCCATCACTTCTGTCCTCAACTCCTATCCTAGTTGGAATGACCTCAGTCTCTTCTCTGCACCACTACATTAGTCTCCTGTTTGGCTTCCTGCTCCTTCTCTTCTTCTCTTGGCCCTCCTTAATTCATACTCTGCAAGCTGGCCAAGTGATCTTTTAAGTTTGTTGGGGTTTTTTTTTTTTTTGATAGGGCCGGCAATTAGGTTTATTTATTTTTAATGGAGGTACTGGAAATTGAACCCAGGACCTCATGCATGCTAAGCATGCAGTCTACCACTGAGCTCTATCTTCCCCTGCCCCCACTTCGATCTTTTAAATTATACATATGTCATGGGAGGCTTCGCTGATGAACCTGTAAAAAACAACATCTTGTAACACTTCTGTTATACTTAAAGAACTGAGGTTGCTGGGGGGGGGGGTTGTGGTATTTCTAGAAAGGCAGCATAGTTCTCACCTCTAATTTTATTTTGAGTATGTGCTACTATTTTTTAACACAGTTAAAGTAAGAAAGGATCTGAGATTTATCTTTTTATATATAACCATTGCCTTTTATACTGAAATATAATTACTCTGAATAGTGAAAGAGGGATTGATTAAACCTAATTGTAAGTAACTGTTGATTAGATTTAATTGTAAGTGATCATTAAATTTTTTGTAATTAACCCAGTAAGCATTTAAGCTTAGTATGAATAAGGAGGAGAAGGAGGCAGAGGGGGAAGGGGGCAGGAAAGCAGAGGGTAAACACTCTGTCACCTACAGTGGGCTAAAACTCAATATTTGTATTTATGTTGTTTGTTTCTCTTTGGGTTGCTCTGGGTCTTCACTGGTCTGGTCCTGTCTGTGTTAAACTTTTTCTATGTTATTCACGAGGTCTAGGTGGGAAAATCTCTGTAACCCCCACTTCCTTGCTGTTACTTCCCACCAGCTTCTTGATGATGTCTTTTTTTATCCTTAGCACCACTTTTCTTGTACTGTGTTATCCCTTCCTCTTCCTTTGCTTCACCCATTCTCCTTTTGTGAAGGGTCCACCTTTATTGGGTCCTTCCAGGTATCCCTAATTCTTCCATAGCTCTATTTTTGAACCATAAAACTCAGCATTTTACCAATCCAGCTTCTTAAATAAAGGAAGCAGATAATTTGCAGCAAAAATTAAACATAAGGTTCAATTACATGTCAGTATGAATTAGACACATATTGTTGAGATATTTTCAAGAGTTAATCTTTTAAATAGTACCTTCTTTTTCTCAAAAGATGAAAATGCTTTTTTTCATCTATTGCCTCTTTGTTCCCATAAAGTTAAGTTTATTTGTTTTCATTTTTCAGTTTAAGGCTTGAGTTTGGGTATTATTATCCCTGCTTTACATACAGTGAAACTGAAGCACAGGGCAGGAAAACAGTGCCCCCCAAGGACCCCCAATATACGCTCTAGCCGAGGCGGGGCCTCCCAGGTTCTTAGGCCAGACCTGTGTTTTTTTCCTAGTCTTGCTGAGGGTAGTTAGAAATGAAAGCAATTTCTAAGCTGTGCTCCAAATTATTTGTAAGTCAAGGTCATTTGTTTGTACGTATTTTGACCATGTCAACCCTTTTAAGAGAATTCCAAATACACTTTGCCCAAACCAGTGTTTCTCAGACTTAGGTAACGTGTAGACATCCTTGGAAGGAAAAGAATCTTCATCAATTATACATAGACAAACTATTTTTATTCATAGTATTACTTATGTATGAACAGAAAATTATTTTATTTTAAATATCTACAAATATATAAGTACCTTATGCTTGGTGTTCTACTTCAAAATAAACAAGGCAAATCAAATTCAACTAGAACTCTACTACCAAGACACTTCAGTTGATCAACAACCTTAACATGAGAGATGATGTCCTTTTAGGAAACATCATTAGCTCGTCAGCAGGATATGTTCCGGCTGCCAGGCATGGAGTATTTTGAGATTAGCGTACTATGTGCTATATGACCCCACCATCCTCCTGCCACTTTTATCCTATTGGAATGAAACCTCCATCCACCCAGGGCACTGTGATGTCACTGGAAGAAAGTACATACTTGATGTATTGATGTCTGTCTCTGCTCTTTTTTCCATCAGTATTCTGCAAAGTCCTATAACTCAGAGCAAACACAAACATGGGCGCTAAAATTGAGTGCCACCGTTCACTTATAAAGTGACAATTCAGAAAATCCTTTATACTAATTTTCTGAAATACGAACACAAAATGTCTTTTTAATTCTCACAAGACCTCACAGACTCTAAAGGTCAGGGGATTCTAGTTGGAGAAACACTACCCTAAACTTACTGCTTTAAGATAGGGAGAAGCAGCCGGAGTTTCCTAGCCCAGCCGTGGACGAGGCAGCTACCACTGGGATGATTTAAGGGTAGTCCAAGGATGTCAGCCCTTCCAGGTTGCTAAAGCACTTGAATGACTCAGTCTGTTCAGGTGGAAGGGTTCAAGTACTCAACTTAAGTGCAAATGTATTACTTCACAATAATAATGAATAAAAATTGATTTCCTAGCTGATTAATTTATTATGAATGTGATTATGCATGAAGCAAAGCCTAGCAGAATGAGACATAGCAGAGGTGAGTTTGATACCATCATAAATGAACTTGTAGTAAGTATCTACTAGGACTAGGAATCTATAGAAGTAAACAGAGTCCCCCTTCTTGATTTTTAAAATCCAATTGGTAATAATATAGGACAAATGGAGTGAGAGGACGAGCTCTCTTGGAATGTAGCAGAGGGAGAAATGTACAAACTAGGCAGCAGCAAAAGCAGCCAACCTGACCGTGTCACAATATCATGTACACATACACACCGTATGCGGAGAGAACTGATGGCTACTCTGTTTATTGATTCTTGTAAAAGGGTTTATATAGGACATGCATGATGCCTCACATACCATCTAAGTTATAACAATGTTAATAATCAAGCCATTTAGGTTCCCAGGCTCCAGGTTCCCAGGCTCCTGCAGTAAGCACAGGATGTTACATGATCAAGGACAGATTGTTTTAAAGTTCGTCACAAAACTTCATTAAGTAGGCCATCTCTTAACCAGCCAGCTGTGCCCGTCTTAGGTTGTCCTCCTCTGAGGATCTTACCCGTCGTTGGCTATCCAGCCGTCCATACTGGATACATTAAATAGGCCATCTCTTATCCAGCCAGCTACGTGACATTTCTCACAGCTTGTTTATCAGTTTAGCCCATGGCTTATTCTCTAGAGCCTTCAGGCGGGAGCCTACACAACCCAGGCCATTGGGGTGTGGAATCTGCAGAGAAGAGAAACTGCCTGAATGGAAGTGGTTTAGAGAAAGAAAACAAACCTTTACTACTTGTTTGTTTCCTAGCCAGTCTTGAGATTCTTGCTTATCTTTTAAAAGTATAAGAATGTATCTGTAATAAAAGGTAGATGGTTCTTTAATTATGGAATTTCATTTTTATATTTCGTTCAGAACTTGCACTCCCCCCAAGTAATGTCCTTGATCTATTTGGTGCAATCCATTCTGGGAGTGAGGGAGAGGAGTTAGTATCACCTCTTGGTCTGTAGTCTAATTTCCTCTCTCTGGCCACAGTTCTAGATTCCTTACAAGCCTTCCTTGAATAAGGAAGCATAGTGTGGAGTTGATATCCTTTCACTGCTTGTCAGCCTCCTGGCTTGAGATTGCTCAGGTGATAAGAACATTGCGTAATGTGTGTTTAACTACCAGACATGTAATTAACTTACTATTTTACCCCTCATAGTTCTAACACTTACTATTGTAAGTAGGTTGCAGAAGCACCTCACTGTGTTTATTGGTGGGAAGATAATGGCTAATAAGATGTTACCCAAGGAAAGGTAAACAGATATCAGGAGCCCCTGAAGACACAGCTCTCTGTAAGGTCTCACTGAATCCTCACCCCCTCACATGGCTAGTGTCAGAGCTCTTATGTGAACCCCTGTATCTTAACTCTAAACCATGTGTCCTGTCCTCCGATGCACAGGTCCTTGCCTCTCAGAGACTGGAGATAGGGCCATCCGTGCGTGCAGTGAAAGCAGACCGTGCTTTAGTTCCTTCTTACAACCACTACACTCTCCCTTTCTCTGTCTTCCATCCACTCCTTTCTCCTTCCCTGTGCTATATATATATAGTTTTTTTCATCACCTTCCCCCAGAAAGCAGTGGGCAGGCTAGGAGTCATGATTAGGATTATTGGAGGAGAACTATTCCAGTTTTTATCCCTTGTCCAAAGCCTATTTCTGGGTGAACAGCAGTTTGAGCCAATAGTGGTGCACAGACCACCAGCTGTGCTCAGAGCAGTCCAGCCAAATGTCATCTTAAGTCCAGGGCTGCCTCTCAGAAGGCGCATAGAAGGGGCCCCCTTTTCCCTGTTCCCATCTTGAGTCTGCACTCCCTGGAACACAGGGAGAAGGGCTCTCACTAAAGTACAGAGGGCATGCTACTCAACCCTCCTTTTAAACAGATTGTTTCTCTCTCAGAAGGAACCTCATTGAATTACGTTAATATCAGCAGACGGGTGGGGGAAATAGCTTAATAGTCAATCCAAAGGACTTCAGAAGAGTTTACTAATTTGGTTGAATGCTCCGTCCTGTTGCTTTTTCCCTTAGTGTTACCTCTTTTTTAATGTTTCTTTGCTGAAATGATTGGGGAGAGAAGGAAAATTAAGCTTTGATTTTTGTTTGTAGCTTGGTGACAAATGATGGGGGTAGACTTTAAACCGTTCATCTACTGAGTTCTGGGAATTGTCAGAGGATTTTATTTGTACATGCCTTCCTGACCCCCGTTTTCTCAGATAAGTAAAAATTATGCTGCATTTGTAAACAGGGTACTTTTATTGAGTTGAACTTTTACAAATGTATGGCGTACTTAGCCAAAATAATGCTTTCATTTAATACAATTATATTCAAAGGGCTACATGCACATAGGATTTTGTATGATGAATATGCACTTGAAAGTGTTACAGAGTAAGCATAATTTTGGAGTTTGTGGGGCCTTAAATTCACTTTGTAATTTAACGTGCAGTCACAGAAGTTAGAACTGAGGGACGTTGCTACCGGGAGTTTGTATCATACCACATACCTTTTCACGCAAACCAGTCAAACTTGTAAGCATCTCTTTTTAAGAAATATAAATTATGTTGCCTTGGAACACAGAAAGAAATGAGACAATTAAGCATTTGAAACATGCTAATTTTAAAGTGCTTGCAGTATGTTTCGCCATGCCGAGTAAATTTTTTCCTCCCTAGTAACTGAAAAAGCATAAAACACAAACTAAGTCCCTATACTTAGCTTTCTACCAGTAGACAAAATTTAGCCCATGAAGTTCACTGCTATTACAGAGGTAGTTTGTTATAGTTTATGAACATACATGCCACCAGGAATTTTTCTTTCTGTTTTATTCACATCTGTTGCCTTATTTTGTTTCTTGCAAAGCCACTCAAATGCTGTCCTTCTCACCTACCCCTTGAATTTTCAATTTAAAATTTCTCATGCATGTTATTTCTCATATATGTAATTTTTTTTTCCTGGTTAAAGACTCTTTCCTTGAGTGAAAGGTCCTGAAAATTCATAACTGCATAACCATCTCTCTTTCTCTCACTCTTTCACAGGCATACACAGACACACTCACACATGCACTGATTATCAGTTCATGTATTTCTTTAATGAAGTATTAAAATGGGAAATGCTATTGTCCTGTTTTACTGACTTAATTTTTGCTAAGACATAATAATATACGATGATAAGATACTGCTACTATATTTTCAGAGTTCTTAACTGTCAAAAACAGCATCTATTGTAACCAGTTTAAGTAGAAAAATATTTATTAAGAGGGATAAATTACAGAACTAGGTGGAGTTCCCAGAAGTGGTTCTCCAAACTGAATTTCAGAACTGGGGTTGCCGGGGAGCTACTGCCCCCACCAATCTGGAGGCTACACTATCAGGAAGCCACCCCATATTATATGGCCTCTGGATCCACTGCTATGATCCAGGCCAACCAAACAGGTGACACAGATTCTGTCTTTTCTCCAGTGTGACTCATTCTGAATCAAAGTCTGGCAGGGAGCACATCAGATTGGCTGAACCAGGTCTCATCTGGAACCCTCACTCTAAGAGCAAGACTGTGAAGGGAAGGAGAGATTTGAATTGAACTCAGACTTTACAGGGATGTTGGAATGAGTGTCGAGATAGCCCATCCTCAGAATCCACTTCAGTTAATAGCTGTGCTGAATCTAATCTATGGTGATTCTGTGCCACTCAGCTCCTTGGTGTGTGCGAGTGAGGCTTGTTGGAATATAGGATCTTCCTGTAAGGTGATCAGGTAGCAAGCTGGCTTTTTCATTGAGGTTTTAGGAAACGAGGCATTTTCTCTGAATCTATTCAGCTTCCCAGAGAAGAACAGTCCAATACCCTGCCTGGTGGAGGCGTAGGAATCCATCTGGTAGCTGCCATTCTGGGGCAGGGCAGGAAAGAGGGCTGAGGGACAGCATTTCAGTATGAAGACTTTCACTAGATCTTCTTGTTTTTATCTCACATATTCACCTTGCCTGGTATCTCTGGGTCCAAAACTTCTTCTGTATAACTTTTTTTCTAGGGCAAAGCCTCTGGCATCCTGCTGGAGTTAGAAATAGGCCTCCATGCTCAGAGGGAAGGGTCCTGCGTCATCCCTTGTTCTGTTGCTTCTGTACACGGCTCTGTCTGATCCTGTGCTTTCACCCCCATAACTGTATTCCTCGTGCAGGGTATCAGGTGCCTCCAAGGGCAACACAGGACGCAAGTGGGGTGGCTTCTCCTCCATTCTCCTCCCCTGTAGGTATTAGGAGGGAATAACTCCTTTCTGTATGCTAAGTTAATGAATGCTCCTCTGTCTGCTTTTTTTCTTCCAAAGCTTTTGGGAAATCTTATGTCCATTGTTTTCTCTCCTTTTACTTTCTTTGTCCTTATGGATCAGTATCTTTTTATTCTTTTACTGTTATCATAGTGGAGTTGGGGGAGGAAGAAGAGATATGTGCCTTCAATCAGTCTACCATGCTTAATCATAAGTCCTTTAAATTTATTCTTTAGAATGCTTGTCATTATCGGTCTTAAACGTTATCAATCTTGTTTATACAAATAGTTATGACTGTTTCTTTAAATATAAGGATTAATGTAGAGATTAAATATAAAAATTTAAGAATCAAATGATGAATGTTCTCACTTTCCAATTATAAAAGTACATTTTTTTTTACAGGGGTTAAGGAGAGTCGACATTTTGAGGATATTAGATGTACCTGAAATTATAGGGCAACATATACACTAAGTGCAAAAAAAAAAAAAAAAAAAAAAAAAAGTGGTATTGTCCAAGAATGCAATGAGAATGGAGGAGGGAGCCCTCCAGTGGGCTCTTATGGCCAGACAGGCTTCCTGGAGGAGGTGGAAATTGAATTGGACTCTGAAAAGAGAGAAGGAGCCAGGGAAAGAGCCGTGTCTCCAGTTGGGTAATGGCTAGTGTGACTACATTTCACCTACCCAATAGACGTATGCCAGTGTGTAGCTCCACTTAAGGGTCTGAGTGAGTGCAGAGTGAGCAGCCATGAAGCCAATGGCATATAAACCATGAAGTTTTCTTGGGCCCACTAGGACTGCCCATCAGAGGTACCCATGGATACTTTATTTAGTGCCCAAGAGAGAAATCTAAAGAAGTACTCTTTACTAGTAGCCTGCTGGCTCACAGATGCTCCAAATGTAATTCTGATTAAAGTAGGAAAGTAGAACCCAAATAAAAAGATGAGTAGTTTATATTATGAGTTTCATATTTGTACATCTCTATAGTTAAAACTTTTTAATAGCAATAAACACTGGATTTTAGTTTTCAACAGCATGTGGAACTAGTAATATGGTATTCTCAATATTTTTATAACCTCATTTTCTTTGATATTTTGGTTATTTTATAAGTCATTCATCATCTCTGAATCCTTAATCTAGGCAAAGCACCAAGCCAGCCTATGAGGGGACTCAGTCATATGTGTATTCAACACTTTGCAGAATGTCAACTATGCAACCTAAAGTAAGAAGGAAACAGTTGCTTCCCTCAAAGACTTGATGTTTTGATAGGGAAGTCAGGACATTGTTACAGAGTAGCAAGGGAGTGAGATACATAGAATGATTAACAACAACAATAATAAAGGTAGTAATAGTAACAGTTTTGCTCTTTCCCTTAGGAGTTTACCTAAGAACATATACACGCTTAGGTGAAAATTTTGGACATTTAGAAAGTAAGAGGAAAGTACAAAGTATGTAGTACAAGCTAAACACATGAATGCTGTCAAGGGATCAAACTTGGGTGGGAGGAGTCTTGGAAATGGTAGAGGAGGCCTGAGTGCTATGCCCGGCCACAGCAGAGGCTTTTGATGATTCAGGAACACTGCATATTTGGGTGCTTTTTTGGTGAGTACATCAAAGCACCCAATCAGGCAGGCAGGGCATGGTAGGAGTGGTTTGAGCTGGAAAGATTTGCTAAGTTGCATCTGTGGTTCTTAGAGATACGTTTGCTCAGTTAGAAGACGCAGGTTTCTAGATGGAGCTACTTGGTGTAGGAGACTCAGAGAGATGAGGCGAATGAAATTCCAGGCAGACTCTGGGTGAGAGCAGAGCCCTGGCACTGTGGGAATAACTCATTCCTGCTTCCACATAAAAGTAGCCCTCAAGGCCACAGTAGATAACTGATACTCTTAAATTCATAGAAGTAGAGAAATCTAAGTAAAATTAAGAAGCAGAGGAACCACTCCCAGTTAAAAGAACAAGAGAAATCCCCTGAAAGAACACATAGACCTCTCCAGCTTATCAGAACTTGAGTTCGAAAAGGAGATAATAAAAATACTGAAGAAATTAAGAAAGGCTATCGATAGAAATGCAGATCACTGTAACAAGGATCTATAAATTATAAAGGGGAACCAAGTAATATTAGAAAACTCATTTGCTGAGATGAAAGCTGAGCTAAAAGCAATAAATAGCAAGCTAAATAATGCAAAAGAATAAATAAGTGATCTGGAAGGTAGAATAATGGAAATCACCCAATCAGAACAGCAGACAGAAAGACAAATGAAAAAATAAATGAAAGCAATATAAGAGACCTATGGAATAATATAAAGTATGCCAATCTATGCATAATAGGGGTCTCAGAAGGAGAAGAAAAAGGAAAGGGGATCAAAAGTGTATTTGAAGAAATTATGGTTGAAAACTTCCCACACCTAAAGAAGGACACATATCCAGGTACAGGAAGCACAGAGGGCCCTGAATTAGATTAATCCAAATAGACCTTCAGTGAGACTTATTATAATTTAAATGGTAAATGTTGAAGATAAAGAGAAGACTCTAAAGGCAGCAAGAGAAGAACAAAGAGTTAGTTACAAAGGAACCCCCATAAGGCTATCAGCTGATTTTTGTATAAAAATAGGCCAAAAGGGAGTGGCAAGATATATTCAAAGTCCTGAAAGGGAAAAACCTGCAACCTAGGATACTCTACCCAGCAAGATTATCATTTAGAATAGAAGGAGAGAGAAAGAATTTCTCCGACAAGCAAAAACTAAAAGAATACAGCAATACTAAACCTATCGTAAAAGAAATATTGAAAGTTCTCTAAATTGAAAAGAAGCAGGAAGCTACAGAAAAGAGAAAACCATAATTGGAAATGTTATAACTGCAAGGAGCTGCAAGAGAATAAACATGAATATATAAAAGAGGAGGACATCAAGAGAGGGAAGCAAGAAAAAGTAGGTTTTCTTTTTGTTCTTCTTAGGACGTATTTGAGCCTATATGACTACCAGTATAAAGCAAACAGATCTAGTAATGGGTTAATATACTTGAAAGACAGGATAACCACGAATCAAAAGCATACAACAGAGTCACAAAAACCAGAAAGAAACCAAGCTAATACAAAATAACATTATAAAACCACAAAAAAAAAAAAAAACAGGAACAAAGAAGAAATACCAAGTCAACTGTAAAACAAAGTTTAAAATGGCAATAAACATACATCTATCAGTAATTACTGTAAATGTCAATAGACTAAATGCTCTAATCAAAAGACAAAGAGTGGCAGATTGGATAATAAGACAAAAGCCTACAATATGCTGCCTACAAGAGACCCACTTTAGGGTGAAGGACACACATAGATTGAAAGTGAGAGGATGGAAAAAGATATTTCTTCCAGATGGAAATGACAAGAAAGTGGGGTTAGCAATACTCATATCAGGCAAAATAGACTTTAAAACAAAGGCCATAAAGAAAGATAAAGAAGGACACTGTATAGTGATAAAAGGAGCAACACAAGATGAGGATATTACACTTGTTAACATATGTACACCCAATATAGGAATGCCTAAATATATAAAACAAATACTAACAGACATAAAGAGAGAAATTGATGGGAACACAATAAAGTAGGAGACTTTAACACCCCACTAACATCATTAGACAGACAGAAAATCAGTAAGGCAGCAGAGATACTAAATGACACAATAGAAAAGTTGGACTTAGTTGATATTTTTAGGACATTACATCCCCCCAAAACAATATACATTCTTTTCAAGTGTGCATGGAACATTCTTTAGGATAGACCACATAATTGGACACAAAAGAAGCCTCAACACATTTAAGAGGATAAAAATTATTTCAAGCATCTTTTCTGACCACAGTGGCATGAAACTAGAAATCAACCACAGAAAGACAAACGAGAAAAAATGATTGTGTGGTTATTAAACAACATGCTACTAAAAAACCAATGAGTCAATGATGAAATCAAAGAGGAAATTAAAAAATACCGTGGGACAAATAGCAATGAAAACACAACCACACAAAATCTATGGGACACAGCAAAAACAATCTTAAGAGGGAAGTTCATAGCAATGAAGGCCTTCGCCAAAAAACAAGAAAACTCCCAAATAAACAACCTAACCTACCACCTGAAAGAATTAAAGAACAAATAAAACTTAAAGTCAGCAGAAGGAAAGAAATAATAAAGGTTAGAGAGGAAATAAATAAAATAGAGATTAAAATAATAAGTCTGCAAGCAGGATGGGGAAGGAGAAATAGATAGGAAAATGAGACCTATAATACTTGAAGAAAAAATGTGCATTATCTAGCTAGGTGGAATAATCTTTTGCAGAAATTTTGAGGGTTGGGAAACAGAGTGGCAAATAGGCAGCAGTATTCCTAGTGGAGGAAATAGTATATAGACAAAGAGAAGAAAATATGATTGGATATGTTCTGCATTGACTTTCCTGGAAAGCAGGAGTCTCGTGGTTGGCAAAGGGGGTATGTTGAGGAATTTAAATTTACTCTGAAGGGCAATACAATGTCATCTTGGAACATGAAGTGGGAGCAGGAAGCATGATGAATATGCATGCTTACATAACTCTTGTGTCAGTTATTCAAAGCATGAAAGGCTTGTGCTAATTTATGGGGGCATCACATTTTTCTTGGCCTTGATCCCCACCCAGAAACCCAGGATAATGTGTCCAGTGTCCCTGGTTGCAAACATTCTGGCCACAATGTATCAAGGAAAAAAGAAAACTTGGTCAGGAAAAAAATATTGATCAACACTATCTCTTGAGCAACAAGCTCAATATAATATAATATATTATAACAAATTATAATAATTGAATGCCCCTTGGTAACTCATGCGTCTTCAGTTTTCTGTAAAAACATTTAGAGCCCCTGGATGAGGGATCTTTTCAGCCTGGACTGATCTGTGGGCTACTGTCCTGGTTTTGGACCAGGTTCTTAGCTGCCCCATCAGTCAGTCTCCTCCTTTAGCTGGTGCCGCAGCACTGCCCCCGTGGGCTACAAGCATTGTTGGTGCAGTTGTGTCATAGGAACGTTCCATTCGTTACTGGCAGAATGGGGCAGCACTGAGGAAGGAAAAATGAATGTCACTTTCTCAACAGGAGAAGAGACATTTAACAAATTAGGAGCATACCGTATGGCTAATGCGGTAATAGAGAATACACAGGAAATATTATGTGAGTATGAGAAGGAGAGTGGTCAAAAGTAGAAATCTTCCCTCTAGTGAGGCACAGCTATTTCTCAGCAGCGTGGAATATTCTGTTAGTCTGTCATGGAATCTGTTTCTAATCTGATTATTTATTAGCTTGAGAAATATTGCCAGAATGTTTTAAAGAGTTAAGAGAAAGCCAGTGAAAAATTATAACACATATCACATATTTAAAAAATAAAATTGGTCACATAATTATGTATTTCAAAAATACATTCGATGACATCACTGGCTTTTTCTCTAGTAGTGGTATATTTTTCTCTAGTTTATTATAGTCTGATCTCCTTTATGTTCTATCATTTTTTTAAACTTTGCATCAGTTCTTACCTCCTAAGAGCAGTATATCTCTGTGTTTTATTTCTGCATTGCTCTGAAGTGTATTGGACTGACACCATATATTCATATGTTTAGGCCATGAGGTTTGTATTGATCACATCAAGTATATTGGTCTACGCTGGTAAAACTTCATCTAACAAGCTATGGGATATTAAGGAAAAAACTATAAATTAATTCAAAATCAGTCTTTGAGACATTAAGAATAAGTTTTTATATCACATCTGGTTGGATCATTTTTAACAATAGTATAGGTAGGCATAATAGTAAAAGTGGTTTAGGTACAATGTGATGGTAAAATTCTGTCTTTTTGGTATTTTATTTCTGATGCATCATCAATAATCAAATGTTGGTTAAGCAACATCTGTATATGCAGCAGCGTAATAACTGTTAAGTGTGAACACAAGGTAATCATAATGTAATCCTTGCCCTCAAGGAGCTTCCAATCTACTTGAAGACAGAAACTGAACATAAATAAGAAATGACATCCTTTATAGCCTGTGACAAAAATTGTGGAAAATTTGTGAGCTATAAAGAGGCCTGTGACATGCTGTAATCAGAGTAGGCTTCATGGAGGAAGTAGCCCTTGACATAAATTTCAAGACCACTAGTATTTGCCTTCTTGCAGGGAAGAGGGCATGCCCAGCAAATAGAAGTAACGCAAACAAAGGCAGAGGTAAAAATAAACATGGCAGTCAATCTAAACTTCAAAAAACTTTAATGATAAAAAAAAAACCCAATTACTTGCATATTTATAATATGTGGTATGCAAATTTCAGTGACCAATACTCTACTAGGCATTATAATATATGGAAATGGGGAAGGACTTGTGATCTCATCCTTGAAGATTTTGTTGCCTTATTAGTGGGAAGGATATGCACATATAAAATGCCAAGGCCACTCAACCATTCCCCAAGTTATAAAACTCTCTATGTGTAAATCACAGATGTACAAAGACTTTCCAGTCCCTTGCGTATTCAGAGCTATTCCTCCACACACCCAACCTCCTCCTCATACCCACTGTTGCTCCTTCCAGCAACCTCGTTGTATTGATGGTGCTCGGCCAGCTAGAGGCCTTCATTGGACACTTGTTGAAACTATGTCTGTCCCTTATTGGTCCTTTTGTTTACTTTCAAGGTCAGTGAACACATACTGTGGCTGTAGCTTAATTCCTACCTCCCCCATCTTGATTCCTCTGCTTTTATCACTCATAGTTCAGTTACTTCCACCTCAGACCACGCTTTTTCACACATTAGGTGCCTCCTTTTTTGGCCTTGCCTATTTCTCCTCTTTGTTCTAACTCTTGCCAGGTGACAAGGAAAAAACATTGTCTCTCTCACATTCCTTCTCCTTTTGAACAAAGAACCCCTGTCATCCTGGATGCCTCTCCTCCAAATAGTGCTGGTAACTATCTTACATTGGAGAAAGGAATGGTACTGTGTTCAAAAGTGAAGAAAAGAACAGCATTCAATCAGTGGCATGAGCTTCTGAAGCTTTTGAAAATATATACAAGTTTCTTTCTGAATCTCCATTAAAAAATCTTTATCTAGAATTTTGCAAATGCTTCCTCCAAAATGTCTATTCAAGATAAAATGTTTAAAATAACTAATTTTATTTCTTGTTTATTTACCAACATTGCAAAAAGCATTCTTGACTTTTTGTTTTTCTTTGCAAATGTAACCTACTTGAAAAGTAAAGTTGACTGAACATCCTGACTTCCAAATGAACAACCTTGGCACAAATTTTTTAATGTAATGCATTTACAAGATGAGGATTTCTCATATAAGGTGTACATTTTATTGTGCTTCACAGATAATTTGTGTGTGTGTGTGTGTGTTTTTAACAAATTGAAGATTGTAGCAACCCTACATTGTCAGATGATAGGTAGCACTTTTCAGCAATAAAGTACTTTTTAATTAATGTATATACATTGTTTTTCTAGACATACTGCTATTGCACACTTAATAGATTACAGTATAGTGTAAACATAACTTTTTTATGCACTGGAAAACCAAAAACATCATGTGACTTGTTTTTTGTGATACTTGCTTTATTGCAGTGGTCTGGAACTAAACCTGTGATATCTCCACTGTATACCTGTAAATTAAAAATGAATAGAATAAACAATATCTACTGTTTGAGTTGAAGGGAGAGAGATGGGGGAGTGATACAGACACACAGTTACACACTTGGGAAAACTTTTTGCACAGAAGATAGAACTTGAGCTGGACTCTAGAACAGTAAACTGATGTAGAAGGGAGACGTTAAAAGGGTATCTCAAGCAGAGAAAAGACTGTTGGTAAAGATGTATTTGTTTGAAATGGAAATTTCTTATGGAAGAGTAAAGGAGATATTGACAAATCAGGATCAGAACAATTGGCAGGTGTTTTTCAATGTCACATTAAGGAGTTTCATGGAATTTCTTCCATAAATAATGCGGAGCTATGAAAGTTTTGAAGGATTATAATAAATTTGACAGGACGGTTTAAGAAAATTGCCCTTCCTGGTGGTGGTAGAGGAATTAGGAGACTAGGAGACCATTTATAACCACACGCTTGTGGGATGCCGGGGACATGGATCAATGCAGTGGGAGTGTCTAACAACGGGAGCTCTGACAAATGCTTCAAACACAGTGCAGCACAGTCTTGATGTAACAAAAGAGGTGCAGGAAGACAATACATCAGAAATGATATAGTGAGGTTTCAGATTGGTGACTGGGAGAATGAAAACTACACCTGATGGCAGAAAGAGGGAAGTCAGAGAGAAAAATTGGATGGATGAGAAGAAGGAAAGCGATGGTAGGTACATGGGCTCATCACTGTCACTTGAAGTTAAAGTGAGCCACATATGTCATTTTAAATCATCTAGCAGCCACATTTTAAACAGGATAAATAAACAGATAAAATTATGTTTAACAATACTTTATTTACCCCAATATATTCTAAATATTATCATCTCAGCATATAATCAACATAGAAGTATTAATGAGGTAGTTTGCATTCTTTTTCTCAAAGTATCTTTGAAATCTGGTGTGTATTTAACGCTTAGAGCACATTCCAATTTAGCTAGCTCATTTCAAGTACTCAGTCTACCTGTGTCTGGAGACCACAGTATTGAACACTGCATTATTAGACAGTTTAATAGAACTAACCCAGATTATATAGCAACTGTCTCAATTAAGCAGGTGCTAAGACTCACTATATTTTAAAAATTATCTGTTTATCCTTTCTTCTACTCTATTTCTTTTGTTTATTTTAGCTACTTCATGGTCAAGATGTTGTTAGCAGAACATCATTCTTTCTCAGAAGCACCAAGAATTTTAGAAATATCTGTGATACACTGTTTCACTGCTCTCTTATTTAGTTCTGCATTTGACTTACAACTTTATTAAACAAATCAGTCTGAATCTTCTTTTTTCTTCTTTCTTTGTCACTCTCAAAACCCTTGACTATGAAATACTTTAGCAATATGTCTTCAGAAATCTTGGATAAATGACATTTAGTACTTTGGAAATGAATCTACATTTTTTTTATGTTCCCCTGTCTGCATATGTGTGTATTTCTCCAGTGTTTAGCATCTGACGTAAACTTGCTGGATTTTTGGTCTTCACTATATGCTAAGGAATGCAGTACAAAAGGGAGCCTACTTCTATAGAAAACATGCCAAGGACATTGTGTTCCATCTTTACAATGAAATGCAGATTTCCCATTAAGAGGCGAATCCATCATTTCAAAAGGTTGAATAGGATGGTGCATTAAAAAAATCCAGCTGCTTACATTTAGGGCTTTGAAAAACATCCAATTAAAAAAATGTTCCCTGAGTCTCAAGCATTTTCATTTGATTATGTATTGGGTAGCTTTTCATTCAGTTTACGATCTTGCCTCTGAGAATTCTGTCCTAAAATAGTCTGACAAGTCTTTCAAACAAGTGGGACTCAACTATGATGCTTCGTTTACTTAATTTATCAATGTATGTGTTTTTCTATTTAGAATATCCTTGTGTTTGATAATATATTGCCAATTTTTGTGTAAGAAATATTAGAATCTTCTCACAGTGCCTTGCATTTTTGTGTTTATTCTTCGGCTTCTTTCACTCCTATTTCGTTTCTTTCATCTGTTTTGTTATCTTCTTTGAAGACCTTGAATACCTGGCCTGCCAGGACAGCCATGTTGTTCTCCAGCCAGCTTCCTTCAACTTCTTTAGTCATCTGTTTCTCTCTGCTCCTGGTATTCTAATGTGCTCAGCCCAAATTTTCCTTTTTAAATTAGGAATGAGCACCCATTGATAGTCCTTGCAATAACACTCTGTTGTCTGCAAACATGGCCGCCGCAGACTGGCTAGGGAGAACGGAAGACTTCTGCTCCACGCTCCTGAGCCTAGACACATTCTCAGGGGTGCTGTAGGAGCCACAGGAGCAAGAAGGGTTATGTCAGACATATCTGTTCAGTGCATGTATTTCCCACAGCCAGGAATAGTTTATTAAAAGTCATGGCCAGGTCTCCACACCTCTCCTCTAGAGTCTAGGGCTGCTTTTTCTCAGGCCTAGTGTGGGAGATCCAGGTGGGGACCATACATAGCACTACTGTTTAACAAGGACCATGCTGAAATGCGCCAGGTAGTAGACATTGACTAGGCCTCTTAAGCTGAGTGCTTGGCTGTCTCCTATTATACTGGTTTTAGGTATTTATACATAAGAGAATATTGCCCTGGGCCAGTCCTTAAAAGTAAATGTTTCTAATCATTCTTTGGCACCCAGTATGTTTTACGAAGACTGGTTTGGTTCCATTGGCAGACCTCCCCTCACTAATGTCAATTTTCTTCCTAAAGAATTGTTAATTTTAAAAGAGAATTTTTTCTAATTAATATCAGTTCAGTTCTAATGAGTTGTTTTTTTTTTTTTTTCCCAAAGAGCTTGACAATGGAATTATTTTTTTTCTGGACCCACTTATTATTCTCGACCCAAATGAAGGAAGTATTTTTTGTGCTTTATCATAGTTTATAGGGGGTATTTCATACCAGGGTCCTTGTGCTTCCAGGCTCCTGCCAGCTCTGGCTATCAAAACTGCTTAGGCTGCAAATAAAATATGAAATGAAATCCATCTGGCATTTCTCATTGAATTAGGACCAGAACATTTTTGTTAAATATTAACAGATGGCTAAATTTTTAATATCAAACTAACATTTTAAAACATCTAAGGGGACCCACATGAGGAAGAAAGGATAGAGGACCATGTGTTTTCTCCATCCCTGAGCCCTTCCTTCCTCTTCACTCTCCCTCCCCTCATCCTTCTCACCCACATGTTGAGAATCATCAGTCTCCTATCTCTGACAATTTTTATCCCTTGGTAGCTGGCATCAAAATAATGTGAGATGGCATCGAAATACTGTGATCAAATGTTGGCCAACTCAGGTGATGTGTTGCCATGAGCATGTCTCAATGATTTTTTATTAAAGCCTGTCATTTCTATCTCTCTCTCTCAATAGGAAAAAGAAAAGAAGTATATGCTTCCGTTGGACAACTTGAAAGTTCGGGATGTGGAAAAGAGCTTTATGTCTAGCAAGCACATCTTTGCACTCTTTAATACAGAGCAAAGGTAAGAAAATGAGGCAGCTTTCGTCTTCAGATTTTTTTCCTTGAACTTCTGCGTGGTCCAGAGACCATATTTGCAAGATTTCTTTTGGTTCCACCTTGAAATTTGTTAACTCTTCAGTTTTCCTTTCATTTATTTTGTATTTTTAGCTTTTACCATAGGTAGTGGATTCAAAAGATTAAAACTTAGAATGAGGAGGATCTTCAGGTATTAATTAGTTTATTTTCTGCTTTTCCAGCAGGAGCCCAAATCACGCTGCTTTCATTCTAAAATTACATTTCATTACTTTAAAGTCTTCCTTGTCCTGAATTTGTTGTTTACATACTTATAAATTATTCAGTTATAATTTTTAATAGTATCTATCTAGCATGGATGGATATCGCTTAAGACTTTCTATGTGTATTATGACTAAATTCTTAGATCAGTGAATAGAATTATTCAGTTAATGTGAATACAAATATATTGTTCTTTACAGTTTTTCAAAGTATTGTCCACATTCATTGTCTGGCTTTTGTAACAACTGCTAACAAGGTGAAAAAGTACTGTGGTTATCCTTTCATAATTTAGAAATGCTCCCCAGGTAGATTAGCTGACTTTCTTAAGATCACAAAATTAGTATGTGGAAGAGCTTAAACCTGAATTAAGACTTTTGTCTCTGTGTCCACTTTTCCTTCAACTTGTATCTTTTTCCTTTCCTTTTCCCTTTTCCTTTTCTTTCCCTCCCCTCCCCTCCCTTCTGCCACTCACAACATCAAAACTAAATTTGGAGCTGATTACCATGGAGTGCTGGGCTTGTTCACTGAAACTAAGAAGTAAAGTTAAGTAAACAAATGGGGAGGTAACAGAGGATGGGAGAGAGAGATGTAGAAGGGCTACAACTAGACAAAAATAATAAAAGAGATCTCTTCCAAATGGAATTGTTACAGGAAAAAGCTAATTAATTTCTGTGAGTCAGTTATTAAGAGACTGAGTCATTAGGTGGCAGGATCTAATTTTAACCCTTCTCTCCAGACCTTTTATCTTTATTTAGCAATGAATGAAGTTCCCTGATTAGGTTTAGTGACTGGCCCAGGGTCAATCGCACAGTAAATCAAAATAGCAAAAAAAAAAAAGCCTTCTTTCTACATTCCCAGTCAGTTGCTAAGAGTGACTCATTGTACTTAGAAAATACTTAGAAAAACCACAACAGCAGAACATTTAAAGAACCAAGGGAGAAGAAAGTTAAATACAACTCCACTATCAATTACTGAGATGACATTTTAGTAATGAGTTAGTATTATTTGCAAGCAGCTTGCAAAAACACACTGAAAATGATAAAGACTAAACATTTCCTGGAGAGACCAGTAGTATGCCTTCCTCCTAGGGCCAAGCTCAGTACTGTTTATAGATTTTCCTCAGCGCAGTGGCAAGTGGGGAGGTCCTAAAAGAATCTCCAGGAGCGTGCTCAGCCTTCTTGTGTAAACACAGAGTGGGACGTATAATTACTAGGCACCAGGTCAAACTAAATTTGAGTCCTTGGTCAACCTGGAAAGTTCAGGTTATAAAAGAGCTGAGTACAAGTAAAAGAATCAGACAATGCTAGAGCATCTGTTTAGACAAAATACAACTGTGAATTTTAAAGAGAGCAAAAGACACAAAAGTAAGAAAACGCTGGGCTTCTAAAAATCTAGGTATTCTGGAATCCTAGTCTCGTCAGAAGGTAATGAATTCTACAACCAGTTCTTGAGACCTCCGTGGGTACAAGTATATCTCATCTATAGACACGTTCCCATTGGCTTTTCCTTTGAAATCTTGATTGTTTTCAATTATTTTGTACTTGCTAGGACCTCCAGTACAATGCTGAATACAAATTGGGCATCCTTGACTTGTTCTGATTTTAAGGAAAATTATTTCACAACTTTATAGTTAAGTACTTCCTGATAGGTACCCGATGATATCAGGTAAAGAAGATCTCTCTTTGGTTCCTAGTTGCTAGGTTTTCTGTTTCTCTTTTAATCATGGATGTGTGTTTAATTTTATCAAATGCTCTTTCTGTCTCTACAGAGAAGATTGTGTTATTTTCTTCTTTAATCTGTTCATGCGGTGAAAAATATTAAAAGACTTTCTGATGTTAAACTATCCTTGAACTCCTGGGACTAAACCTAGTTAAATCATGATGTATTATTATTTATTATGTGTTCCAGGCTTAAGCTTACCAGAATTTTATTTAAACTTTTGCATCTATGTTCATAAATGCAATTGGCCCCAAAATGTCCTTTTTTGTACTGTCCCTGCCTGGTTTTCATATCAAGGTTCTGTTAGCTTCATGATTGAAGTGGGAACAGGTTCTTATTCTTTGGAACACTTTCTATAAGATAGGGATTAACAGCTGTTTGGTAGAACTCACCCATAAAATCATTTAGCCCTGGTGGACAGTTTTAATAAGTAGACTTTTAAATAGTGATTCAATACATTTAATAATTGTAGATTTGTTCAGGTTTTCTATTTTTTCATGAGTCAGTTTAGACAAATTATATTTTTCTAGGAAATTGTACATTCTGTTCATTTTTAAATATATTAGCACCAGGTATTATGTACTATTTTTTTTCAGATCTCTACTGTGTCTGAAATTTGACCCCTTTTTATACCTTATCTCAAGCCTTACCTTTTTTTTTTAAACATGATCACTCTTCCCAGAATTTTTTCTTTTTTTAGAGAACCAGCTTTTGATTTTGACCCTCTGTTGTATATGTTTGATCTATTTCAAGAATTTCTGCTCTTTTCTTCATTTTCTAACTTGTATTTTTCTCTGTGTTTACTTTGTAGGTAACTTTTTTTGTAACTTCTTGATTTAGATGTGTAGCTCATCAAATTTTTATCCTATATTTTTCTCACGTATGCATGTAAATCTGTAGATTTCCCTCTAGGTAGTCTTTAGCTGCTTACTACAAACTTTGAAATATAATACTTTCATTATCAATAAGTTCTGTTTCCTTTGATCTTCTGTTTCTGTAATCTTCATTATGATTTTTTTCCTTTGAGTTGCTTAGAACTGTGTTTTATATTTTATAATGCATGGAATTTATTGTGTTGTTGTTGTTTTCTAACTTAATTGTGTTGTGGTTAAAGAATATGGTCTAGCACATGGTGAATTTTCATAAATATTTCATGTATGCTTGAGAAGAATGTATTGAGGTAGGAGGGCAGGTTCCATGAGAATTCACTGAATTAACATACTTGTTAATTATACTATCCAGTCTCTATAGTTATTATCTTTTTTTAATCTTGATTAATTTTAACACTCAGTAAGTATGTGTTAGGCAGCTGTTACATGCCTGGCACTGCTCTGTGTACTTAAAATACATCTGTGAATAAAATAGACAATAATGATACATTTTAGATTACATTCTAGAGAGGAATGTTGGCAGAGAGACAGATAAAAGCCATAAAGAATCTTACTTTAATAAAAGGGTGTTAAAAGTCTCACTTTGTGATTGTGAGCTTGCTTATTCTAGTAAGTCTGTCAGTTTTTGCTGTATGTATTTTGAGGTCAATTTAAGAATCTGTTAGATTCTTGCCTGTTTAAAATTGTCATATCTCCCTGGTGACCTTTTAAAAAAAATAATTTTGTGGCAACACTATTTCTAACATGGCTCTTTGCCTTCAAATTTATTTTGTCTGATCCTAATATAGCTACACTACCTTTCCTTTGGTTAATATTTGCTTGGTTTATCTTTTTTACTTCCTTTTGCCATCAATCTGTATTTTTATGAAGTGTTTCTCTTATAATAACATGTAGATGGATTTTTTTGTTGCTTTTAATGTAATGTGAGATCTCTTTCGTCTAACTAGGAAGTTTAGCGCATTTATATTTTGCATTATTATTACTGAATTACTGAATTTATTTGAACATCTTATTTTAGTCTTTATCTTTATGCTGCCTTTTCTATACTTGTTTTCTCCCCTTCTTTCCTGATTTATTTTTCTTTCATTCAGGTTAATGTATCTTTTTCCTTGGCTTGGAATTTATATACTTTATTTGTATTCTTTTAGATAACTTTTTAATATTTTTGACTTTAAGTTTGAAGTTAGTCATTCTATTCTCTTTCCAAAATGACCCAGAAATACTTTAACTCCACTAACTCTCTCCTGATTTCCATGTTATTGTTACTCAGGATTTGAGTTCTACCTTACTTTTTACCACCTTACTCAATATTATAATCGATTCACATAGGCAATGCTTGTTTAGATTTATTGACATGATTACCAATTTCTTTGTTCTCTTTCCTTCTTGCATTTCAGTGTTTAGTTTTGTTTCATTCTCCTTCCTGCTAAAGTATACCCTTTAAAAATCCTTTCAGTGGGTGCTACTTGATCATAACTCTCAATTTGGTGTTTGAGGGGTTTTTTTGTGTTTTCATTTTGCCCTAATTTTTGAGCAATACCTTAGTTGGATATAGATTGATAGTTCTTTTAGCTGATAAATTTGAAGTCATTATTCCCTTACGTTCTGGCTTCAACTCTGCTTTTGAAAAGTCAGTTGCTAGTTTAATTATTGCTCGTTTTATAGGTAATCTGTATTTTCTCACTGGTTGATCTTAAGATCACCCTTCTCTTTCTTTGATGTACTGAAGTTCCAGTATGATGTGTTTTTATGCATGTTTTGCTTTATATTTCCTGCTTGGGATTCATTGTGTTTCCTAAGCCTTAGGATTTGTCATTTTCATCAAATCTGAAAATCTGTATATTATTCTCTCCTTGACTTTTGTTTCTTCTCTGTTCTTTCTTGTTTCTCTTTCTAGATTTCCTATTAGATATACATATGCCAAAACATTTAATTCTGTCCTCCATATAGTATTCATTCTAAAATGTTTATTAGACATTTCTGTATTACCAGCCCTGCTTATCAGTATTGGTACTCTAAATGAAATATGTGACATTGTTTTGCGTGATATTTGTAATCAGTGAGTGTCAGAAAACATTCATTGTTCACTGCTGTTAAGATGCAAAGTTTAAGAAATGAATGAAGAGATGAAGAAGAAGGGTAGTCTAGCTGAGGAGATATTGTACGTGAAACAAATGTGCTGTACTGTATAAGGCAACACTCAAACGATTATATGATAGTGCATTCCATTGCAGTATGTCAGTGCTGGAGGAGCATGGAACATAGAATTTGGCCATGCAGTGGTTAGCATCATAGAGGATGCTCTCATTGGATTTTGGTATAGATTATTGGAGAGGAAATAGAAAGGAATATCCCAAAGAGGGAATAGTATTAGTCAAAGCAAATGGGTGCGAAATGTTGCTTAATCTGTTGCCAGTCTTTTCTGGATGAGCAGTTTATTTCAAAGGCAAGATGAACCCTAGTTTAGAAAAAAAAATCATTTCTTTTTCTTCCATAGGGTTTAGTGAACTGACTCATGCATGTAAGTTTATGTATTTTAATATTTTATGTGAGGGGAGAACCGCAAATCTGTCAGAAAGACCATATGGTTAGTCTAATTCTATAAAGTATACTGAAATGATATTCTTTTCACCACTTACATTGATTCTAAGATTATGTTCATATTTTTCTTTCTTCTGAGACAAGATCTTAACTGTTTTCTTTCCTTGCTCTTAGACGAATTTAACCTTGGTTAATTGAGAAGAGATTTTATAAATGCTTCTACTCCTTTGTTTTCTTTGTCTTTGTCTTCCACTGCAGTGTTTCAGATAATTTATTTAGCCATTCACATGACCTATGTAAGAGGCATTTGACCTTGGACCTAGAGTTTCTGTGTGAACGTTGAGGTTGGCACCAATGTAAATGTCAAATAGCATGGCTTTTTAGAGTTCTCTAAGACCTTATAGATAATCTTGTCTACCCTCCTCACCTCACAGGTTAAGGAGTTAACACCTGTAACAGTTAAATACTTTCCTCATGTCAAAAGAGCAGTTCTTGACCAAACCAGAACCCAGGGCTGATGTCTCTTGTTCTTTCAGATACCATAGTTTTGATACTGACTACAGAACAGGAATTCCACCTAATATTTTATTTGGAATTTAATTGGAATCATGCCTAAAAGGGCAACAAAGAAGAGATTTTTACATTCTTGTGAAGGTATTTCAGTTTGCTATTAGGTCTTACAAATTTCCATGGAACAGTTTTAGTCTCATTTGCAAAGGCTGGCGTGGAACTGACCAGTACCCTCGCTACAGTTCTTGAAAAACTGTATTAGCCGTTGCTTTTGTATCACAGCATTATTCCTAAGAGCTCATTTAACTGCTATTTCAACTTTCCACCATAATGTTTAAAACAGTATTTCTGTAGTCCCCAATTATCAGGTGTATGGGAATTGATACACTTAACATCTTTCTTTAAAAAGCCTTCGGTGTCCTGGTGAATTAATATGATCTTTATGAGTCTGGTGACCAGATTTTTGAGCCATTCTGAACAGTGTTTTGGTGCTAAGATTTTTATAAATGGAAGGAATTGTTACTAGTTGCAGTAACTTCAGCACTTGAGGAAAATGCGTTTCACACGTTGACGGATTTAGCCTACAAAAACTCCAGGTAAGGATATGCACCCCGGTCTTCCTCTGAGCCTTTCAAAGAGGGCACCGTAGATATCTGGGGAGACTGATAAGCCACAGTATTTGATTCCCACATTCATTGCATCACCAAATCATTTACAAAATCTAAGCTAAAAGATTCCTGAACGTCCCTGTGGCAAGGTCTAAACCGAAGATTGGAATGTTCCCCCAGGTTTTTGTTTCGACTTTGTTAGAATTGCCATGTTTTCTCTGGTGGAAGCACACCTAGATAATGGCTTCACTGTGCTGGTCCTTGCTCTCCCCAGGCAGGCATTGGCTTTTAAGGTCATGCTAAGGCCCATTTGGTCCCAGGTATGTCAGCTCTGGTAGCCAGCAGAGATGTGTGTCTGTCCAGGGGGTTTGTAGAACAGCCACATGGTATTTTTCTGAGCACCCCTCGGGGTTGTCCAGCTCTGTTTTCTTTTAAATTAACACATTCTTTCTTTGACGCTGCATTGTAGCGTCAATTCAGGATATGGTTTATCAACCTTACCAAGTGCTTTAATTCACCCCCCCCCCTTTATGGAAGGTGATTTTAGGATGTTTCACTGCTCCGCTTAGTCCCCAGCACTTTGCCAACACTCAATAAATGTCAAACAATGCTGCACTGTAGCGAGTGTGGGCTCTTTTAGGCATTCTGAAAAGAATGGCTCTTTATTCTCATTGTTGAGTGGTATATTTTTCCAATTGTTAGCTGGAAAGGACTTGGAGTCAGGTTTTCCATTTTTATACCTTTATGGCTATGTTTCTATATTCAGACATGCTTCGAGTTTAAGCTGTTTGGAAAAGTGCTTAATTAAACAAATATGCTGGGTAAAAGGCTGTATGCCTTGTCTTAAGGGTCATGTCTCACTTGGATGTGGTAGAGTGTCAAATCTGTGTTAAAAGGGAAGCAATTACTCTTCCGTAAATAAGGATGGCAGGGGCTCATATTTATTGGAAAATCAGTAGAGAAAAACGTGGTGTTTGGTACTAGGAAATGAAATATTGTGTATAGAATACAATGCAGTTAAGCTTGTGTTTGGGACATAAATAAGACACCTGTGGGAGTTATTTTATTTCATTTTATCCCCCATTGTTGTCAGAATGTTTAAGACATTTTTCTTGCCTCATAGAATACTGAGAATTGCTTATCTTCAGAGTATTCTGATTCAAGAGGATTTTTCTTTGTCAGATGAAGATTCAGTTAGTTACCAGTCTTTCAGTCCAAGCTGAATAATGAAATGTGTGTCATCCTTCACTTTCATGAAGTGTAGGTGGGCCATCTTCCCACATGGGGTGTTTGTAATACCCTCTAACTATGAGTACCTGATGGAGGAAAAAAAAATCAGTTTGAGAGTAAAAACTCTTTATTCCTCTTAATTGGCTCATCCAGTTCATTGTACCCTTTCTATAACTTCCAAAAGTTACGATATAAAGGTGTGGTCTTTCCTATACTTTACTCTTTTTTTTAATCGTTTTCTAGTTTAAATTTTATTGAGGTAATTGTATATTCGTATATAGTTGTAAGAAATAATACAGAGAAATCTATTGTTTATTTTGCCCAATTTCTCCCAACAGTAATATTTTACAAAACTGTAGTATATCACAACCAGGTTACTGACACTGATGATTTATCTTTTTTCTATCACTTTAAACCTTTCTGTATTCTTATGTTTTAGGAATGTCTCTTGTAAATAGTTTATACTTGGGTTTTATTTCTCTTTTTTATCCAGTTTATTATTATTATCAATTTTTGTCTTCATACTTATTTTATTGGGTGGTTTGGAGAGGCTATTTTTGGCCATTCTTTTCTTTTCATTTTTCAGTTTTATTAGATAAAATTGATACAGTTTGACTATACATATTCAATATATTGCATGTAAATACATATGTACAATATACTGCACATATTTTTTAAAATTTACATATACATACTGTTCATTGTTTTTAAGAACAGTTTAGAGCTTTAGCTTTTTAAACTTACATAGTTATCAAAAGAATAAAGCCAACCACAAAATAAGAATCAACAGAATGCAGTAATCCAATCATAAAGGACAGTCAAATGTGCTTACACATATTCAAGAAATCGGTCATCTAAGTTATAAATAATAAGTAGTTCATTTGTGTCCTTTTTTTTAGTTTCCGCATATAAGTGATATCATATGGCATTTTTCTTTCTCTTTCTGGCTTACTTCACATGGAATGGTGATCTCCAGGTCCATCCATGTTGCTGCTAATGGCATTATTTTATTCTTCTTTATGGTTGAGTAGTATTCCATTGTATACATATACAACTTCTTTATCCAGTCATCTGTTGATGGACATTTGGGTTGTTTCCATGTCTTGGCTATTGTAAATAGTGCTGCTATGAACATTGGGGTGCATGTTTCTTTTTGAATTATATTTTTCTCTGGGTGTATGCTCAGGAATGGGACTTCTGGATCATATACCATACTTTATTCTTAGTATTGAAAAAAATTCTATTAGATATGAGACCTACTAGAGTCTGAGAAGCATGTAAGTAAACTGCTATTAATCAAGTGTCAGGGGTATTTGCTGTGAGAACCACATAGTGTGCTTAAGTAACAGAATGTGTTAAGTCAACATTTCAACACCTTGTACCTCTTACTAGTTTTAACACAATGGTAAATAAATAAATGAATAGATACTAAGCATATCATTGATATTTATCTCCACTGCCATATTACTTTCCATGAGGGAGAGACTGTTTGTCTTGTTCATTGCTTTGTCCTAACAGATCCTAACACAGTGCCTGGTGATTGTGAGAGCTCATCACGTAAGTGAATGAAACAATAGATGGATATTAAACTTTTCCCCTCTGTTATATGGTGAAAATATAAAAAAAGCCAAGTGCCAATAAAAAGCATTCTGTAGGTAAGCTCTAGAGAGACCTAGAGCCTCAGATCCAAGTGGGCTGAAAATGGAGATATAGATGAAAACCCTTAGAGGAAAAGTTTTAGCACAGAAAGAAGTCTTTCATTTAAAAGTAAGAAACTGAGAATGTTCAGTTATATAAAAACTTTACAAATGGGCTTTATTTGAATTTAATAGAACATAATTCCATGACAATTTAAGAAAATAAAAACAGAATAGATGTTTTATCGTAAATAGCCTCAATTTAATAATAATCTTACTAATATTATTCAAAAGTTTTTTGTAGCTCTCTCTACTCAGCTTTCTAAATCTTCGTTTCTTTAGCTCCAGCAAAGTCTTAACAAATTTCAGAGTTTCTGTGATATACAGAACTTTTCAAGGTTAGGGAAGTGGATTTTAGTTTTCTGTTTGTAAGTTTTTGGTCATTCTTGTTTCTGCTAGAGCTATTAAGTTCCCATGGGTCAGACAGAGATTTGAGGACTTCTGCAGAGTTACTGATTATGAGTTCACAATGTGACAGTAACGTTTATTTCCCTCTATAAATCCAAAAAGGTAAACCCTGTGCTTTCCCTGTCTAGCAGTTGGTTAGGCATACATGTTTAGCAAGTCAATAAAAGGACAATATATATCTTGAAAGCTGTTAAATTTAAATCTTTGAATTAGAGAACTCTGTTTTTGTGTCCCCTCCCTTTCTTTGTTCCAGTCTCTCACTGCAAAGATATTTGTTGTCATATGGTTCTGATACTGCATATTACAATGGTTTCTCAATTCTCACTACTGCATCTTTTCCCTTTATGAGTATCTCTCTGGTTGTGAAACAGCATCATTAAGAAATCCTAGGTATACCAGAGAGGAGAGGCAAAAATGTTTTCAAAGGGGAGCCTGGAGAGAGATGGATTGGAGAACCAGAATTGTCTGGCCATTTGACTTATTTGATTCACGAACCACACCAAGACAGAAATCAAATATGATTTGGTAATATTTTTGTGAACTAAGTCTGTGACAATTGATTTCACAGCTAAGATAAATTCTCATGAAAGCCAACATAATTGCTTGGGTATGAAATGTCTGTGGCTTGAAGCAATCAGTTTAAATTCTTCTCTTACTGGTTTTCAAATTAAACTGAAATGGAATAGGAGTCTGATGCCCTACTTGGATGACTGTTTCAGCCTTTTCTGAGGGAGAAAAATAGCAAGTTAGTGCTTTTCAGCTTTTTCAAATGTCATTAAAGGGCTTTGGAGAAATTCTTCATGCTTAAAACACCTGTGTGTAGTCCATATCCATTTTTCTAGGGGAATTAGGCGTTGTGCTCCCTGGGAGCCTTTGCATATTTCAAACAAAGGGACTGTTAGGATAGACTCAGCAACTTAGATTCAGTTCCTTTCTTCCCAAGGATTTAAACTGGAGTTGTATCTTAAGCCATTAGTAGCGCCAGCAGGGATTTTGGTTAGTTTCTGAAGCATTCATGTTCAGGAGGTTTCCGTCCAAGGGCTGTCTTGATGAATGAGCCCAACACGGCTGTGTAAAGTTCAAGAACAAAAAGAAATTATGTCCTTCACAGCAAGTTTACTTTTCTTCTAGGATTTCAGAACAAACACATTGCCTGCTCCCCACCTACTTCCCGGAACAACTATTTGCTGATGGGCAGTCCCCTCCCCCTGCTACTCCCTTCAGACAAACACTGTGGCTTGGGACTGCCATATACCTCCCTTTGGGGACCATAAAACAGCCTAGCTCTAGGGGAGCAACTACTGCTTTCAAACATGCTGCGGAAAAAAAATATATGCTTGGTTCTAAGATGCAGTCTTTAAGAGAGATGCTGTAGTGGTTAAGTTGCAAGAGAAAGTCTAGATGGGTCATCATTCCAAGAGACTGGTACCAATGACACGGTATCTTTAAATATGTGATTGTTTACAAATAGGATTGTATTGCTAGTTTGTTAAAAAATTAACTTATTTTGAAAACTAATTAGTCATACTAAAGAACTGGATTCAGAATATTAAGTGGCTTGTCTCAGGCTTTTATTTTAAAGAAAGAGTTTACCTTCTGGTTACTTATGGAAAGGAAACAAAGTGTGTTGTGTGCTGCGGCTTCTGCAGTGAGGTGGTGATTTCGTGGACGGCAGGGCACCCCCAGGCTGAAGCCAGCAGGGCGACAGCCGACTGTGCAGGTATTTCAGTCATTAGCCTGCGGGGAGAGCTCTTAAGAAATTGAATAAGCAGGGGTGTGAAAATTTCCCTAGCTAGGTCTAGCCTGAAGGAAATTTCTAAACACTTCAATTTCTTTGGCAGTCTTCAAGGCCTCCCAAGAACAAAAATAAAGAAAACTATGGGCATGTTCTACCAACGATTGAAATAATCAGGTTTTTAGAGACAACCTGTAGAGTTTTGTATAGCAATCTACACATTGAAGAAGAAACTTAAATAGAAGAATGAAGAGAAAAAGTCCAAAAAGGGTTATTATTCAAGTCTGTTGCTGTTTAAATCCAGTTATATTGAACAGCGTATCCATGGCATTCTCTGGCAGACACAGAGTTTTCCATTATTACCAGTGTTACCATATACTGTCCTGATTTATTGCTAAAGCAGTAACACCTTGCCTAGAAGTTCTTGAGTTTGAAGGGGAAAAAAGCCTTTAAGTCAAAATAACACACATACATATGTGTGTGTGTGTGTGTATACATATATATATATAAAATTTGTAATTCTCTATGAAGATCATGGAACTCCTTCTTATCATTCTCAAAAATATTAATTACAAGCCCGGCTTTTTGCAAGATCAATTTACAAATCAAAAATCTTTTTGTGACCTAACATTGCATGTGTAATGTATTTTTATTTTCCCTCAGTTGATTTACTATGAAACAAACTTACCCATAAAGAATGTCCTTAGCGACTGTACCTGCTGAGAGAAACTATTGTGAAGGTTTTAATTATATACCTTGCATATAAATTATATTATTCTGCTTTGGTTTGCTGCATTCAGAGGGAAACTATTTACTAGCATGTGTAATTAATTTTAATTAACACACACAGCCTTAGTAAAAGAAACTGACACGGCACAAGCCTTGGTAGAAAATGTTAGTCACACTCTGCAACTAACTCTGAGCAGATGCTTGGTTTCATAAAGAAAATATTTGCAAAGCCTAACTGGAGCAAGTTTTTTCCTTTTCTTTTCTTTTTCTAATTTTGAAACTGCCTATGTTTATGTCTTCGAGTCTGGGGAAAATACTGTTCATATAAAGGAATGGTTTTAAAGAATGGAATCGCAAAGAGTAGTTTTGACTATTCAAACACTGTATCTGCCTTTGCTATCAGTATGTTTGTTAAATCCACACCTCACTCCGTACGTTTAAATCTCTTACAGCATGAGTGCTGTATGTTATGCTACTAGATATTAGCCCTACTCGTTTTAACATTGCAGAGTGCTTTCATGTTAGACAAGAAATAAGTGCTTGAAAACTTGGTTATTTCATCAGAGCACTAAGGTCATGAAAAAAATTCTATTTTATGATGACTGCATTGTGATTTTTAAAATAAATTGGCCGTAAAAGATCTATACCAGTAGCTCTCAAATTTTTTGGTCTGAAGACCCCTTTCCACTCTTAAAAATTACTGAAGACATCAAAGAGCTTTTGTTTGTATGGATTGTGTGGGTTAGTATATCAGGAATCCTGTGAGCCAGTTGACTTCACATTATCGCTTAAAATTGGTTACAGTGAGAGTATTTATACGATGGACATCAGCAAATGTTAGGAATCACAGCTTTCTGGAAGACTTCCTGTTAAACATTTATTAGCACACTGCCAATTATATCAATTGTTAGATGTGGAAAATGAGACATTTAAAAGTATAAACTTATTAAATCAATTAAAAATAATAGTAATGAATCAATTCATATTAACATAAATAGTATGTTAAAAACTTTATCAGAAGAGTGGCATTATTTTTTACAAGTTTGCTAGTTTCTTTAATATGTGGCTTAATGCAAGACAGCTGGAGTCTCATATCTGCTTTTGCTTTCAATCTGTTGCAATATGTTGTTTTGGTTGCAGTATATGAAGAAAATCTGGCCTCACACAGATACGTAGTTAGAAAGAGAAGAGTATTTTAATAGCCTTTTCACATAGTTGTGGGTTTTCTTCTTTGGTACTCCTCAAAAATCGACAAGTGATAGTTTCCAAAGAGTTAGTTGCAATAGGCAATCTGAAATCTTATCAATGAACTTTTTATATTCTGTGTGTTGATCTGTTTGTCTGTTGTGTTAATCTATTTGTTTAGCATGCAATTTAAATGGATCTTTTACTTACGAGTGATTTTATATGTCATACATTTGTCATTTGGAAAATATTGGCTCACTGATTTATATAGATCTCAATGTTTATACATTTCATTACACAGTATTTAAAAATTATATTTGTTAATATCACCACCAGTCTCATCAGAAAAGGGGAAACTTGTCAAGCCCGTGGTGGGAGATTACAAGGTTTCCAAAATTATAAAGCTGAATTTTATCATTGATCACAAATACTGTCAGTTGTCTTCAACAAAGGGACAGACTCATTTTGTCCATTTTTGAGAAAATCTCTGCCAGAAACTCAGGTTTTCTTAACCAAAAAAATCAGACTTTCAAGGAAAATGGCATCCCATGAAAAAACAGGAACGTCAGCTTAGAGTTCAATTGCACAAGTGCCTTTGCTCGACAAAACCACTTCAGTACGCAGACGTGCTTATGTGGACTTCTCAGTTTTGACATAGAGTATTAGAGAGATGTATGCTCAGGATCTAGATTTAATAAAACTAATTTTTTTTTACTACTTCATCAGGATTGCCTTAAGGGAAACTTTTTTTTTTTTTTTTAACTGTTAAGTGTATGGCAGTGACAACTATGCAGGCTCTCAGTGCAGCTTCAGGACATTGTCTTGATTGGTGCTGTCACCCATCCTTGCTCTTGCACCATCAGTCCGAAAAATGTTGACACGCTTGTTGTGAGACAAATCAAGACACTGAAAAAAATGTGTATACTTTGACTGTTTCCACACTTGTTGATAAGTATTTGTATAAAAATGAAGGTCTTTGAGGATTAGTTGGTACTGATACTGGACAAATATAACTAGAACAACTGTAGTCATTCTTTAGATTTGTCCATGTTATGGCAAAAGTATAATTCTGCAGATGAGATTTTTTTTAACTCATGCTTTACATTAGCAGCCAAATCTTTGATTGGACAAGTTACTCTATCATTGAAAAATGACAGTAATTTCTTTTTACTGACTTTTTATCCAGTGGGTATTCAGCAATGTTGTGTAAAACTTTTATCTGTGAGCCTCTCAGCTAACGGTGTGTACTTCTCTAGACATTGCAGTACAATGACTTATCCCATAGATGCTTGAAGGGCTTCATTTCTACTTTGAAAAGTTCTAATGCACAATATTTGAATTTCAAAGAACACATCATATCTCTGTTTAAAATGTGGGATTTCTTTTTTTTTTTTTTGATGTCCAATAGTTG
This sequence comes from Camelus ferus, assembly GCF_009834535.1. Taxonomy (NCBI): domain Eukaryota; kingdom Metazoa; phylum Chordata; class Mammalia; order Artiodactyla; family Camelidae; genus Camelus; species Camelus ferus. Next base: position 10,240,621 of record NC_045716.1, on the reverse strand, counting down.
GTCTCAAAATGATGCTGTCATATAACAGGCATTATATTGCTATTCAAAAGTGTTCAGTTGCATAAGATAGTAAGGTAAACATCTCTAAAACCAAGGGAAAGGAATAGCTTTCATCCTGTTTTTTATTTTGTATTTATGGCTTTGTCTTGTTTTCTTATTTGCTTGTTTTACTTTATCTTGTTTTTTTGCATTGAGTTTTCTTCCAGGACTTACAGTACTTTCTAACCTGTCAGTCTTAATCTTTTTCAGCATCTTTATAGGTAGCTTTTGCAGCAAAAGGCTGAAAAACAGAATCTTCAAATTTCCCTTTTTTGTTAAGCCTTAAACAAAAGAAAAATATAAATACATTTTCTTCTATTGTAGAAAAATTACTAAATTCTAAAATAATACATTTTAGATTAAATCTTTAAATTTAGAAAAAGGCCTTTTTTTTTATTAAAGTATTACAATACAAGGCAAAAATGTATACGTATATGTTTGTGTGTCTCCACATAGGTGTGAGGGAAACTTTAGGATTTCAAAATAACAATTTATTGGATCATAATGAGGTTACAAAGATTATAGTAAGTATGAGTGAAAATAGCTGTTAAGAGCACAGTAGAAATACTGAGGACAAATGAGTTAATCTCTGCAAAGCACATACTTCCTTTGAAAATTTTAGATGACATGAAAATGCACAAGCTCATCTTCCATTAACTGCCCAAGTGGTGACATTATCACATGTCGTCACAGCCTCTGGCAAACTCCTCTGTACATTCACAATAGAATTAAGATGAAGAAAGACCTAATATTGTTATAAAAATTTGACTTTGAGAACCCCCTGAAAGGGTCGTGGGAATCCCAGAAGTCCCTGGACAATATTTTGAGAACTGTGGCAGTTGAAGGCAATGCATGATATAGTGACACCATGACATCAATTTAGGGTTTATTTGCATACTATTATGGGGTTACTTACTGCATAAATATGTCTATTAGGTGCTTCAAAACCGAGAGGTTTTACAGTGAGTTATCACCTCACACCAGTCAGAATGGCCATCATTCAAAAGCCCACAAATGATAAATGTTGGAGAGGGTACGGAGAAAAGGGAACCTTCCTACACTGTTACTGGGAATGTAGTTTGGTGCAGCCATTATGGGAAACAGTATGGAGATTCCTCAAAAGACTAAAAATAGACTTACCATATGATCCAGTAATCCCACTCTTGGGCATATATCCAGAGGGAACCTTAATTCAAAAAGATACATGCACCCCAATGTTCATAGCAGCACTATTTACAATAGCCAAGACATGGGAACAACCTAAATGTCCAACAGATGACTGGATAAAGAAGCTGTAATATATGTATATGATGGAATACTACTCAGCCATAGGAAAGTAATAAAATAATGCCATTTGCAGCAACATAGATGGACCTTGAGATTGTCCTTCTAAGTGAAGTAAGTCAGAAAGAGAAAAAAAAATACCATATGGTATCATTCATATGTGGAATCTAAAAAAAAGGACAAATGAACTTATTTACAAAACAGAAACAGACTCACAAACATAGAAAATAAACTTATGGTTACCAGGGGGAAGAGGATGGGAAGGGATAAATTGAGAGTTTGATACTTGCAGATACTGACTAATATATATTATAAAATGTATAAACAACAAGTTCATACTGTATAGCACAGGGAATTATATTCAATATCTTGTAATAACATGGTGAAAAAGAATATGAAAACGAATATATGTATGTTCATGTATGACTAAAGCATTGTGCTGTACACCAGAAATTGATACAACATTATAAATTAACTATACTTCAATAAAAAATACATATATACAAAAAACCTAAGAGTTGTAAAGAACCAAGAACCCACTGATTGCCTGATTAGCGTTTTACATGTCCCCTATACACTGTGTTAAAACAGAGGCTGAAAACAGAACACTTCTGGAAAGTCAAACTCATTTCAGGCCAAGCTAATAGAGAGTTTTATTTTAGCAGTCAGAACCATGCCATTCAGTCCCATCCTACTTACCCCCTAAAATAAAATCTGAAATAAATACAGAATTTTCAGAACTTTTTTTTTTTTTTTTTTTTTTTTTTACTATCCTGTCTCCCATTGCTCTTTTATCCGTGATGATGCTGATGAAGACGGGTGCCAGCAAGAGAAATCATCAGATAGCTTTGGGTTGCAAAGGAGGTGAAGATGTTGGAAATGTGTTGATTTCCGAGAAGCATGTGTGGAAATGCAGACATGACTAAAAGAGGGTAGTTCTGTCACCAAGAACATAGATGTTTCCGCACCTCTCTAGTTCTGTCCAAGAGGGAAAGGATCCAGGGCCTCAGTCTCCAATGAGAGAACCCCTTTGGTAATCTGGGGGAAAGATACTTAATAAACCCTTTTTTCCTCCTTTCCACCAGAATAGGTTTGAGAAGTGATGAAAGACAGGAAATAATTGAGCTACTGTTAAATGCGTTTCTAAATACTATATATATATAGTTATTTGGTCAATATCCTTCATCTTGAATCAAAACAATCAGAAGTTTAAAGTAAGGAGTTTTCTCCTAACGCACAGTTTTTCAAGCTTTCTGTGATAAAGAACTTAAAAAAACTTTTTGCAGTCTTTTGTAGACCAATACATAGTCCCACTGCACAATCAATATTCAACTTAAACTGCATGTGACTCACCTCATGAGTTCCACAACACCCAAACTGATCTAAACCCCTTTCAGTAGGACTCATCCACTGATCATGGCTTGGACGTCATGCAGTGTCAGACCACTACAAAAGCTTCCAGCTGCTGCTTCTCAGGTTCTGTACTTGAAAATGTATTGTCAACCAGTAACAAGCAGTCGTCAGACTTCAATTACTGCCTTGATGTTAGCCATCACAAGTACAGGGTTGAATTTGCCAAATACACCTCGCCAGTAGAGGTTAATTACTCCTAGACAGTTATGGCCTGTCTTTTGTGTAGCTATTGCTAGACGCACAGTGGAGCTAGTTACAGCAATGTGGGCTCAACAGGTAGAGTCACTCAGAGTATCTGTCATTTACATCTCAGATCCATGCCCACGACCCAGATAGCCCGAATACTGATTCTGGCTTTTCTTGTAAAACATGAAATGATGTTGAACTATTGGATAGATCAAATGCATGGCAATTAATTCATCTCTGTTTTTGAAATTTTTTATTGAAGTAGAGTTGATGGACAATATTATATGTTACAGGTGTACAGTATAGTGATTCACGGGTTTTGAAGGTCATGCTCCATCTATAGTTATTATAGAGCACTGGCTATATTTTCCATGTTGTGTGATATATCCTTGTAGCTTAGCTTATGCATAACAGTTTGTACCTCTTAGTCCCCTCCCCCATGATGCCCCTCCCCACTTCCTTCTCCACGCTGGTAACCACTAATTTGTTCTCTTATGTCTTCTTCTTGTATCTGAATTGTTAATGCGGAGAAAGCTGCCTGAGAAAGACGCACTCATTGATATTTCAACTCTCCTGTTCTTTTTTAAACCACTTTGCCCTGCTGATTTCTTTTGCTCCTTTGCAACAGAGCTTTTTTTTCCTTTTTTTCTTCCACATGACTTGACTGGTGTAAGACTCTGAAAACAAATATTGGTTACAGCCCTGGGAAATCCAGATTGTGCACTCGAGCCAGAGGCCCGAGAAGGGAGACTGTCAGCTGCTGTTAGTCCTTTAGAGCCCCTGGCTCCCATGAGAACGCATGTAGTATATAGTTCCTGAAAAATCACATATTGTTCTAAGATCATTCTCATTTTCCGACAAGACTTCTTCCCAATGGGTATTTCCCTACTGAACCATTTTATGTTTAATCTGATGTTTTATGATTAACCATTTATGTTTAAGAAAGGCATGGAAATTGTCTTACGGAGTTGAAGGGTTCACGTCCTGTATTGTCTTTCCAGAGGGTCAAATTAGTAATGGAATTAGAAACAAGTGCTCCAAAAAAGATACAAGCTCATCATCAGAACCGCTCATCAAGCAGTTACTCTTTTTAATGTTTTTATATATTACATATGTGTACTTTTATTGTAGCTTTTACAAAATAGAATGGGCAACTTACGAGTTAGCAAGCCTCCCCCATCTCTGGAGCACTTTGAGCAGAAGCTAGATGAAAACTTACTGGTTGGGTGATCATAATGTATCATCACTTTTGGGAGTAAAAGAGGGCACTATCAATAATTATGCTGGAATAATACCTAGCGATAGACTGAGATGGTCAAAACAGGATGAGTAACAAACCTACCAGTTGATGATGACATAGAGGAGAGTCCTGTATTATGGGGGACTTTGGCATAGGTGACCTGTATAGTACATCCCAACTTGACTACATAAAACCTGTTTTATGTACAGTTATTTCCCTGGAATTTTTTGTGAATCTTTATTTTGTTAATATTCCCTAAGTAGTGTGGACTCTGAAGTACATTATTAAACATTAGAGTTTAAATTATGTTTGGCAAGATTTTTGTGTAAATCGTGTTGTAATTCTTTTAAATCTTGTAATGCAGAAATTACACACACACACACACACACACACAGTCTAATTTAAATATAAATTAATTTCTTAGTATAATAACCCATTCCCCAACTGTCCTTGATGAGCGAGAGTTCACGTTAATGATAATTTTCCAGTCACCAATGTGATATTTATTATTGCTATCTTCGACTTGTCTCTGGGTTTCTTCTTATGAATTGGAGGATCAGAGTGTTTCCAGAATCAGAACTGGAGATTCTCACTTTCATATTAGGTAAACTGATGTAAATTGTAATAAAAGGTGTGAGAACTAAAAGTTAGACAAAGCCTAGTTTCTTTGAGAGGAAAGCATGCCTAACTATTCTGTCAGCTCCGTGGGAGGTTAAATATATGGCAATAAAGAATAATCAGTGGATAACTACATATTTAAGTTTTCAAATAGGCATTAGCAAAGTTTTACTGTAAAGTTTATGAAATTAATTTTTTCAAAAAAATAAGACTAGGAAACTCTCTTCAAGAAAGTAGGTTGATGGTGAAAATCAGCCAGTTTATAAGCATTTTATTGAATACTTACAACGTGCTGGGGTCTGTGGTAAGGGCTAGTGGAAACAAAAATGGTTCTTGTTCTCTGAATTCATGACTTTCATAGTATATTGGGAAGAGGTGGGTATTTTTGTCGAGGGTATAGTATAATAAATGAGATTTCGTGGTATCCAGACTTCCTAGATTCCCACTGCACAAAGCAGTCTTAACATCTGTGTAAACAATCTGAAATACATTGCAAAAGACTCAAATTTTGTAGCTCTGTGTCCCTTGGGCAGTGAAAAGACAATCTTTAGAAGACCTCACAGGGCTTTATTAGTGAACAGGAAAATGGCAGACTAATTGCAATGTGGGAAAACAGGAGGTGTCATGTATTTAGAGGAAAATGATTCAAACCTTGTTTAAGAGTCTTGGAATCTGGTTAAGCACAGTAAGTGAGAAGAACCTAAGGGTCTCTGTGGATTAGCCCTGAAAGTGTCTAGCAACATGTTGATGTGGTCCGGTGGGCATCATCAAGAATTGAAAAAGTCTTGCTTTTATGCAGAATTGTGGTGTTTTATAACCTAGAACAGTCAATTGCAAGAAAAAGGTATCATATGAAAAGATAAGATCCTGTAGGTGAAAATTAAAATAATTGATGGGGTAGGAGAATTACCTTTCGTATTATAGCAAAATGATTAGGATGGCTTCATTCTGTAAAAATGAAAGATGTTTAAAAGTGTCAATGTCATTAGATTATTTTACTATGATTTTTCTCCCATGAAATTTTAAACTGCTGGAACGAGGAGGGATCTTTGGATAAAAATATAGGCTGCACTGAAGTTCCGTCAATTATAGACCTTAATAGATTACATTAGCCCCACGAGGTGATCCAGATACTTCTCAAGCAATTTGCATAAAATTATGGCTGCATCAAAACTTAGCCTGTTCCTGAGGGAAAGCATCTCTGAGCTCAGAGACTGATTGCAAGGAAGACCTCTTTGCCTTTTCTGATGTGTTTCCTGCTTTCTCTCTCATGTATCGAATACTGTCATGGTAGATCCTAGATCTGACCCAGAGTCATACTTCTCTTGTACTCTGTTCAAAGTACAGTAAACTTAAAATGGCAAAGTGTTTATAAGAAGTACTCTACAATCTATTTTCCTTTGATGCCTAAATGGCTCTTTTCCTTGCCTGGGGTCAATATTTCCTAAATTTTTGTCACAATTCATAATTTATAGCCACTTTGCAGGAATGTGGGTTACCATTACTATTTCATAATAAGTGACGCAGACAGTTGACTTCGGCAAAATGTTCTCTCCTCATTCTTTGACGTGCTCTGGAGGAGAAGGCAAGTTTCTGTGATTCATTAGCCCTTTTCTTCATAAACACCCCTGCTTTATCCTGCCTTCAGTTAAAAATCAGGAGCATCAGCATGTGACTGATTGCATAAGCATGCAGACTCAGCCTGTGTTACCCTGCGCCATTGACTTCACTCCCTTTTGCATCCTGCCACGTTTCCCGCGTGAACCCCAGCAGCCCACAGTGATTGATTTAATCTGGAGGTTAAAATGTTCTTCCCCTGGTAGTTTCTATTATCACTGTGACTTTTCCAGGGCTAGGAGGTCAGTGTCCCCATGCATAACCTGAGGAGGTAGGCTAGTTTTCTTGTTGCTGAAGTTTGCCTTGTTTATTTTCACTAGCAATCTGGTATCATAAACATAATCCTGCCAGACTGTATGTCATTTTCTCCTTTCAGGGTAGGAAGTAAGTGCGTTTGCGGGTTGAGAAAAGAACTGAGTCTTCATCACCTTTGAAGGTGCAATTCACTTATGAGGAAGCTTGAAAATAATAATTTTATATTAGATTGAAAACTAATGTGGAGCATTGTAATTCCTTTTAATACATTGATTATTCTAGTAAAAGTTTATTTATTTGAAATATACAAGCTTAAAAAATATTTAATTGAGGAACTTTGGATAGTAGGCTAGTATAATACCCAGTCCAAGGGCTGTCAGGTCTCTGCCTGGGCACAGTATAATGTGTGGCTGTTTGCACCCAGATAATTTCCACACCAGCACAAAACCACTAGCAAACTCACGACCTTCTTCCATTTATATTACTGTTGTCAAATCAATCTTGATCTTCCGTGAGGTCCTGGATGCTTCAGTCTCCAGTGTCACCATATGAAAAGATTGAGTGCCTTCATCCCACCTCTGTGCTGCAGATCCTAAAGCACAGCTGCCACTCTGCTCTTTCCCCTAGACTTCAGTTCTGTGTCTGGTCTCCTACCTGTCAGCCCCAGCTGAGAGCTAAACTCCTTCATCTCCCCACGCAGTCTCCTGCAGTCTCCCAGTTGCTTGTGCCAGGAACTTCAGAGTCACCTTTGATTCTTCACTTTCCACAACCAATTCCTCAGAAAAATGCGAGAGCTCTTCCTTGAAGACACATGTGTCCTGACCTCTTCATACTGCCTCTGCCTCCCCAGCCCTGTCACCTGTGGCCTGGACGTCGCAGCAGCCAGCTCCTAGGCTTCTCTGTGCTCTCCCTACATTGCAGTCAGTGTGCTTTTCACACAGCAACCAGAGACAGTTTAGAAGAAGTAAATAAGATCCTACCCACACCACGTCTTTAATCCTTTCTGTGTCTTTCTATTATGCTCAAGAAAAAATCCAAACTTATTATCATGAGGCCTTCCGTGATCTGGCTTCTGGCTATTCTCTGAACTCATTTCTGGCTCCTCTCCACTGTTTACCCTGCTCCAGTGATCTTGGCCTCCTTATCATTTCTTGCATCTGTTGAGCCCATTCCAGTCTGGGGGCCTTTGCACTGTCTTAAATGTTCTTCCCCCAGAACATTCTCATGAGTCATGCCCCCCACCCCCTTCAATTCATGTCTCTCTTCAAATCTCGCCACCTCATTTCCTGACTATCCTCTCTAAAAACACTTTTCCATCATTTTGCTCCGTTCTCCTGCTCTGTTTTGGTCATAGCATATTACTTTTTGTTGATATTTTTGTTCATTTTTATTTGTTTGTTTTCTGTGTTCCCCTGGAGTATAAGTTCTGTGAAAGCCAGAATTTAATCTCCTTTGTTCACTGCTTTATTCTCAGAACCTAGAACAGTGCCTGGGATGTAGTATTTAAGAATGAATGCGTGAGTGAGTGGATGAATGACTAAGTGGATTTTAATGTTGCTTATCATTACCCTTGTGTTTACTGCTTGCTGCTGTTTCTCCCTCAGTCTTAAGCTTCAGTCAACATGTATTTAATGGTAACTGCGTGTTCTGTGAGGATCTTTAAAAAATGGTAGTGAATAATTATATAGAACTTTATACTTTACAATTCATTTTAACATATATTACTTTACTTTGTTAAACAGTTAGGAATCCATCCAAAAGAGATTGTAGGTTACTATTAGGAGGGAACAAGAAAAACATTCATGAAAATCTTATAAGGAGAGACACTAAGACTCAAAATTATGAAAACTAATAGTATCCAGGTGTTACACATACACACACGCACACACACACTCATGCAGTGAGGAATGAAAGGAGTATCAAGCCAAGCTTTATTCATTAAGTTATCCAGAAACTCTGTTGTGAATGTGGTAAAAGGACTAAACTGAAGTAGAATTCTTTGGACAAAGCCTGGAATAGGGGAAGTTTTGGTCAAAGATAGAAAATTGTGTTCAGGGAACAGCAAGTTTTGCTTTGATGGGAAGAGACTATAACTGGCAGTTTTGAAAACTGGGTATGGTAAGGTTTTCTCTGTGTGTGTGATGATGAGAGAGAGTTTGTTAGCAGAATTCAATTATGGGAAGTTTTGAAGCTGGTCTGAAAAAGTTTTGAAGCTAGGGAACAAGGACCTCCTCCAGATTTTCAGAAAGGAGCTGACAGTAGGATGGAGAAGGATCTATTTCTAATGAACCACAGTATGGTCTGAAAAGAGGTGAGGTGAGAGACCTGGAAAGGAGCCTTGGATGTCATTGGAATATTCCAAGAGATGGTGAAATGACAGAGTTCCAGATGAACCGTCCACTTGGAATTGATTTCTTTTCTCCATGGTCCACAAATGAATCATCACAGTGGCAATATCCAGAGGAGAGTCACTAGGAAAATGGTACCCCCAATAAAGATTACGAAACCCGTGAGCCAGCATCTCTGTTTTACTCAGTGTGAGCATGCTTACCATGTGACCATGTTTTCTCGCTGAGTTAGAAGGCAGCGCCTTCCCTGGGTCAGCTGTTTACCTCCACGAAGTGTTAGAGCTCGAAGTGTTGATGCCGGCTGTTTAGCACTGCTTGTTTGTAAATAGCTGTTGCCCTTAATATAAGTACTCATTACTCATTTTTAAAGTATGTTAACAAACTTGATCTTAGCACTTTCTTTATGAATCAAGCTGGTTTGAAGACCCAACTCCATAATTTACAGTTCTGTTCTCAAATGTTAGCTTTTTTGTTAGGCAGTATTGTACTTGTTTCTTCCTCAGTGATACTTTGAAAAATCTAATGTACTTTTCAATCATCCCATTTCTTTGCTCTTAAATTTTAGAATTATGTAAAGTGGGGATTGAAAGGGACCAAGAAATGTCATTTGTCACCTCTAGGCAAGACCATGTCTAAAAGATATTAACAATATATTGAAAATCTATTATGCTTGCTTCTATGACCATTTATCCCAGTGTCATTACCAAGCTCAGGGCAGAGCTATCTAGGAGCTGGAGTTTGTGATGGATCTTATCCTTTGCTCACCTTCACTGCTCATTCTATCCACCTCCTTCTTTAGTCTTCCTTTCTCAGCTAACTATATCATTTGGACGTTGCCTTGTGAGCTAATAGCTTTCTCCAGGAATATTTGCATTTTAATGGTAATTAGTGCCAGGCACCATGCTAAATGCTTTGCATATGTTATTTCTGAGCCTTAAAAACTCCCTTAGATAGTACTATCCTCAGTTATCAACAAGGAAATCCAGATTCTGAGAACTTGAATAATTCGGCCCAATGTTACAAAACTAACACATGATTATCAAGGTCCAGAGTTTGATTTCTGATTCCAAAGTCTGTGCTCTTTCTGTCACGTCATGCAATGATTCTTGTAGAAACCTGAAGCTCTCAAGACTCAAAAGAATGAAACTGCCAGAAATATAACTGGTTGGTGAACATTTTGATAAGGGTTAAGGATATTCTGGGCAGGATATAACTGTTCACCTACTGCACATATTTAAAAGTCTCTTTGACTTTATTTCTATCAAGAAGCATGATTTGTTAGACCACTGGGATGCTAAGCTTAAGTCTACTTGGAGATAGACTCAGATTCCATATTTGCAGATACAGCCCATCATTCTTGTCTGGTAACCTTCAGCCAGTAGAAACCCACAGGTGTCCCTCATATGGCGGGAGAAGAAGAGAACAGTCCTCCAGCCCAGGCCCCTGGACAGGTTATGGGGCTGCCTCAGGCTTTGGGTTTCACATTTAGGTCAGGCCTGTTTTTATGCCCACACATCTCCAGCCACGTGGCATCAGCCTGCACCTGTTTACTCCAAGCTTCTTCCTCCCCAGGTACCGGCCACCTTATGTCCTTGCTGACAACTGAGGGAGACCTGATTATCAGGGGTTTGTTTGAATTACTGGAAAATTCTTCCTCACATCTCTGTGCCACAGTTTCTCTGTCCTTCCGTCAGCGGCAGTGGCTAAATGCAAGGGGCCTCGTAGTGCTGCAGACAGTGCTTTACCTGCTAGTTTCACCTTGAAAACATCTTCCCGAGGCTTTTAACCTCACCTTGTCTCCTCTTAGTCACCCCAGAGGCTCTCTCCAGCTCTCTCATGGGTGGACTCCGTCACTTTAGTTGGATTCCGGAACTGGGCAGAGTAGTTGGCAGAACTTGACCAATGAAGAGCACAAGGCAGCAATTACTTATGCTCTTTGTTTGTGATGGATTCTCCATTGCTACTTCTGAAGCCATTTTAGTTATTCCTTCCTATTCTTCTAGAAAACCAACTTAATCTTGATTTTATTGAGATTGGGGGGGGGTGTCATTTTCTAAGTTTAGCGAGGAAAGAGGTAAATCTCACCAGGAGAGGGCTGTGTTTTCTCCTTCCTCAGCTAAAAAAGAGATTTGGGGTTGCCTTTGTGTCTTCATTGTGGTTAAAAATTGGTTTTGCAATAGGTTTTGTTCTATGTTGTATGCAATTTTCTCTTTTATATCTCCCCCCACCCCTTAAAATTAAATCCAGTAAAATGTGAAAGAAAGAGAAGTGAAATAATCTCCACAGCTGCTGAGTTTTCCTGGAAGGCAAAGACATCTCAATTTTAAAGTTAGTCTTAAAACATGAAATCCTTGTTCTTTCAAACAGCTGTCTGGTCAAAAACGCCTTTGTAGTGTACATTTTTAAAGAACAATTTTTAAAAAACCACTAGGCACTTTGTAAAGATTTCCTTTATCTGGGTTATGAATTATTTTCAGTCTTTGGAGTGATTGTTAAAATGATGAAACTTACTGGAATAAAACAGATGTCTGTTTTTAAGTTTTGTTGTTCAGTGGGAAGAGTGAAATGCCATTGGGATATTGGGATTGACTCTTGCCTTGACAGTGAAGTCTAAATAAATGACTGACCGTGTCTTAGCATTCCATTCACCATCGATTTTTGTACATACAGCCAGAATATAAGCTTAATAAGAATAGGTACCTGGTCTGTCTTAATCACGACCTGGCACACAGCTTCTTAATAAACGTTTATTAAACACAACAATCAATCAGTCAGTACCATTAGAACCATGATACAGAATGATGTGTCCAGATACATAATTCATCCATCCTTCTGTTATTTTTTATAGAGACACCTGGCATGGAAGTCTTCCTCAATAGAACCTTTGAAGTTAAAGATGTATCTCACAATCTCACCTGTTTTTATTAGCCCATTACCGATCTTTCTTCCAAGATTTTATGTAGATCAGCTGTGACATAGTTTATATTTCTACCACCTCTTGGAGTAATAAATCCATAAACAGAAGCTGTAGTTCCACTCAAATGATAAATAAGTAAGGCATTAGGGGAGCACAGAGAAGATAATTTATGCCGTTAATGCTACCTGGGGAAGATTCAGAGGAAGGGATGTTTGAGCTGAAGTTGTAAAGATGAGCAGAAGGTTGCCAGGTGGTCAAGGAGGGCGGAGGCAGCATTGCGTGAGAAGGCCTGAAGGATGAAAGAGCATGCCATGGGGCCCCTGGTCATAGGCCCACCACCACCGCCATCATCATCACCTTCTGCATAAATATTATTCCTCCACACAAGGCATAGGTTGCCATTGAAGTACTTGATTTCTTTCCAGTCTGATTTATTTTCTTTTGAAGAGTCAATTATATCCTTTATGATGTTAACTGTAAGTGCACCTAAAATGGCTTCCCCAAACAAGTCACTGAATAGCCAAGCTTCCTGCAGATCAGGTTTTTACAAACATTTTACAGCAAGGAGACTGATGAGTGTGTATACAGATTTGGGGCCTTAAACAATTTTGTGCATCTGGTCGTATGCTGCTCACCCCAATCCTGGTATCACTTAGGGGAACCAGGGAGGTGTAGCAGAGGCAGGATGGAGGTGGTGCTGGTTACCTGAGTGGGGCCTTATTCACAAAGCAGACCAAACTTCCCTGGTGCACCCGAGACATTTTTTTGTAGCCTCAGACAGAACAGTGGCCTGAAGACCTGTCTTTCCATGTGATAAAGACTGATACAAAACTTTCAAAAATGAGTTCAGGAACTGACTTTGATATGACTTGACATGATTGAAATAATAATAATAATATTAACAGTTAATAATTCTAAAATAATTAGAAAGACTCACTTTGTGGGGCAGCCATTATGTAAAACCATTGATACCATGACCATGCCAGTCCCTTTCATCCTGCTAAAATTTTCCACTACCATCTTCTCTTTAATGGTATTTCAATCCGATAAACTTGCACAAATATCCTCAGCCCCATCCTGGGCTATGAGAATTCTCATCAAACTCTCTGTTGGTGTTTGGGGGCAAACATGAATGTCTTAACTCCATACTGTTGCACACTGTGGTTTTCTGGCTTCTTGATATTACTGTGCCTTGTGGGATTTGACATCAATTCTCCGTGTTGATGGTTACTCATAAAACTTATTTTGCAGAATTTCTACAATGTCTTTTTAAATTTATGTAGTGATAATTATTATTGGTCATTAACTCAAATGAGAGATCGCACATGAGGTGATTCTCAAATAACCCATGCTGAAGGGAGAGAGGCCAGCCTGGTGCGGACTGGGCAGCTGTTTCTTCCCAGCTCCTGATGAGGCATCACACTGGGGGACCGATGGCCGCTCTATATTTATCCCTCAGATTTTCGAAATGCTGAGCTTAAGCAGATCATTACTCTAACCTCTTCTGACCTAATAAATGAGACAGACTGAGAATAATTGTGGTTCCCTCTCTGCTTCCTTCGCCAGTTGCCTTTTATTCCCTTCTGAAGTCTTTCATTGCTTTGGGCTAAATGAAGTTTGGGTTGCAACAGCAACTTTTTTTAATGATATTATGATATTGGCTAATTTGCCTGCTATTGGTTATGCCCAAGTAGACACATGACCTGTGGCTGTTTGGCTTGTCATCCTATGGGAAAATATTTAATGAGGCTAATAAGCTGTATTAAAATAAAATAAACAAATTCACATGGAACCCAGCATCACAGCCACATGTAATATGGTTATTATTTATCATCCTGAGACACTAGTCCCACGTCTCCAACTGCCTTCTTTTTACTCAGAAGGCCTCTGAAACCAAAACCATCACTCTCTCTTCAAAGCCACCCCTCACTGTTAGAGTTTAAGGGGGCCAATAAATCCTACCCTTTTCTCCCTGTCTCCAGTTAAAATTTGTTGTTGCTGCTGCTGTTTTCAGAAGCACAGGATACAAACAGATAAGACATGAAACAAATGAATCTTGTTTTGTGGCCAAGTGTCTTGCTAATATTTGGGCCCCAAGTAATCACAGACACAGCTGAGCAACCGCAGGGCTCTCCCAGAGGGCAGAGCTCACCAGAGCATCTTGGAATGAGAGAGAAATGCATGTGTCTTGCGGGCAGAAGCTTGCTCAATTTCTCTTTTGCAACACACCAATCAGATCGGTCAGTTCTCCTCCTCTTCTGCTGGGGAAAACAGTGAAGTCTGGGGAAAAGGGGCCCGGAGCAGCAGAAGGCTCTTCAAGAAGCCAGGAGATCAAGTTCCTACTAAGGAATTCCAATTTTTCTATTTTTGTTTGGATTACCTTCTTAAATTGTGTGATGTCGGATTATATTAGCATTTGGGTGTGAGGAAGAATACTTAGCTATTCAGTGTCCTATGTTGCAAGAATTTTCACCACTTAAATTGTGATCTGCCTTCTTTATGATCTTCTTTTGTCATAAATAAGACCGCACGGTTATAACCAGAACTCATACTTTTAGCTCTTCTGTCATGTCTGTGATTAACACTGACATGGACTTGGCGCCACGGCCATTGGCAGCCAGAGAAAGTCAGGAGTGGTGGTGACTCAGCTGATTCTGCAGATGCACTTACAGTAAATGTGTTTTGCAATGTTCTTATATTTTAAAATTTGTATCTAAAATTAAACATGTTTTATTTAAAATGTTTTATTTATTTCTTAATTTTTTTCCTCTTCACTGCATCAAGAAAAGGAAATATCTGAGATTGAAGATCGGTGATCTTCATCCTAATATCAAAGGGAGCCATTGATGGGTTTAAGTTTGGGTGCAGAATGGAGAATTAAGGAATAAGCAAGTACAGGAGTTAGGAGTTTTGTGTAGCCCTCCAGGTGAAAGGTGATGGTATCCTGGACTGGAATGGAGGCAGTGGAGATGAAATAAAGGAGGCTCATTAGGGGGCTGCATTGACAAGATGGACTGATTGGAACTGAAGTGGGAAAGAGACCTTCAGGATGGCATGTATCTAGCACAAGCAGCTAGGTGGAAGGAGGCACCATTTACTAGGCAAGAAAACTTTGGGGGAAGAGAAGATTTGAGAGTAAATCAAGATTTTGAAAGTGGAATTATCCAGAATGCAACTGTAGCTTGGAGGAGAAGTCTCGGATTTGTGAGTGGTCAACCTAATACATGGTACTGAATGCAAGTGATCCCTTGATAGTACCCCTCATAGAAAATTCTCTTAGGAAAAGGCCTACTTAGTAGGGGTGGCTGGATCTTTTTTTTTTTTTCCCCTATTATTGAGGTGTAACTGACATATAACATACTAGTTTAAGGTGTACAACATAATGATTCAATTCTTGTATATATTGCAATTGATCACCACAGTCTAGTTAACACCCATCACCATACATAGTTACAATTTTTTTTCTTGTGATGAGAACTCTTAGCAACTTTCAAATATGCAACACAGCATTATTAAGTATAATCACCATGCTTTATATTACAGCTCCATGATTTATTTATTTTATAACTAGAAGTTTGTATCTCTTGACCTCCCTCCACCCTGGATCTTTACACATTTTGCCCACCACTCCACCCACTGCTTTCGGCAACCATCAATCTGTTCTCTCTATCTTTGAGCTCAGTTATTTTTGTTTTTTTTTTTTAAGATTACACATATAAGAATGATTGTACAGTATTTGTCTTCCTCTGAGAGGCTTTTTCACTTAGTATAATGCCCTCAAGTTCCATTCACATCACAATGGCAGGCTTTCTTTCTTTTTTACGGTTGAATAATATTCATATATAATATAAACATAAATAACACTTTTTATCATTCATCCTTTGATGGACACGTAGGCTGCTTCCATGTTTTTGAGTTAGTGTCTTTAATTTCCTTTGGATAAATACTCAGAAGTGGAATTGCTGAATCGTATGATAGTCCATTTTTAATTTTTTGAAGAATTTCCACACTATTTTCCATAGTGAGTGCAGCAGTTTACATTCCCATCAACAGTGCACAAGGGTTCCTTTTTCTCCACCTCCTCACCAACACTTACTTCTTTGATAATAGCCATATCTCTTGTTTGGAAAAATGTCTATTCAGTTCCCCTGCTCACTTTTAAAATCAGAGTTTTGTTTTGTTTTGTTTTGTTTTTGCTTTTAGGTTATGTACATTCCTTTTTTGTATTTTGGATATTAACTCCTTACCAGATATGAATTGCAAATATTTTCTCTCATTAAGTGGGTTGCCTTTTCATTTTGTTGATGGTTTCCTGTGCTGTGCAAAAGCTTTTTAGTTTGATATAGTTTTGTTGCCTTTGCGTTTTGTGTCAAATCTAAAAAATCATCACCAAAGTCATCACTCATGTCAGCGAGCTCACAGCTTGTGTTTTCTTCTAGGAGTTTTATGGTTTCAGATTTTAAATTCAAGTCATTAATCTATTTTATGTTAATTTTTGTGTTAGGGGTAGGATAATGGTCCAGCTTTATTCTTTTGCATGTGACTGTCCAGTTTTCTTATCATTTATTGAAGAGACTGTCCTTTCCCCATTGTATATCCATGGCTCCTTTGTTGTTAATTAATTGACCATGTATGTGTGGGTTTATTTCTGAGCTCTCTATTCTGTTCTAATGATCTATGTGTGTTTTTATGTCACTGTTTTAATTGTCACATTGATTACTATAATTTGAAATTAGGGAATATAATGCTGCCAGCTTTGTTCTTCTTTCTCAAGATTGCTTTGACAATTCAAGGCCATACATTTCATTATATTCAATTTCCTAATATATTTTTTAGGAGTTTTACATCTTTATTCATAGGTGAGATTGGTTTGTAGAGATATATTCCAAAGTTTTGTCCTTAAAGTGCACACTAGTCCTATGAGAAGTTCAAGGAAAAAAGATTCTAGGGTCAAGTAAACTTGGGGAATTCTACATATTCATTTCTTGGAGATTTACAGTGTGTATTGGCCTATTAATATTTCTGAGATGTCCTGCATGAAAGAATATTACCCTTAAAATTTGGAAAGGAAGACCTATAAAGCCCTCTGAGATCTATTTTCAAGAAAAGTTTTAATTTTTTTCCAGTCTATCCTGTGGATATTGGTCAGTTGGGATTTTATGATTTTTATTTCATATTTCCCTAGAAATTGTATCCATCATTGATACTTATAAATTTACTATCATAAAGGTACACTTAGCATCACTTGAAATAATTTGATCTTCTCTCTGTTAAATCATGTCTCACATGTCTGATTTTGATTTTCTCGTCTTTTCTTTACCAGATTTTACAAAGCTTTGTTTCATTGTTTCATTAAAGAACAGATTCTTAAATTTGTCAGTGATAATTCAGTTTTCCATAATTAGTTCCTAACATCTGTTATATCCTATATTTTGCTCTACTTAGTTTTATAATTTTCCAACTTGTTAAATTCAGTGCTGCCAATGTATTTTTTTTTAATAATAAGGTGTACATGACTATGATTTTGCCTCTGAATAGAATTTAGGCTACATGTCCTGAGTTTCAGTCTGATGTGTAATGTTATTTTGTCTATTTAGCAAATAGTGTGTCATTATGGTTTTAAGTTGCTATTTGATACAAGGGTTTTTAGGGAGGGATTACTTTATTTTAAGTGGTTTGTGGTTCTTTTCTATTTAACTTTAATCGTAATTTCTAGTTTGATTAAAGTAATTTTTATTGTAAGTACATGAAATCAGGAATATTGTCTATAAGAGATGAAAATAATTCATAGTCCTAGCTTATTAAATTCATATTATTAAAATCACAGGCTTGATTCTCAATTTATAATAATGTAACATCTTGATATGATTGATTCATTGTCATTACTCTTTGAAGAATTTTGAATGTTGAGGTAAGACTGAAAGAATAGTTAATTAGCCAACAAACATTATTGAGTACCTACTATATAATATAAATACTGGAAAATAGTGGAAATACATTGATGAACATTCGGAGCTCCATCAATGAACTTCTGTTGCAGATGGAGGAGCATAAACAAGAGAAAATGAGGTTGGAAACATACATCAGAAAATGGCAAAAAGTTTGGATTTTTTTCCTGTTCACAGTTTGAAGTCATTGGAGGATGATAAAAAGTGCTGATTTGATACATGATCACTGTGGCTTCTTTGTGTGGAGTGGAGCAAAAGAGGTGTCAAGGAGATGTTAGGAAGCTGTCACAATCATCCAGATGAGAGAAGATGGTGGCTTGGATATATAGGAGTTTGTAGTTTAGTGTCGAGGTCTGGAGTTATCTGTATTTAAATGGTACTTAAAGCTGCAGATAGACATTACTTTGGAGAAAGTCCAGACCATCAGAGGAGCTTGGGACACTCCAGAATTTAAAAGTCTAACAAAAGAAGAGGTAACAACTAAAGAGATTAAGAAGCTGGAGTCAGTGAGGTAGAAATGTGGAAATCAGGAGAGTGTGATGTTGCGTAAGTCTTGAGAAGACAATGATTGAAGACAGGGAGTGATCAACAATGTCTAATGCTGCAGTGAAGCTAAGTAACATGAAGACAGGGAATTGAGCATTTGCAGTGGCAAGATGTACTCACATGACCTTGATAAGGCTGGTATCTGCAAAGTAGCAGAATCACAAATCTCACTGGGTGGATTGAGGAAAGAATGGGAGGTGACAGAATGGAGAAAACTATTCAAGACAACTCAAGGAGGTAGAAGGGATAAATTGGGAACTTGAAATTTGTACCTCTTGGTGAGTCATGGAAATGTTAGCTGTCTTGATTGTGGTGGTAGTTTCATTGGTGTATATATCTATCAAAATTCATCAAATTGTACATCTGAAGTATGTGTAGTTTACTGTACAGGAATCATACCACAATAAAGGTGTTTTTAAAAAGTCAAATAGAAATGGGGCAGTTCTTAGGGTATGAAGAAAGGTTAAGAGAAAGTCTGTGTGTGTTTTTAAATGTTTGCCTTTGAGGCATGCTAGTATGCCATATGAATGGCCCAATAGTAGGAAGGAATAAATTGTTGTAGTAGAAGAGAAAGGGAGTGATTGTAGGAAGTACATAAAGACATTAGAAGAGATGGGACGCGGTGTATAAGTTGAGGGTTTGGTCTTCCATGGTAGACGGGGAAGGCAGAGTCTGTGGTTGCTAATTCAGGTAGTCTGGTGGATTTGGTGGAAAGAAGATGGATCATTCTCATCAGATTGTGTATGTTTTTCTACGACGTATGAAGCAAGATTATCACTGAGTATGAGTAGCAGATGGTATATTAGAGATTCGAGGGAAGAAAAGGTATGAAGTAATCATCTAGTACAGTGAGAAGGCATATTGACTACAGAATTACACAGTAGGGAAGTCTGGAAAAGTTAGGTGCCCATTTGATATTTGTAATTATAAATTTAAGTGAGTATAGTAGGCACAATTGTCTAGTTTTCTTCTTGCATTCTTTAGCAACTTGGATGCAGGAACTAAGTAGGAAAATAATTCAGTTTTATTAGATAAACAAAATGGTGAAGGTAAAGATAGGAAAGGGGATTGAAGGTTCGCAGTGTAGTGGTAATGGTGCTAAACTGAGTATGCACAGAATAAAAACATAAGGAGGGTGATGACGAGTGGGAATATGGTAGGATCAGTGGATCAGTAAACGTCCGCAGAGGAGACTGTCTTCCAGCTTTTCAAAAGGGATAACAAAATGGAAATTTTGATTGATGAGTTTATCATCAGTGTTCTGCTATATAAGTTTATAATTAATTGTAAAATTGTTATTTTTCATTATTTAGAAGGGATATCAGTAACCAATAGGAACTTTCTTTGAATCTTAAAAATCAAGTTCAACCAAACTGACTCTGAATGTTTTAATAGAATTGAGTATATATACTATACTTAGACCTTGATGTAGTCTTTTGGAATATACATGATAGGAAATAGACATGACTTGATAGTCCATTTATATGGATTTATCATTAAATATTAGGTCTTACTCTTGATACCCAGTGGACCATATAATGGAACATACAATTCTAGTATGGTATCTCTTTTTTTGTTTTTAAACATTTTTTATTGAGTTATAGTCATTTTACAATGCTGTGTCAAATTCCAGTGCAGAGCATAATTTTTCAGTTATACATGAACATACATATACTCATTGTCACATTTTTTTCGCTGTGAGCTAACACAAGATCTTGTATATATTTCCCTGTGCTATACAGTATAATCTTATTTATCTATTCTACATATGCCTGTCAGTATCTACAAATTTTGAACTCCCAGTTTATCCCTTCCCACCCCCTTCCCCCTTGGCAACCACAAGCTAGTTTGTATTCTATGTCTATGAGTCTGTTTCTGTTTTGTATTTATGTTCTTTTTTTTTTTTTTTTTTTAGATTCCACATATGAGCGATCTCATATGATATTTTTCTTTCTCTTTCTGGCTTACTTCACTTAGAATGACATCCTCCAGGAACATCCATGTTGCTGCGAATGGTGTTATGTTGTCAGTTTTTATGGCTGAATAGTATTCCATTGTATAAATATACCACAACTTCTTTATCTAGTCGTCTATCGATGGACATTTAGGCTGTTTCTATGTCTTGGCTATTGTAAATAGTGCTGCTATGAACATTGGGGTGCAGGTGTCATTTTGAAGTAGGGTTCCTTCTGGATATATGCCCAGGAGTGGGATTCCTGGGTCATACGGTAAGTCTGTTTCTAGTCTTTTGAGGAATCTCCATACTGTTTTCCACAGTGGCTGCACCAAACTGCATTCCCACCAGCAGTGTAGGAGAGTTCCCTTTTCTTCACAGTCTCCCCAGCATTTGTCATTTGTGGACTTTTGAATGATGGCCATTCTGACTGGTGTGAGGTGACACCTCATTGTAGTTTTGATTTGCATTTCTCTGGTAATTAGTGATATTGAGCATTTTTTCATGTGCCTATTGATCATTTGTATTTCTTCCTTGGAGAATTGTTTGTTTAGGTCTTCTGCCCATTTTTGGATTGGGCTGTTTGTTTTTTTCTTATTAAGTCATATGAGCTGCTTATATATTCTAGAGATCAAGCCTTTGTCAGTTTCATCTGCAAAATTTTCTCCCATTCCATAGGTTATCGTTTTGTTTTGCTTATGGTTTCCTTTGCTGTGCAGAAGCTTGTAAGTTTAATTAGGCCCCATTTGTTTATTCTTGCTTTTATTTCCATTGCTTGGGTAGACTGCCCTAGGAGAACATTTTTGAGATGTATGTCAGATAATGTTTTGCCTATATTTTCTTCTAAGAGGTTTATTGTATCTTGTCTTATGTTTAAGTCTTTGACCCATTTTGAGTTTATTTTTGTGTATTGTGTAAGGGAGTGTTCTAGCTTCATTGATTTTCATGCTGCTGTCCAGTTTTTCCAACATCATTTGCTGAAGAGACTGTGTCTTTATTTCATTGTATATTCTTGTCTCCTTTCTCGAAGATTAGTTGACCAAAAGGTTTGGGTTCATTTCTGGGCTCTCTATGCTGTTCCATTGGTCCATATGTCTATTTTTGTACCAATACCATGCTGTCTTGATGACTGTAGCTCTATAGTATTGTCTAAAGTCTGGGAGAGTTATTCCTCCAGCCTCTTTCTTTTTCTTCAGTAATGCTTTGGCAATTCTAGGTCTTTTGTGGTTCCATATAAATTTTATTATGATTTGTTTTAGTTCTGTGAGATATGTCCTGGGTAATTTGATTGGGATTGCATTAAATCTGTAGATTGCCTTAGGCAGTGTGACCATTTTAACAGTATTGAGTCTTCCTATCCAGGAGCATGGGATACCTTTCCATTTTTTTAAGTCTTCTTTAATTTCCTTCATCAGTGTTTTATAGTTTTCTGTGTATAAGTCTTTCACCTCCTTGGTTAGATTTATTCCTAGATATTTTATTACTTTGGGTGCTATTTTAAAGGGGATTGATTCTTTACTTTCTTTTTCTGTTGATTCATCATTAGTATAAAGAAATGCAACCGATTTTTGAATGTTAATCTTGTCACCTGCTACCTTGCTGAATTCTACAATTATTTCTAGTAGTTTTTGTGTGGACCTTTTAGGGTTTTCTACATATAATATCATGTCATCTGCATGTAGTGACACTTCTACCTCTTCTTTTCCGATTTGGATCCCTTTTATTTCTCTCTCTAGTATGGTATCTTTTGAGGTCTGTTTTAGATCTACTTTATGATTACCAATGACTGATAATGACATGGGCATATTTTATCATAAATATACAGATAATGCAAAACAGGAAGAATTGTAAATATATTGTTTCCCAGAATCAGGATTCAGAACATCTGAGTAAACTGGAAGATGGGCCAAAACTAACCAGATGAAATGTAATACTATTAAACGTAAATTTTCCTTGTATTTTAAAAAGTCTGTATGCATTTAGTACAGGAGAGGTCTGGTTTTATAGAAGGTCAAGTGCAAAGGACCTTAAAGCAATGAAACTAATGCACAATAATAATATTTGTATTTTATGTATTTTACTTCTGTATTCATCTCATGTTGGATATGGTATGAAACAAGCTCTTCACACACACAACCTTATTTTAGTATCATAGTAAGCCAGAGGTAGATACTCTTATTATCCCCATTTTATAGATGAGTAAACTAAAATTCAAAGAGGTTGACCCATTTTGAGTTTATTTTTGTGTGTGGTGTAAGGGAGTGTTCTAGCTTCAATATCATATAAGATAATAAATGGAACAGCCTGGATTTCAATAGGTGTTCATGGTCTTTATTTTACTGCATTTTACTTAACTTACACTAGTAAAAGTTTACTGTCCAGGGAGTGGGCAAAACTCTGCCAGACTTCTTCCTTGCATCTGAATAATACTGCATCTGGAGTTTTGTGATTGGTTGCTGGCATCTTATTTTCAGAAAACCCATTTACAGTAGAGCAAGTTCACAAGAGTTCAAGAAGGATGCTGTGTTATCTAGAGACCTCTTCATATGAAAATGACTTGGCAAAATTGGCAGAAGTGTTGGCTTGAGGACTAGAAGAGTTAAGGGACACATACTGTCTGGTCCCAGATGTTTGAAGACCTGTCATAGACAAGGAAATTAAACTTTACATTTTTAACATCCAAAGGCAATCTTATGATGTGAATGAAAGTTATATATATAAAATCAAAACATGGGCTCACCATGTGGTCATATTCTCTTCAGTGTAACACTTAAAATCCTTTTTACCTGTGGGATAAGATTTCTCATGCTCATTTTTAATGTTGAATTTTATTTCTTCAAACTATAAAACAGAGTTCAGCTTGATTTCATAGTGAAATCATTCAGAAGCTCATATCTGCATGATTGCAGCTGAAATAGACTAAACAAACAAAAAAAATGCAGTCAGTACAAATGGCTGCGGGTTATCTATACAGCTACAGCATGTGGTGAGAACCTGGAAGCTGCGTCCACAGAATTTATGAGACTTCCAGTAAATCAGCTCAGTTCGGAGTTTCAGACCTGTATCCAACTCTCCTTGGATGTCTAGACACAGCCTAAAACGAAGCTTCAAAAATGGGTAAAAACGAAGCAGCCAAAGCCACCAGAAGCCTTTGACCCTCTTCTAATGTTTCAACCAGATAATTATTTTCCCTCTCAAGAATTTGGCTCTCCTTTGAGGGGAAAAAAAAAAAAAATCAAGATTTTCCATGTGAAGAGCCCCTGAAAGAAAATACTCTGGAGAAAGGTCAGTAAGAATGGGCCAAAGCTGAATTCTTCAGATCTGCGTAGAGAATGTGGAAAGTTTGTACCTTCCCTACTTCTCATGCTTTCCAGCTGGCCAAGAGCTCCCCTGCAATTTGTCCAGCTTTGCCTTCCCCATACCTTTACTTCTCAGAGGAACTCCTGCTGTGTGGTGAAAAATGCCTCCGAGGGAGACCTAAGTGGTAGCTAAGAGCTATGGTAGAGAGGTAATTGGATAATTAAAAACTGATGAATTTTGATTCCATCAAGATTATCCATTACCCTTTCTGCTCTGTAGCAAAGATATGACCTTTCAAATTTTCCAACAATAAACTGTCATACTTGGAAAATACATTGCTTTTTAAATAGGTCCCATTTTAATTAAAATTACTCATTCTGCTTATTGTGGTTTGTCTCAAACTTCTTTAATCTTGGGTTTTCTGTAGAAAGTTAAGGATCCAGTCAAAAAAGAAAAAGGAGGTTTTAAAAATAAGCACAGTCCAAGTTCATTTGATAGTTCATTCATTCATTCATTCATTCATTCATTCATTCAAGTAATCTTTGTTTCACGGAGGCTACACGTCAAGGACTGTGGTAGGCCCAAGTTGTGCTGTTTATTGGCTGGGTGATTTGGGGAAAGTCACCTAATCTCTCTCAATCTCAGTTTCCTCAACTGTAAGACAGCTCTATGGCCGACTTTGCAGGGTTGCTACGAAGATTAAATGAGATGATTTCTCTTATGAGATGGTGAAAATTTAGAAGTTTCTCTTCTGCCCCTCTCCATTCATTGCTATAGCCAAAAAAAAAAAAAAAAAAAAATCATATACAACAGGGATGGAAAGTCTTGAAAACCCTAGAAAATAGCAATGTCAGTCAACTACTTACCAGACTCATGGAGTGAAGTGGATTGAAATTCTGTGATTGACCAGTGCATGCTTTACCCTGATAAAGGGAAAAAAAAATGGGGCTAAACAGGAAGACAACAAAAAGAAATTTCTTTGCTTACTCACTGAATCAAGGTGAGAAATGTGGATACTACACCAACCAGAAATTCAGATAGCCAACTCTGCTTTGAAGTCAACTCAAAAAAATAATCCAAGTAAGAATTTACAAATGGGGAAGCCCAGATGGAAAATGCCTGGTGATAAATATTTATTCGAGTTAAACATACAGAGTTCCATCTAAATAATTACTCAAGTATAGCAAAATTGAATACAAAAGTTAAAAAAAAAAAGGAGACTCTTAAAGAGATGAGAAAACAATAAATCAGAAATAATATTCTTGGTCAATATTTCTAGACAGATTAGTAAATGTCATGAGATACTGTGGAAAGTAAAATCTTCTAGATCCCTCAAAAGGAATTATTATTTTATTTCTGAATTTTATATACAGGAATTTTATATACAAAAATGAATTCAAGAATGATTTGGAAAACTTAAAGATAATCACTTACTTGTAAAACTGAAAACCACTAAAAAAATGGAAACGAAAAAGGGAATTCATTTATCAACACACACAAAGGAAACAGTGAAGAACATTTAAAAAAAAAAAGACACGTGTCAAAATGACAAAACTAAAAGCTTACAGCTATGTCAAAAAATAAACGTGATTAAACCTTTCCTAATCATAGGAGGTGATTTTTCAAATTGGGTTGAAAAATAAAAGCCTACTATACTGTTGTCATTGATAACAAATATTTCTTTTTAAAAAGTAAAATAAATGGACAAAAGCCAAAAAGTAAAAGAAGAGACAGACAAAGATAGGTCAGGCAAATGTAAATTTAAAAATGAGAAATCATTACAATAATATACAAAAAGTATGTAATGAAATCAGAACAAAGAACATTTCTATAAATATGTAAAACTGTTCAACCACTTTAGCAAAAATATTAAAGCTTTGATGGAGAGTCACTATTAAATTATTGAATAAATATTTTTTAAATACCTGCTATCCACTAGTCACTTTGTAGACCTAAGAGTACAGTGTAATCAAATCAAACACGTCCAATGTCTTCCCATTTATGAAGATCTTGTTTTATGCTATTCAATAAGATTTTATAATTTTCTTAATTAAAAAAATTATTTTTGTGTATTTTATAGGCTTTCTTCTAATGTGAACGGAGTATTTTCCTATTTCTAAGTCATTGGGAGTGTTGAGAAAAGCCGTCGATTTTCGTTTATTGTCTTGCAGTCAGTGTTTAGCCTTTTAAACAAGTATCTTATTAATTCTAGTAGAGTTTTGTAAAAGCCACTTGGATTTTCCAATTCTTCCTGAGTTAATTTTGATGACTTACATTTTTTAGGATGTTGTTACCTCTCGATTCTTAATTTTGATATAGGACCACATAAAGTATTTTATTTTAATTTTTTCAATCTCCTATGTTTGTGGGTATCTATTCTATTATTTGTGATCTTGTGTTCTTTTGTCTTCTCCCTTAATTAGGATTATAAGTGTATTATCTGTTACTAAAAAGGAAAATACTTGTGGATGTCGTTATCCTTTATGTTATTTTAATATTTCCTATTTCTTTAGTTTTGGCTTTAATCTATGTTCATTTCCTTTCTTGGCTTATTTTGTTTTTTTAATCATAATTTTATCATTTCTGTAGATGAATATTAACTTTTTTTTCTTTTTCTCTAAATGATGAGCATATTTAAAGCCTTAAATTTTCCTACAACCTTTGCTGTGCTCCATTGGTTGGATATGATATTTATATTTTTTAATTGCCTTCTGAATAATTTATGACTTTGTTTTGTTTTCTGTAATACAGGGGTTATCTAGAAATATGCTAAAGTTTTTGTTCTTTTTTAGTCTTTCTTTAGAAATTCATTTTTTCTTTTTCTTTTGGTTTTGTGATCAAAGAATATGATTTATACAGTTTCTCCTTTTTAAAATTTCTTAAAGCTGACATTGCATATGTGTGTAGATCCAAGTGTGTGACAGATTTTTGTAAATGGTTTGTGAATAATGAAAAATCTTCATCTTCTATTTAAGTGATAAAGGAATCTATTAAATTTACTTCATCAATTATACTGTTTATGTGCTTGTTTATTTTGTCTGCTATATCGAATTTGAAAGCAATCATTAAAATTTTTTTATATTTATATTTTAAGTAAGTACATGCATATAGTTATTTCAGGTTCCTCTTGTATTTTTAGTAACATTTGCTTATTTATCTTAGTTCCAGGAAGTCTTTCCTAATGTCATGCTTGTATCTCCTCAAATATTTATTATTCTGCTACTTCCAACAGTTCTCTTTTGTTGGTGGACTGCTCTGATCGCCTTCTTCTTTCTTTCTCTGGCTGTTACTCCTCTTTAGGTGTCCTTTTATTTTCCTTTTTCATTGTGGCACAGGTCCAGCTGCTGGGTGCTTTAAGGGAACTGGTCCTGTGAGCGTGGGAAGACAGACATCTCAGTCACCAAGGCCAGAAATAGGCAGTTTGCCGGTTACCTATTGAGACACCTGGAGGGAGCGCTTCTTCTGTATTAGCTTAGAGAAAACTCAGGCCCTCCACACTTCCTTGGGGCAGAGGACTAGGAACACCCAAAGGTCCTGTGATCTTTGAGGGTGAGCTCTGCCAAGAGACTGCTGCATACATGATGGTCCTTGCCTTAGAGTTCTCCTGCTGTGGTCCCACGGCTCTTGTTCATCCCAGAGCAAAGAAGTACCGCAACAGCTCTAGTGTCTGCTTGACTTAACAAAAGAAGATGTGTTTGACCTGACTTGGAAATGTGGAGGAAGCAAAGCATGAGACCCGTCATCTTCCCTGAATCCTTCAGGGATACAATGATGAGCATAAAAATGTACATTCCGTGTCCTACCTAATATTGCTTATGGGTTAGTTGGGAAGATAGACATTATTAAAATAATTAAATGAGGGAGGGAGAGAGAAAGAAACTCACACGTAATTGTGAAATCAGAACTGTGACTAGTACTATGAAGGAGAGGTAAGTAGAAATATGAAAAATGTATGAAAGAGGAGCTGACCTATAGGGGTGTCAGGGAAGTGATGTCTGAAGAAGCCATGACTGAGCTGAGATTCCAAGAAGGAGTAGGAGTTAATTGTGCAGTGAGGGAAGGACAGAGAGTTGCAGGCAGAGACAGCAGAATAGTGAAGATCTGGGGAGGAAGCATGGCACATTGAGGAAGTAAAAGGCAGGTGTGGCTGAAAGAGCAGCGGAGGACAGAGTGTGAAAAGAAGCTGGAGAGGAAGGGAACGGCGGCCCAGACCACACAGTGCTTTGTAGGCCATCATGGTGAGTGTGGTCTTTTCCTTAAGGCAGGTAGTATTGGAGTGTTTTACGCCAGAGCTAAAAATATCTGATTCACATTTTCAGAAGATGATGAGGCTGCTGTGTAGAGAACAAATTTAAAGTGGCCATGTGATGCTGGGAGACTAGTGAAGAGGCTATTGTAATTGCCCAGGGAGAGATGTTAATAAGTTGGTGGTCCATATACAAGAGGAATACCACTTTCAGATGGCAGAATGGAAGGAGGGGTATGGGAGTGGAAGATGTCTAAGATACCTGCAAAGAATCTGGATTACACTGCTGCTGCCTGAAATGGGAACATCCAGGTGGAAATCCCCAATTCAGTCATTCATGTCAAGGTGCCTTTGAGATACTCAAGGGGGGAGGTCAATAGGCAGCGTGAATCTGGGGCATGTCTGGACAGTAGATGGAAATATGTGAGCCATCTGGGTTTAGGTGGAAATTGAGACTGTTAGGCATGAATGAGAACACCTTGGGAAAGAAAAAGAAGAGAAAAGGATTGTTAATCTTGTATATTGCCTAGAATCTGTCTACATTGGATTATCTTTTCTGGAAAGATGATCGGAATGTGTATTAGTGTCTTAAAAAATGATCATAACTTTGATCCTGTAACTATATAGGAGTCTATACTCGGAAAATAGTAGTAGTAAATTAAAATAGTAAGGCAAAGGCTTATGGAAAAAAATATTTGAGCATTACTTATGATTGTAAAAAAAGGAAAGTATGTAATGTTGGGAGATCAAGTCAATTATCACACATTTATATTAATGAATATTGTACCATTATAATTTGATGTTGATTAAGATGTAATAGCATAAGTAGATGATCATGATATAATAGTAACTGTAAAGGACACAAAATTAATAAAGATACATAGAGAGAGCCTCAGCTGTGTGAGAAATGCATTGAACAAAAGAATATAAAGAAATAAGTTTATCAGTAAATAGAAAATGAATGATTGTATCCATTTTTATGCTTTTATCTACTTTCCAAATTTTTCAAAATGGGCATATATTACATCTTGTGTATTATTTTATTACTAGGAAAGGAAAAATAAAATTACAGTATTGTCCCAGTTATAAATATGGACTTAATTGACATTTTACTCTGTTAAATACTAGTTAACATTCTTTTCTTTTCACAATATTGGTGAGCTTTTCTGTTTTGAATCCAGCATAATATTCTAGGGGTTTTTTTTAGAATTATTGCCACACATTTTAAAGTTTTATTAGCCATTTAGACTTGTAAATTTGTTTCAGAAATTGATCTAGTTACTAGGCAGTAGCAAATCTATTCCTCTCAGAACTTCCCTTCCGCTGGTGCTCAGTGTATCACATTGACAGCATTTGTATTCCCTTCCCTTCTTACTGCTTAGTGGTAGAGATGACTCTGAATTCTTTAATGTGAGGGTTTTTAAATTGTGTAATACATACATGAAGGAATTTACTAATAATTTTAAATACAATACATTGTTTTTGTTTTTCTCCAGTGATTGTCAAATAACTCTCCCTTTGGACTGTCATTTGTATCAGCATGGTCTGAAGTGATATGAAACCATTTTGAATTTGGCTCAAAACTAAAAGCATGATTTTTTTTTTTTTAATTCCAGGAATGTATACAAGGACTATCGCTTCCTTGAGCTGGCATGTGATTCTCAGGAGGATGTAGACAGCTGGAAGGCATCTCTACTAAGAGCTGGAGTTTATCCCGATAAATCTTTAGTAAGTTGGATATATCTCTTATTTAAAATTATTAACGTTTTAAAAAAACATACTTTTACATACTATATGCTAGATAAACTAGTTTTCGTTTGACTTAATTTGGCATAGTTTTAACTGATATTTTGCTTATATTTCTTTTTATCCATTAGATTTCTGTTTTAAGAAGTTTATTCATATATTTATTAAAGAAAATGCCCAACTTTGCCATAAAACATAACATGTGATTTCAAACCAAGAGACAGTTTATTTGTTTTAAGTTAAAATTTTATTTTCCTTCATATGCTATTCTACAGTTGTGATAGTATTCATATAAGCAGTTTATAACACTGTGGTTATAACATATAGTTGTAGTATTTATATCATGAATCATAACACTATTTCATATTCTTTAAAATGTACTTATTTTTATAAAAAGTTACTTCCTTTCATTATGTTTGTACTACCTGTATCCAAAATTAAACTCTGGTTAGTGTCATTGTGAGTATAAAAGAACAAAAAAATATTATATTGCTATTCCCACTTACCTTTATTAATATATTTCAAGTGTCTTGGAGACACTTGTCTCATTCAAGTTAATAAACAGACCTTCTATTTGTGTTCTTTGGAAAATGTAATATTGCACAGACTAGTCTGGATTTAAACTTCAAAATTCCCACCCAACATCTGTACACACACCATTAAACAGACTCTGCAGATGAGTGGCTCTCACTGCTTACTCGCTCCCCCCGAGGTGTTGTACTATCCAGGCTCCCCCCACATGTAAAGTGCTGAAACTAAGCCTTGGGAATTTAGTCCAGCTTGATCCTTATGCTGCTTATCAGATTGGCTCTAAGTCAGTTTATAGGGCTGAGCTGATCTGGTGCAGGTTGGCTTCTTTCTAATACCCACATAGGGACAGAGTCTTCTCAAGAGAAAGTCTGAGATGTGGGCACACTGTGGGAAGTTGAAGCCTCTTGGAGGGCATTTCAGACCCAACCGTATCCCTGAGGTTACAATAGAATTTAGCACAGTCCCAGGGGTAAAGGATTGAGGATTTGTGCCCAAACGTTCTCCTCCTTGCTGTTATTTTGGCTCATCCCTAGACCCCTTAACTCCATCTTAACCTTCACTTGTCTGGTTAGCACCTAAAACAGTGAACCCCCTACAACACACCCTGTGCCCTCCAAACAAAGTCAAACCAGGCCTTTTCCAGGTGATACCCAGGTACAGAGGTACCTGTATACAATTTTAATCTTTGTTGTCCAGTTTTTATCAGTTATATTACATACATGTTTGCATAGGTACATACCACTCTGAAGACCATACACGGAAAATCATTTGAAAGAGTAGAGTACCACTTCTATTTTTGTTGTTAATTCTGATCATTACTGATTTGCTCTTTTCTTGTCCATTCATGGTAGTGTGTTTAACTTCACAAACATTCTATATTCAATCTGCACATAGACTTAATTTTTTATTCATTCATTCCATGGAAGCCTGTCAAGAACGTGCTTTTTGCCAGGCTTCTTTCTAGGCTCTAGTGATACTGAGGTGAACAGTTAGGTCCTGCCCCCAAGGAACAGACATTAAACAAGTGACTTGAATAACTGTATAATTGTATCACAGTGTGATTTAACAGAGTGATAAGTTATACAAAAAATAAACTGAATTAAAGGGACAGACATTGAAAGTGAGGGGCAAGCGAGCTTTCTTTTAGTAAAGGTGATCAGGGGAGGCTCCTTTGAAGCGTTGACAGTTGAGTAGGCTCCTGAAGGAAGCGAGGGAGTTAATGAATGAAAGGCTGAAGAAGCATGTTCACGGGAGAGGACCAGCAAGTGCAAAGCCAGCTCAGTATCTTAGAAGGGCAGCAAAAGAGTCTGGAACACGATGAGGAAGGACAAAAGTGGTTGATGATTTCCAAAAGTGGTCAGGGGCCAGCTTATGTAGGCTTTGAAGGAAGTGGTGAGCATTTGAGTTTTATTCTGAGTGAACTGGAAAGCCATCAAAGGGTTTCAAGCCAGTTAGTGACATGATGAGATTTACATTTTCATAATGACTGAGTGTTATGAGAAGCCATACAACATGTGGGTTCAAGCACAGGCTTCCGTGTCAAACTACCTAGATTGAAATTCCTGATGCTCACATACCAGCTGTGAGATCTTTGGAAGAAGGTTACGTAGCCCTTTTATCTTTCAAGTTTCCCATGACTAACGTAGAGATAACAAGAGTGCCCTGTAGCGTGGTTGTTGACAGGATTAAATGAGACAATGCAGGGAAAGCACTGAACAGGGTAAACACAAATAAGTCCTCTATTTTTCTTTATAATGATGATGATAATTATCATTTTCATCACAGACTAATTACTTAAGCAAGTAGAGGAGAGTTAAAACACTATTATAATATAGCCCATGAGATTGTGAATACTTTATGCTGTTTTCTATCTTCCAGATATGCTTGGTTGTATTAAGTATCAATACGTCTGTATGTGTGTCTTCCTTCCAAGGAATTGTAATGTTTGTGAAAATGTTTTCCTAAGTCATGATTTTGTCAACTAAACTTATTTTAAATGCAGTAGACAAGTTTGCTTTGAAAAAAAATTATGTAATGCATCTCTTATGAGGGAAAACTGTCTTGGAAAAGCAAAATTACCCATCCCCCAGTGAACTGTTTTTATGCATCTGAATTTTCATGTATGCATAGCTCTATACAAAAGAAGATGCTCAATGAAATATTTGCCTTTTTAAAATTAGACTGCTCAATTTAAAGCAAATCTGGAGTTGTCCTACACAAACTGTTTTGATTCTTTTCACATCACTTTTGTTTATTAACACACATTTGGTACAGTTACTTGGAAAATCGACACAAAGGGGCTTTTTACTACATGCCAAAGACATGACAGGAAATTAAACTTGGCGGTGTGCCAAGAACACTGCTTTTCTCAGTTTTCATAATAAATAATATTTGCATTTCTTATGCACTGTGGAGTTCTGCAGCTTCTGTTACATGATTGCTTGACTTTCAGATGTCTAAATGGCAGCTACGTACTGAAAGCAATCGAAGTAGAATGCTTATCTACACATTGCATTTCGTGAACATTCTTAGATTTGGGGGAAGCGATAATTTTAGGTAGAGTTTTTCTTAATTTAGAAAGATTAAATGAAGTCAGATTAACCTAATAACAGATGTCTCTTTCTAAGTAAATTTTTAGGACTTTTGTGTTTCTGATTTTGTATCAATAAACCATTGAGTCAAGAGCAAATCAGTCAGTCCTTACCCTAACGATGGAACATTGATGTGTCATACATGGACTTGAGTCTAGACTCAAAAAGTTCTGTTTTCTACACAAGACACTTCTATTTTGACTGGAAAAAGAATCTACATAGTTTATTTTTTTAATTATATATGTTTGGCTTCATTTTTTGGTATATGTATATTTTTATTGAAGTATAGTCAGTTTACAGCGTGTCAATTTCTAGTGTACAGCATAGTGCTTCAGTCATACATGAACTCACATATATTCATTTTCGTATTCTTTTTTACCATGAGTTACCTGTTTGGCTTCATTTAGATAAACAGCCATCACCCAAATTTGAATGAATTGGTATTTTAGACAAATTTTTTTTCAACTAAGGTTGCATGCTTTTTTCTAACTTGCTTTTCTTCACTGTGTCTTTTTCTGTCATGGGCTGTGTGGTGGAATGTTTCGATGTCATTCAGATCATGATGTTCTGCTACCCTGGTCCTTCTGTCTCTTAGGTCATTTCTCAGAGTTTTCTGCAAATTTTTTTTTTTCTTTCCATCTCTTTCACTGTCTTCTCCCACTTCCTTCCTTCCCTTCATCCATTGCTTTTATGGTGGACTCCAGAGATTCAAAGATGAAAGGAGAGGCAGTTCTTACTTGATAGGAGTTCTAAGTCTGGTAGAGGAGAGAGGTGCAAATAAATAATTACTGTATAATGTGATTTTTAAAAAAGCTACCGTAGATATCTATATAAAGTACAGCCGTCCCGCTATATTCTTATGTGCATTTTCCAATTACCTTCAGTCCCTTAAACTTTCTGGATCCAAAGCTAAATGTAGATTCTTGTCTGAGCATTTGCAGTATGTGACCCTAAAATGGGAATGAGGCGTCCTGGGTTCACTTTCCCACTACACTGCTGACTTACTCCATGAACTTCAACGTAACCTCTCTGAGCCACAGAATTTAGCATTCCACCATCACCTGATCTTTCTGAGCAGACAGAATATTTTAAAAATAGATTTGAATCTGAATTTGGATTTTCAGAATTTTATTTTTTGTTTCTATTTCCCTTGGCCATTAAATTGAAATTATAGCCACTATAAAATTGTTAAAGAAGTGTATAGGATGTTACACAGTTTCAAAGTAAAGATGTTTCTAATGGAATTAATTAATAGCTGCATTTTTTTTTAACTGATGAGACATTCCTTCAAATATTTGGGAAAAGTTGAAACAAGGGTGGGGACTGAATCTGGGTCCCCCTAAAGCTGAGTTTCTCTGCTGAGTTTGTGATTAACCTCTCTATCTAAAACTTTATTCCTTTTCTTTTTCTATACCTTTTCCCTCTCAGATTAAGGAGTATCAAAAAGTGTGTGTGTGTGTGTATATGTGTGTATCAATAGCTACAGGCTACCATTTAAAAACTTTTATGACACATGTACATAAATTTTTTCTAGAAGTGTGAAAAATAAATGTGAATTTAATTAAATATCTGTTAAGAATGTGGTATAACAAATGACTAATTTTTCTGGCAGTTTTGTCGGCTCACAATATGACTTAATTTATATATAAACACAAAGGAATTCCAAATTCTTTGGAACATTTTGTGTGCGTTGAAATGAGGTAGACTTTAAGTCAAATCCACTGGAGTTGGAACCCCGACCCTTTCATTTATGAGCCATGTGGCTTAGGAACTTACTTAACTCTCTAGCTGTTTATTCCTTTTTAAACTCAAAATAATAATACCTTCCTCTGAGCGGTTTTACAGGATTAAGTGAATACTTAGTTGCTCATCACACCTGGCTGGGTGCCTGCAACTGGATGAATGTATTCAATGCCGTGTCACCTTTATTATTGTTACTGACAGTCATTAATGTGTCAGGGAAGCAATTCCCAGTTTAGTAGTTCTCTTTTCTTTGGAAACTATCAGTGAGATTTGGACGTGGGAGGGAGAATTTCCCCAACTGTTGGCTGAGGAAACCAAATTGCTTAGTGGAGTCTTGAGGTCATGCTGCCCTGTGGACAGGCTGGCCTCAAAGTCTCCATCACTTAGTCTGGAGTGAGCCGTAGAGGTTGTCAGGGGAAGTGAGGCTTCACAAGCCTGCCCCCAGGTTGCTGGTTGGCTGGTGTCTGAAAGAAGCAGCCTGTAGATTCACGCATGCCCTGGAAATTAACATGGTGCAAATCCTATGTTGCCTATTTGTTGAATCCTGCACCTCAGAACTTTTGACAAGGTGTGTTAGCTGTATGGATAGATGGTCTTCCCCTCTAGTTTGTGATTTCTTAAGAGATGAAAAATGATGGTAAGAGGTGAAACTTCTTGGAACGTCTCTGTATCTCTGGGTTTATGACTCTCCCAGTAGTGATTCATGCTTTTGGGACTGCCTTGGAGGTTGAAACCATCCCAGAATGAGGTCTTTTTGGGGACTTCAGAAAACCCTTTTGGACAGACTCCACAGCTGAACTTCTCTCTGTGGCAGATGACAGTTAGGGGAGAAGGTCTCTATGTCACTCTAGGGGGAGAAGAGGCATGGCCCCAGACCCCCATAAATATTTATTAATATGGTGATGACCACGCCCATGCATTTACTCAGCAGTCTTGTGTGCAAGACTGAAAATGCCCGTGTGAGCCCTGCTATCCATAACTTCATCCTTAGCTTGATCAGCAGTGCTTCCCACAGAAATCAGAGCAGCTCCATGACCAGTTCTGAAGAGCTGATAGTTTTTCTTCAATGGAGGTCCTTCCAGGAATCTCAGCGTAAACGCTGCCGCACAGGGCGGTGGAGGGAATTACCAAGCATTTCCAGTTCCCCAGTCATGACTGTCATGCCTCTCTCAGAACAGCCAATTCAGAAGTGATTGAAGGAAACAAGAAATGGTATGTCCTCCACTTGTATGTTTCTCATCTTTAAGGATTAAGGCCCTCTCCTCTGTGACATCACTGTTGCCACTACAAACAGAAGCATTGCCCACCGAGCAGGGAAGCCGGTCATTCCCTAATGTGCAAAAATACTTGAACTCCTGAAACTTATTTGGTAGATCAAAAGCTGCACGGCTGTGGAATGCAATGAACCCCATCTGTTTGAGGTCTTTTCAGCGATATTGCACTTCTTTGGAGACCCATGGTCCCATTATTCTCTAAAATAGTATTTTACTCCTGATAAAATTCCCTGTGGGGACCTTTATGGCCTTACTGAACAGTTGGCAGTTCTTTACAAAAGACTCTCTTTCCCGCAACTTCATTCTTGTACCGTTGTTCACGTCTCACGTAAGCAAGTGTTGTTAACGGTGATAACATGGCAACTCACAGTGTCAAGTGTGTCAACTACACTATTTTACCCATGTCTTTAAATTTATGTTTTTATTAAATATGATGGCCGTGATGGTCCTTGGATTTGGCATTTCCCCAGAGTCACCACTTGGCATTGCTTTCCAGAAAATACACTCTCCTGCAATCATTGCCTTACTGCTCTCCAGAAAATTTCTGTATGTGTTATTTCCCTGGCCACATCCTCTCCTAAAACTAAATGCCAGATCTCCAGCCCAACCTGCTACTCCACCCTGCACTCAGGCTCCTCCACAGATGCACACATTTCGCTCACAGCTCTCCTCAACTCTGCGTCTCGGGGAGAGAGAAATTCCTTCTGGGCCCCTTGTGTGAAGAGTTCAGATCTGTTCCCTGCCCAGATCCCATCACGTCTGCCCCACAGGATCTGACCTTGCGAGGACTCGGGCTGCCCTGGGAGTAATGAATCACCATTTTATTTTTTTAAGCCATATGTGAGTTAAATTGTTTGATATAAATCATAGTCCTGCAGCTCCAGTTTGAAACAGGAGAGCCATTTGCCCACCGCCTGTCGCTGGCTGCTCTCTGTGTCTCTATCCAGAGTGGCCCTTTTAGAAATGACTGCATTTTTGCAACTAACCTTTCCAGACCCATTTTCTTGAATATGGACCAATTGTTTATTTTGGCCGCATCCCCACTATACAATTTTCGCTTCCCATGCCAACCCAAGAGAAAACTCATAATTTACAAAATAAAGGAATGGTACAGATGGAGGTCGTAACTTGGTTTGCTTACCCTGTCTCCCCAGAACCACCCACTCCTTTCCTCTGCTCTTTTTCTTTTTTCTTTTTTCCCACCTTCTTTGAAACCACAGATGCAGTGTTTGTTTAAAAATGCATTGGCTGATGAAATTTTCCACCGTTTGGTGTGTTGGAGGAGGGGCCGTCAGGAAAGGGCAAGCCGACATACTAAATACTTTGCCTTTCATGCTAACAGTTCACTTCTTACCAGTTCAAACCAATGCTTTTTGGCCGGGTTCCCATACTTCAAGTATTTCCAGTGGAAAGAAAGGGGGAAATCTCTGTCATGATTTTCTGCTCTTATAAATGTAGGATTTCATTTAATATAAGTGGGTTCTTCGGCTCGTCCATGAGCTCTGGGTGCCGTGGGTGTATGATGGCGCTGTCAGTGAATAGTTAAATGATTTGTTTTGATTTTGCTCTAGCATGAAAAACCTCATGATTTTAAAATAAATTTATGTTTAACATATTTCTTTTTTGCTTTTTTTCCTTGCGGCCACACGCACAGGGGAACAACAAAGTAAGTTCTTTGTCCTACTGCAGCTCCTGTCTCTCCAGCCCCCGCTCCCCTCCTGCATGTGCCTTGGCGAGAGTGTTTCCGTGCACTTTGCAATGACTGATGTCTGTCACAGTGCACACATGATAGAGGGGGTGCAAGTGTTGGGGGAAACATGAGCTCGGACTACCATCATGGCTGTTCTTTTTTGACCTTTTGGAAGGGAAATATTATGTTCCTTGGGGTTGGTTATTGGCTGATTCAGAGGGGTTGTTACCAGCAGGAAAGAGATCAACCCTGAGAACAAAGATTATGAAGATTTAATAATGAGGACTCTTCTGCATAAAGGGTGCGACAGTCTGATGAAACTCTGTGCAGCTCAACTTTCTGACCAAAAATCAAAGCTCTCATGTTAATGTGCAGTTATAAAAACCCCAAACTGGAGTCTTAAATAGCAGGATGGCTGGCTTTGTTGGTGAAACTGAACTAGATCAGTGCTCTGGCTTTGAAGGTGCCTTAAAATGGATGGAGGAGGGTGGGGTCAACATTTGCCTTGGCTTCTGCACCCTTGATGTATTCCAGCTGGATGGAAGTGGGAGGGTGTGGGGAACGGAGGGGGAGACTGAAAAGTGTGTGATAGATTTGTGAAACCAGGCAACACACACAAATGGTGGAAATTATTTTAATGTTGTCGTTGTAATAGACAAATGAGTAATTGAGTAGTTCATAAAATCGTCCAAATTTTAATTCAACTTTTCCAAAAGATTAGCACTGCTTCTCACTTATATTAGTTATGTGATAGTAATGTAGTTGCAGGAGAGAGTCTTATGTTTAGCAGGGTGATTTGTTTTTCTTTTTTTTCTGTGGAGAATTATTAGTGCTTCATCCTACCAGGTGGCCCACTTAAAATGGGCCTCCTCGAATACAAAAAGAATTGAAAAGAATCTGTTATAGAAGGGTCTGCCTGCATATTTAAACCAGCTGGAATTCATCAAAATTGCTATTCATAAGCCATACATATAGAATTTAAAACAAATGTGGGAAATCTTGGAGTTTAATTTGATGGAATGTGCTATTATGGAATAAGTTGACATAGATGGTTGGCATTGAAAATGTGTCACTTTATAAATTTATATCTTGCTATTAGTGCTTATGACCCAGGTAATAATGTTTCATAAAGTTAAAAATAATATAAGAAAAGTACAAGATAGGCATTTGTAAAGGAGCAAAGGGGTGAATTCAGCCCACTAATAGTTTACCTTTTTAAAACAGCAGGTAACTTCTGAAATTGATGAAAGATTTTTCCACAAAGTAAAGG
This sequence comes from Camelus ferus, assembly GCF_009834535.1. Taxonomy (NCBI): domain Eukaryota; kingdom Metazoa; phylum Chordata; class Mammalia; order Artiodactyla; family Camelidae; genus Camelus; species Camelus ferus. The sequence goes on along the minus strand of NC_045716.1, from coordinate 10,201,865 downwards.
GTAATATTTCCAACTAATACTATCACTATTGGAAAGAAACATTTGGACGAAATTTTAGTTCTTATACCATATAATGCATTTTAATCAGTAAGTATGTCTGATTGTGGTCACTTGACGTAACTCTGAGTCTCTGTCTGTCTATAATTTCACGCGTTTCATCTCTTGTTTGTCGGTTAAGTAGCCCGAGCTCTGGGGGTATGCTAATAGCAAGCCTGTGCCTGATGAGGATCAGGGAGCCAGCTGCTGACATCTTTGGGAGGTGCTAACCCTGAGACCATTCAAGAAGCTTTTATGATTTGCCTCTTTCACTAGTGATTCACTGATGACTTAAAGGCATTCGTAAAATTCCCCAAGGAAAACACGTCTCCATAGCAGGAGTCATCCGTTTGTTGTGTTTTGCTGGGTCAGATTCTTCCGGGTAATAAAATACTCAGTTTAGCAGAATTTACTGATTTTTTAAAAATAATTATACAACGTGCAATAAAACGCAAACATTCTAAGCTGCTGCTCGTTAAGTCTACCTCTCCGATGATGCAGAAAGGCCCTCCAGGGTCTCCTGGCACCTGGAGCCACCACCTGCGCGGCGAGCACTTGGTATAGCGCTGAGAGGGATCTTTGGGTCCTGGTGAGAGCTGGAGTGTTGGTCGAAGAGTGCCAAAGGTAGAAGCGCTTACTGTTTTGATTTTTAATTGAAGAGCGGCTACTTTGGAGGTGCTGATGTTTATTGTCCCTATGCCTTAATCCTTAGTTGCTTATTTTATGAATCAGGAATAGTTTGAAAAAATATAAGGCTAATACCTTTAAAATAGGATCATGATACTGACCCTGGACTCTGGCACAAAAGAGCCTCCATCACAAACAGCACATCTGCATGCTGTTTTCCTTTAGCTTAGAGTTTCAGTATAAATGGAAAACAGTGGAAGACAAGCTGTGCTGTCTCCAGAGTATAGATCTGGAGTCTTCGAAAGGAGAGTATGAGATTCTTTTTCCCTCTCATGCTGGAATGCTTGTTCTGACTTGTCCCCAAGGCAACATACCTGACCTGTTGCCTGCCATCTGTGTGAGCGGCTGTAAAAGGTGACTCATTTGAGACTCACAAAGGCTAATTGTTTATTTAGCGAATGGCATTTCATTCTTTGTGATACTAACCAGACAGAGAATGAAGCCTAGTCAATTAATGTTTCTTTAGATGAGCTAGATGAATAGATTTATCCTCCTACATACATTAAGTGTAGTAACACCCACATGTACATGCACACACACGTATATCATAAGGTGTATGGAGCAACCCTCCTGTTCATTTTCTCAATGACAGTGAAATTGATTTGCTTCATGCACCTTTAGTCTGTGCTTAGAGTTTGAGAGCTAATCCTCCAAACTCGAAGAAAAAAAAAATCTACAGGAGATACGCAGATTTACATGATAAATGCATGATGGGACAAAACACCAAGGGTCTCATTCTTCCTTGAACAATTACATGTATTTTGTTGTTTCTCCTTAAAAAGTAAATTTTCCTTTTTGTGAGGAGATCACAGTTCCTCCAGACAATTTTTCCATCCAGGCCGATGACTTATTTTTCCTTTGAAAATGTTTTTCTGTTGGCATAGTGATATCCTAAATTGCTTCGGGTTGAGTCTGTCTCCTCCACAGAGGGGTTTCCCTGGACCATGGATTCCAAGTCAGTGTCTTCCTTAGTTAAGACCAGAATCCAGGACTTTCTGAATCAGTTTGGGGAACGTAAACAAATATAATACAGTAACAGGGAGGTTTGGGGTTTTTTTTTCTTGGTTTGAGCACGCATGTAAATCAGAATGTCATTTTCAGAACTGAGGCTTTCAGGGAAAAAGTAATCGCCATGTTTTGTCCTAGAGTGAAGACATGTAATTCCTTCTTTAATTTCATGCCCTTGGTTGGTAGGCATTTCTAGAAATTTAATAAATGTTTGGTTTTATTTCTTTGTTAAAGACTATAAATTTTGGTTAAGTATCTTTGATACTACATTAGGCAAATTGAAGGTAGGAAAAAAAAAACCCCAAAAATATAAAGAATAAAATACTGTAACAGAAGATCTCAAGTTTCTTAATGATGCTGGTGCAGAAACAAATGAAAACTGAAAAGATGCCTAGGCTCAAAAATGAATACTTCAAAAAATGTTGTTATAGGGAAAAGCTACATCTAATCTCCTCTCCTGTGAATCTTGTATTACTCTTGAAAGAGAAATTTACTATCACCTTACTTAACGTCATTCTTTTAAACTAAAGGATTCTTACATGTCCCCCAGTGGAATTATGAAGTTGACTGTCTTGGTTGGAGAGGAGGATTTGAAAAGGAGAACCAGAACTGAAACACACTGAAACATGTTTTTAAAAAAATGCCATGTTAAAAATAACTAAGGTTTTATTAAGTTCTAGTTAGGTTAAATGCAATAATCTTATACACAGTGGAAGGCTTCGATATTTGAGAAGAAGGAAGGGAAATCTGATTTGAACACCTGTTTTAACAACATTTTAAAAATACTTTGTCTAGTAATTTTCCAACACATTTAGCGGGATAAGGGGGCATTGTCAGCCTCCACTAGTGGGGAAAGTAGTTATTACCTCAAGTACTGATGTTGGCGATCCACTGGATTCCAGCCACCTGATGCAAAGATAGAGTGTGCCTAGTCAAACGTCACCAAAATATGTAACACTAAGGAACACGGGTGTTAAGTCCACCTTCATTTGTTTTGCCTCTCATGCCAGGTAAACTCCTAAACTCCTGTTCTTGGTCATGTGTGAGAGAGTATATGTAGGCACTGAAAACCCATTTCAGACTTCAAAACGTCTTACTGACGATGTGTGTTATAATCTTGGTAGATGAAAGGGGCAGACAGTACGGTGTCAGAAGGTATATTTCCTCTCTAATATTTAAAATGACTGAAAGAACATTCTAAGTAGTTTAGGCACAGTCAGCTTGATTAGGGTTATTTATTTTCTTTGAATAATGTATATGCCTTCCTTGATTTTCTTAAAGAAGTTTAGCAAATGAATTTCCCTGGCATTTAAGGAGAGCCCATCTGGTTCACTTAATTTGTGCATAAGCCAATAAGAATATCATTAAAGTTGAAAGAAAGAATGAACACTCACTGGCCTCAGTGTTATTTTAGTTCTATGTGCATATGAAAATAAATTGTCTCAATCATTGCAACGCTAATAAACCCTTGATTCTTTTCTGGCAAACCAGTCTTAAAAGAGCATTGCTAATGCCTAGCTTTTGAACCCCTAACTTTAATCTTAAACTGTTGGAGAAAAGGACAATTCAGTTGAAGGCACAAAGCTTCAGTAAGTGAGTTGGAGTCTATATTATGTTCCCAAATTTATTAATCTTGCCAAATAGACTCTACACGGAAGCAAGAATTGACCTGCTATTTAGAAAGCTCACAGGGTCACAGGACAGGGACCTCTAAAGGATGTTTGGGCTTATTTGTATATTTTTATTTTTCCTATTGTGTCTAAAAAGGAGTGACTCCACTGTAGTTAATTAGAAATAATGACAATAATGAAGTCTTACATTGTAACTTTTTTGACATTTTTTTCCAACAGTATTTTAGACATCTTCTTTCTGTGTGCTCTATGATATTTTTGAATGGAGTTGGTTTAACACTGTCCCCAAATAAAAGAAATTCTTTATGCTTCTGATTTGGAAATATGTTATCAAGTATGATTTTTAGAATTTTTATTTTGATAAGTTTTGTTTTGAAACTTAAGCCCTTACAGAAGCATTTCTAATCAAAAAGGAGAAATATATTCCTTTTGTTAATTTATCTTAATGTGATTATCACACTGTACGGTGAAATCATGCAGAATCACTGTAGTTAATGAGAGTTTAAAATCCTCTCCCTATCTTTGGTAGATCAGCTGGACAAAAACCAAAATGAAAAAGGATGTGGTTGATGCAAGAAATAAGGTTGATTCAAAAGATATGTATGTATATATTTAAAAACTATATAAATATTGGATGTCTAATAGGCTTTAGAAAACTAGAGATACACAGCAAACTTTAAACGTGAAAACCTGTCTACCTAGAAATGAAGAGAATACTCTCCAAAAGTGGATCCAAATGGAAGTCGATGCTTAACTTATAGACTATTTGAAATATAATAACAATGAAAACACTATATAGGAAATATTATAAAATATACCCAAAGTTATACACAGAGAAAATTTTAATAACTTTAAGTAGAATAATTATTTTAATACAAGTAAATCAATTTAAAAGATCAGAAGGAGAGCAACAAAAAAAATCAAAGGAAAGAAAGCAATTAATGATTAAAGTAAAAATTAATGAATTAGAAAATAGTAAAAAAAAAATGCAAGCTTAAACTACACGCAAATTTGAAGCTATTGTATGGGACAAAAGACAGCAAACAGTTAAAAGGAAAATGACAAATTTGTAAAATATTCGCAGCATATATGTCATACAAAAGATTAAATGTCCTCAAAATAGAATTGTTTCTATTCAGTTTATTTGAAATATAACAAAACCCAGTCTATCAGGAAAAAAGAAAGCTGGCTAACTCAATAGACATTCATTTAAGACCAAAAAATAAAAAAAAGACATAACTAGATGGGAAAAAAAAGGTTCAATTTCACTAGCAACTAGGAATTGCAAATTAAAATAGCTGTCCAGATGTTATTTTTGAGCTTTCAAATTATGAGAAATGTGATAGAATGGTCATGGTAGGTGGTAATGAGGAAGCTGTCCTTCCCATGTTACTACCTGTGATATATACCACGTATATATACCATGTATCCTCTGATACACTCAGCCTTCCTGGAGGGTGGCCAGTTTGGTGGTGTGCATCACATGCCTTGGCTATGTGCCAACTTTTTGGCCAAGCAATTCCACTTCTAAAAATTCATTTTTATCAAATAATTCAACAGTTTTACCAAGGTATTTGTTCAAAAGTGATTTTGAAACATTATTCATAATTACCAATGTTTAAAAACTGTATCAATATCCATTATAGATAATTGGTTAAATAGAGTATGGTACATCAATGAAATAGTATGAAGCAAAGTTTTAAAATTAAAGATGTATGTATATGTATATGTAAAGATATAAATTTATACAAAGATATAAATATATCAATTGCAATGGAAATTTTCATGCTAAATTCACTGGGAAAAAAACCCATGAATAAAAGATTCACATTTTTGCTTTTAAAATTTTGTAGAGGATGATACTCATTTGTATATATTTCCACATAGAAATCCTGAGAAGACTGAAAAAGATCTTACCAAAATGTTAATTGTACGGGCAATTTTAAGTTTTGTTCCCATGTCATTTTCTCATTTTCTTGATAACTGCCTTTTGTGCAGTTTTCTCAAAAAGATTTTAAAACACACAGAAAAATGAAAAAGAGGAAGATATTTAAATGGAGGATGGTGAAAAATAAACATAAAATTATGAAAATAGTATTCAGAAGGAGAGATATAGAACATAAATGGATTAAACTTTGTAGGACAGTAAAAGATAATATAAGTAAATAGTGGAAATTAATCATCTGAGACTACAAAGTTGGCATAACTATGTTGTATTATGATGATGATGATGATGATGATGAATACATAGATTTTGTTAAGTCCTTTCCCTTGACCCTGCCTGTACAAATATGTTATTTTCCTCACTGAATTACATATTGTTGAAGGCTCATGTTATGAGTCTCTGAACACTCAGATTCCCCCGTTACCTCAGGTTCTCAATAGTGTCTTTATTTCAAATGCTCAAATTCCATGATACCCAGCTTCCCCATCTTCCTGGACCAATTATTCTTCCTTAAATTCCAGCTTTGTGCCTGTCAGCACTATTGCCCACTAGGACTGTGTTGTGCGTGATGTACAAATAATGTACATTATCTGAGGATTATCAGGAAGCCATTCCATGGCCTAATTTCTGGCCCTTGATCTTCTGCTGTTTTAAAATCTAATTGAAGTTTAAAAATGAAGACATAAAATGTTAGGATAATGAAAAGAATTATGTAAAATTTAAATTTAAAAGTTGATTCATTTGCCTTGAACCCGTTCATTTATGTAACAAAGTGTATAATCTGAGAATTGAAAAGCAGGATGATAATTGAGATCAGAATTAGAGTCCCTACTAAGAATTGTTCCCTTTGAGGGGAAAAGTCATCCTTTTGGTTTCAGAGAGTCATGTTGGCCATTGAATATTTACTATGTGTTTGCTTACCAGACACCTACCAGACACCCTACCAGACACCTCCAGTTCAAACAAGACCCGAAAGACTTAGAAGTATAAAGTATCTGGTCCTTTTGTACCATATTTGAGCACAAATGGATTAAGGCTGATGATAATAAAAGCCAGTGATTTAACCTGATTTTAAAGAATAAAGAAGTTTTTTTTAAGTTAAAATTGAAGAAAACATTTTCAGCACATATGGTAGACAAAGAATTAATATCTTATGTTTGCCAAAGTTAAATTTCTTAGAAATGAGTAAGAAAAGACAGCAATAAAGATGAGAGGAGTGGTGTTTAGAGGGAAAATTGGGAGGCTGCTAAGTCCGTGCAGAGGAGAGGTGATTATGTCTTGGGTTAGGGTCACTGCAGTGGAGATGGTGAGAAGCAGTTGGATTTGGGGTGTATTTTGGTGGTTAAGCCACACCTTTACGATTTACGGATGGATTGGATTTGAAAAAATGAGAGAAAGAGTGAAATAAGAAAAGATTCGTGGATCTCGGATGATGGGTATGTGTTAGTGCTATTTAACAAGATGAGTAAGATGGGGAAAGGAGAAAACAGTCATTTTGTTTTGACCATGTTCAATTCGGGATGCCTAGTACACAGCGGTGTTTAGTCAGGATAGGTTAAATTATGCTGCTGCAACAGAGAACCCCCCAAATCTTGTGGCTTCAAACTATAAGATTTATTTCTTGATCATGCTCCATGTACATCTCCAGTTGTCTGGGGCTCTACTTCTTGTTATTCTGACTTGAGGAATCAAGCTGATAAGATTATCGCTAATCACCATGGCAGAGGAAAAGAATGAGTGGAGAATCACACAGTGGCTGTGAATGCTTCTATATGAATATGACATGTCATTTCCATACCCTTTTTGTTGTCCAAAGCAAGCCACGTGGCTACACCTAAACTCCTATGGACAGGAAAGATCATCTTACCAGGTACCTTGGAGGAGAACTAAATATCTGAATGTCTGTTTTAAGCATTCAAATGGAGATACCTTCTAGGCAGTTAAATATAAATCTAAGTTCAGAGGAGAGATCTTTGGACAGAGATTTGGAAGTTGCTAGGTATTTAAAATCTCAGCACCTAAGGAGAAAATGTAGAACCAAAAAGAAGAGAGCTGAGGACAGAAGTATACATTCTTTAGGAATATAGTAGAAGAGGAGAAACCAGCAAAGGAGACTGAGAAAGAACATTTGTGTGTGTGTGTGTGCACACACGTGCATGCACGCACATGTAGACACATACATGTTTCTGTATGTATTTATATGAGCAGAGAGAAAGGTGTAGAAAGTGGATCTGAAGAAAAATTAGAAGTTATTTGTAACTTCTCTAGACATCCGTGTGTTAACTTATTTGTTACTGCATTTGTGTATTATCTTCATAAACTTAGAAATGCAATATGGTAAGAAAAAAACATTGTACAGGAAGTGTATGGGAGGAAGTCGGAGAGGGAGCAACAACTTTTAAGTAGACTGAGCAAGTGAGGATGAGGCACTTAGTAGGAAGCTAGAAGAAGGCCAGGTGAGCGTATGCCTGAACCCAGTTGGTAATGATAATACAGAAGCCATATACTTGGATATCAAAAATTAAGCAATCTAAATGGAGGGAGCAGGTAGACAAGAATCCCAGAACAAAACCTAAAATAAGCCACTTGGTTAGGACTCCAGTTTTTTTTTTTTTAAGAAACAATAAAGAGGACTAGCGTGTATTAACCTAAAACTGTGCTCCTTTTCTAAAGCATTTGCATTTTGTTTGCCTCAACTTGATACCTATTATTTTAGCCCAGAATTAGGAATGTATTTCCCTTAATTATTGGGATAAGCAGAATCTAATAAAAGTTCTAAAATGAAAACAGAATAGTATTTAAATAAATAGATTTAGAAAATATCATCAATTACATGCCAACTAATCGAATTAGCCCTAAAATAGAAAAGGCTAGTGTTCTTTGGGGATATAACACAAAATGGGGCACTAAAAGCCAACTTTGCATAATGACAACACATTCTTCAGCAGAAATTGTTATGACTGACCAAGTTTTAATTGACGAAAAGTTCTAATTCGGGTATTTTCATTTTCCTCTTTGAAGTAGTTAGCCACTAGTCTCACAAATTTTGTCACATGGCTTCAAAGAGGGGAATTGATGACACTTCAAGGAATTAGGCCAAAAAAAAAAAAAAAAGGGAGGGGGGCCCACTTGATACAAACAGCAAAACAGAGCTTTTTAAAAAAGGATCAGTGTGGTGAAATCTTTCAATCATTGCAATTATTCCCTCAAGTAAGAAATTGAAAAAAAGTATTGTTTCCACTTAGATCAGTGGTTCTCAGCTAGGGGTGATTTTGCTCCCTGGGGACCTTGAATACGTCTGGAGACATTTTGGATTGCTGGACCAGGGAGTGCTACTAGTGAGTGGAAGCCAGTATCCTATTATTTACATGCTAGCCTCTGCAGTAAAGAAATATCCAGTCATACAAGTCAGTAGAGTCCAAGTTGGTAAATCCTGACCTGGCTTGAGATAAGTATGCAAGATCCTCCTGTCCCAAATCTAGTCTATGGAAACTCGGACCTGTGACCTTCACCATCTGAGCCCGATTCACCTACGATTGGTTGAAATACTGGAATCTTTTCAGACTGCGAACTCTGGTTAAGCAGTCTGTTATACTGCAGCGCTGTCTGCATCATACAAAAAATGTTCCCTGCCCTTTGATTTGATGGGTTGCCTTAGAAAGTATGGCAATAACTGAAAAGATTTTCAAACTTGGGCTTGTATACTTGGACAAGTGGTACAGGGTCAAGGACTGTAAGTGTTACAAAGAATTGCCTTCAACACTTTTTTGTGAACATATGTCTTTCATTAAGTAAGAAAAGCCCGATTTTTGTAAATTTGGGTAACTTTTATGTGCTTCCACTAAAAGCCTATTTCAAAATTGGAATTCCATGGAAACAGAAAAAAAAGTTAAAATCTTTCTATATTTGAGCATTAGAACAAGACATAAAAATAGACTCAGTAAAGTACAGTTAAAATCTGAGTCTTTATCAAGAAAAAAACTTTTCTAATGTTCCAACCTAATCATCATTATTCTGCCTTTTCCATGTGGTCCAACAATTCAACTCATGGGTTGTCAAGTGGAAACTTTTCTTGACTAAGGTATGGAATGTATTGTCTGCCAATAAATTTTTTTTCTAAAAATTCACTTTAAGATGGCTAAGACATCCAGACCCAAAAATAAAGCCACCCACATCAATTTGCTCAGCCCATGTATAAAGGTAGACTTTGTTGAGCATTGAAGCATAAACGTTGATACTTTGATTTTCTTAAAATGTGACAGAATTACTGAAGTCAGTTACAGAACCCCAGTTTTATGAGGGCTATTAACAATTTTACATTTCCAATTCATATGAAGTGCTGAGAGGGTTACAGCTATGACAAATTATAGAAGTATAGAAGTATAAAATTATAAAATGTACAATATTGTAGATGTATAAGATACAAATATCACATCAGAGAGTGGCAGACATCTTAAATTTCAGCTTGGATTCTGTAAAGTGACACGATAGTTGTGGTCCAGGAATAGGTCCTTAAGAAAGACAGTGTATTACAACTGCTTCACAAGTAGCAAGTCCTCCCAAATAGTGAAAAAGCGATATTTACATTTTAAGTACTAGACAGGGAACATTAGGTACAAATTTGGCAGAACAGCGTTTTGTACGTTGGTTAATTTGGGTGATGTTCTGCTATGTGTTACATTTATTGGGCTATGACTTGTTTAATGTCTGTCTTTTTAACTGTACTTCAGACTCCATGAAGACAAGATCCCCTCTTTGGTTTTGTTAACTTATTATATCCCTAGAACTTGGGACAATAGAGTTTTGAGGCGAGAAGTAGGTGAAAGTACAAAGGAGGGAAATCAGAATTCTCTGATTGCTTCTTTCCAGTAAGAATAGAGAAGGAAAACGTAATGACATTGGGACAGAAGTAGCTTCCAGAATCTCTAGCTATTAACCTGGTCACCATGATTCATTCACCTAAAATTTCTGTAACCAATTCTCCAGTACATTAAAATTTTTACATTGCCAGACTATTTGCTAATGAAGTAAATTTCTAGGGTTGTTTTTTTTTTTCCAGTATGTGTAAGTTAAATCTGATTGTGCTTGACTTCCAGCTCTATCAACATATTTTGTACCCTGGGAAAAAGAACTTTTTATATCTTATTTTTTTCTCAAAATAAGGTTAATAACATTACTATAAAAAGGGAAACCCTCAGAATTGTTTAATTCCTTCATCCTTTCTTTCTGCGCTCCCAGATCAGGGGATGGTCTTCCTCTTTGACAAAGCCATCTCTTCAGCATATATTTAGGCTTTGCTTTATCAGTTATTTCCATGTCTTGGATTTTCATTCTCTTTCCAACTGGCTTTTTCTTTGATAGATAGATAGATAGATAGATAGATAGATAGGAGGTTTAAATATAGATATATAGAGAGATGTCTATGTCTTTGTAGACTAATGGACTTTTCTTTCCTCCACCTGAGTTTCTCACTCACAATCAGTGTATTTCTCTTTTTCCCTTCACCATTAGATATCTTTAATCCAGCTCATTTAACTCTCACAACAGTCCTGTAAGACAGTGTTTCTCGGGGTTGGGGTCGGGGGTGGATTGGCAATGTCTGGAGACATTTATGACTGTCACAACTGGGTTGAGGGCTGCTCTTGGCATCTAGTGGACAGTGGTCAGGGATGCTACTGAACATCCTATAAGGCACAGGACAGCCATCTGCAGCAAAGAATTATCCTGTACTGCTGTTGAGAATCCCCACTGTAAAATAAACATTATCTCCTCCATTCTAGAGATGAAGAACATGAGGCCTAGTAAAGGTTGCAAACTAGCCAGAGATCACATATCTAATAAGTGAAGGAATCAGGATTTAATTCAAACCCAGTTTCTAATTGAGAGTTCATGAACTTTCTAATATACACACTCAATTTCATTATAATTTTTATTATTGTATGTAAATTTAGAGTAAACATCTTAATGCATAATTCCTCATATACATTTGATTATTTCCTTAGGGAAGACTTGTAGAAGTGGAATTGGTATCAAAGGGAATCAGTAATTATAGAGGGTTTGATTACTCTCCTCAAAGCTAGAGCAACTCACATTCGCAGCATCTCACCTAACCGTAACCTACAAGGAGTATTACAGTTCTCTTTTACCTTCTTTTTTAATCCTTGCCAGTTTGATCATTTGCCTTTCCTTTATTTAAAAAAAAAATCCCTGCTGCTCAAACATTCTCTTTAAACTGCAAACCTATTGACCTTGATTAGAGGAACAAAGAAGGGCAGAGTTTTAAAGCTCCAGTATGAGCTGAAATCCCAGCTCTGCCTCTTAATCGCTGGGCAACTTTGCACAAGTTACTCTGAGCCTCCCTCATTTGATAAATGGAATTTGATGACAATCTCTACCTCACAAAGACTAAATGAGCTCATACATGTGATGTATGAAGAACAGTGCCAGGAACAAAGTCAGTTTTCAAAAGGTGTTGGCTGTCTTCAGTACCATGATTTTTTGTACTCTCATTAAGCTTTGTTAAAATGCCCTGGTTCTGGACCCAGTGGTTGTCCTGACTCCCAGTACCATCCTCGTTCTCCAAATGTCACCCCTTTTCCAAGCTTACCGTTTACCAAGGACTTTACCATTTGCTAATGCCCTGAAAGGCATCAGTTGGGCTACCTGTTGGCGAGCTGCTGCTCGGCTTTTACCTTCAGAGTCTGTTCATAGCCTGCATCTTTGCTCCAGGGTATTCTCATATGCCCGGCTGCAAACCATCTCCATCTAGGTATTATCTCCTCCAGCAGTTCTCCGCTTCTGTATTTTCTTACATAAAAGTTCTATATAGCAATATTTCCCAAAGTATGCTCAGTCTATTGAAAGGAAAAAGAGATGTTTTGATGATCAGAAATGTTTGGGTTATTGCATTTTATCTTTACCTCTCTTCCGATAAGACACAGACTACGTTAGCATTTTTGAAAATTTGGGCATCCTGGAAGAAAACAACATGTCAGTGTGTTTGACACTGCAATTCTTGAACTTATTTTTATCACATAATGCCCCCACTCCATTTTTTAAACCAGCACCTGTCATCATCTTGTAATCACTGTTTGATGGGGACACTTTCAGAATAGGCAAAAGGACTAGGAGCCTCTAGCTGAGAGTTTCTCAGCGCGGTCCATCTGACCTGCACCGGACACACCCACGTTGCTTGTTAAAGATGCAAACTCCAGGGCCCAAGTCTTCTGAATCTGAATAGTTGAGGATGGCACCTGGGAATATGCATTTTTAAATAAGCTGCCAGGATAATTTTCCAACCTCTAAAGTTTTGTAATTTACTACTGCAGGTACCAACAGCAGCTACAGTGTAAGGTCCAAACACTATTAACAATTTTCTTCTGCCACCATCAAGGAAGATTTTACACTCATAGCCTTTGATTTTACTGTGAGATAGATTGATATAATGTTAAGAATCATGCCCTTAGCCTGGATTTACCAGAAATTCAGCTTTCTCATTACACCCCATCCCAAGTCCCTGTCAGCTGTGAGCAACACCACATCATTTTACCAGTAGCTAGGGAGCCTTGCGAATGGATTCTGTTCGCAGCTCTGACACTGATGGTGGGGAGTCATTCCTTTTCCTCGTTGAAAATGACTGTTGGCGGTCCCCAGGCTGGAAGGAAGATCTCAAGAGGCCCAAAACATGTCTGCAGGGCACAGGATCAGAGCAGCCACAGGCCACTGGCTGCACCCCGAGAACTCAACCAACTCACTTTTTTCCTGTATATTTGTTTGTTCAGGGAAGTCATTACCATATCTCTTTGTACTTTTGTGCTAAGAAGCTCTGAAAATTTCCAGGGAGTTTTCCAGATGAGCCTAAGTGTATAGCTGGTACTTCATTTTGGTTTTAAATCCAGAATGAAAGTAGATCTGAACTTGACACTTACAAATAGTAGAAAGTTTTATTTGTACAAGTTTATGCTTTTAGTTTTCTTTCTTTTACCTTTTGCTTTTTGGAACCCTTCTGCTTAGTAATACTAACTTGTTAGAATGTGTACTCACGTTTTCCCACTTTGGTGATTTGCATACTTTGTTACCCTGCCAAGTTTACTGATGTTCACCGACACTTGTTTTTCTAAATAGAAAATAAAGTTTGATTGATTTCAAAGGAGACTGGGGGGTAACCTCTGTTTGTGGAGTAGTTTGGTCTGTTAAGTTGTTCCTTTCAGTGTGCAAAAGACTATTCCATTCTTGGGATTCTTTTGGAGTCTACCTTTAACTAAATTTCCTTCCTGACTTCTGACAGTATAGAAAGTTTGCATTTGCTGCCTTTGGAAGACAAGGACAGGGTGATGTTGTTCTTAAAAATTTTTACCCAAGCTTTATTATCTAGCTCCATCTATGTTTCCACCAGTCTATTTCTAGACATTTGCATTGGCTTATATGGCCTTAGAAACCTCACCTCTGTCAGTCACTCTTGCCCTTGCCGTGTCATTAGCATTAGACTGAGAAACAAATGGTGCCCTGGCCTGGTTATCTGCTCCATCAAAATACTGCAGTTTGAAATAGTCTATGTCATGCTATGCTTAGGGATAGCAAACACTTGGTATTCAGTCATATTTCAGGGCAAAGTTTACCTGAATCTTTCCCCCAACTTTAGGGAGCTAAGGTACTTGCCTAGATTTCCCCAGGTAACCTCCTGGCCTCTAAATAGATAAGGGCAACCTGAGAGCCAGACTTCTTTTATACATCATTCCTGCTTCTTGTCCTGTCTGTTGGAGTTTGATGTCATTTATTGTTTCCTTCACTTCATATCAGTTCAGTTCAATAAGCCTTTGTCAAGCCAGGTGCCAAGAATACAAAAATTACCAGGTCCATGATTTATGTCTGAGAAGCTCACTCTCTGACAGAAACATAAAACAGAGGGTGATAAGAGGTGCGTTCAGGGTTCACTGGCCCACCAGGAGCACCCAGCAGCCTGTCGGATGGGTGCGGAAGGCGTCCTAATGGGTAACACCTGGCTGTTGAGCTCAGACCTGGTGGGACTGATGCCTAAATCGCAGGCAGGGGATCAAGTGGCCGAGGATAGTGTACTTCATCCTGTGCCATCAAGAAGCTATGGAAGGTCAGGGTGGTGGTTTAGACTGTTTAGTCTAGCAGCAGTGTGAAGGATAAATTTAATGGGAGCCAGGATACTGGTCCAGCGCTTCCTGCAGTAGTCAAGGAGAGAGGTTGTGAGGGCTTGAACCAAGAAGAGTTTTTGTTTAACTGTTTTTGGTTTTTTTTTATTGAAGAACAGTCAGTTACATTGTGTCAATTTCTGGTATACATCAGCGTGTCCCAGTCATGCATACACATAACACATATTCATTTTCATATTTTTTCATTAACAGTTATCACATGAAATAGAATATAGTTCCCTGTGTTATACAGAAGAAATCTGGTTTTTTAAAATCTATTTTTATATATAATGGCTAACATTTGCAAATCTCAAACTCCCAAATTTATCCCTTCTCAACCCCTTCCCCAGTAACCATAAGATTGTTCACTATGTCTGCGAGACTGTTTCTGTTTTGTAGATGAGTTCATTAGTGTCCTCTTTTTTTCTTTTTCTTAGATTCCACATATGAGTGATATCACATGGTGTTTTTCTTTCTCCTTCTGGCTTACTTCACTTAGAATGACGATCTCTAGGTCCATCCATGTTGCTGCAAATGGCATTATTTTATTCTTTTTTATGCTGAGTAATATTCCATTGTATACATATACCACAACTTCTTTATCCAATCATCTGTTGATGGACATTTAGGTTGCTTCCATGTCTTGGCTATTGTATATATAGTGCTGCTATGAACATTGTATGTATCTTTTCGAATCAGAGTTCCCTCCAGATATATGCCCAGGAGTGGGATTGCCGGATCATATGGTAAGTCTATTTTTAGTCTTTTGAGGAATCTCCATACTATTTTCCATAATGGCTGCACCAAACTACATTCCCACCAGCAGTGTAGGAGGGTTCTCTTTTCTCCATACCCTCTCCAGCATTTATCATTCATGAACTTTTGAATGATGGCCATTCTGACCAGTGTGAGTTGATACCTCATTGCAGTTTTAATTTGTATTTCTCTGATAATTAGCAATATTGAGCATTTTTTCATGTGCCTATTGATCATTTGTATTGCTTCCTTGGAGAATTGTTTGTATAGGTCTTCTGCCCATTTTTCAATTGAATTGTTTGGTTTTTTGTTATTAAGTTGTATGAGCTGTTTATATATTCTGAAAATTAAGCCTTGATCAGTCACATCATTTGCAAATGTTTTCTCCGATTCTGTAGGTTGTCGTTTTGTTTTGCTTATGATTTATTTTGCTGTGGAAAAGCTTATAAGTTCAATTAGGTCCCATTTGTTTATTTTTGCTTTATTTCTATTGTCTGGGTAGGCTGCCCTAGGGAACATTGCTAAAAGATTTATGTCAGAGAATGTTTTGCCTATGTTTTCTTCTAGGAGGTTTATTGTGTCTTGTCTTATATTTAAGTCTTTACGCTATTTTGAGTTTATTTTTGTGTATGGTGTGAGGGAGTGTTCTAACTTCACTGATTTACATGCTGCTATCCAGTTTTCCCAACACCACTTGCTGAAGAGACTGTCTTTTCTCTTTTGTATATTCTTGTGTCCTTTGTCAAAGATTAATTGACCCTAGGTGTGTGGGTTTATTTCTGGGCTCTCTATTCTCTTCCATTGAGCCATATGTCTGTTTTTATGCCAATACCATGCTGTTTTGGAATACTGTGACTCTGTAGTATTGTCTGAAGTCTGGGAGGGTTATTCCTCCAGCTTCGTTCTTTTTCTTCAATATTGTATGGACAATTCTGGGGCTTTTGTGATTCTATATAAAGTTTAGGATTGTTTGTTCTAGTTCTGTGAAAAATGTCCTAGGTAATTTGATAGGGATCGGATTAAATCTGTAGAATGCTTTGGGTAGTATAGCCATTTTAACAATATTAATTCTTCCAATACCAAGAGCATGGGATATCTTTCCATTTCTTTAAGTCATCCTTAATTTCCTTAATCAATGTTTTGTAGTTCTCCATGTGTAAGTCTTTCACCTCCTTGGTCAGATTTATTTGTAAGTATTTTATTGTTTTGGATGCAATTTTAAAAGGAATTATTTCTTTTCCTGCTATTTCATTGTTTGTGTAAAGAAATACAACTAATTTCTATATGTTAATCTTGTATCCTGCTACCTTGCCAAATTTTTTAATCAGCTCTAGTGATTTTTGTGTGGAGCTTTTCAGGTTTTCCATATATATAGTATCATGTCATCCACATAGAGTGACAACTATACTCTTCTCTTCTGATTTTGATCCCTCTTATTTCTTTTTCTTGCCTGATTGCTGTGGCTAGGACTTCCAAGACTATACTGAATAGAAGTGGTGAAGAGTTTTAAGGAGTGGATGATGATGTAAATGAAAAATATGCCCCTTTCCAATCTTTGGGGTTAGATTTATCTGGGAATGTAGTATGTCCTCAGAATCAGATGTAGGTTGACCTGTTTCCTTGTGTGATAATTTGAGGGTTAACAGCCTCTTCTTCTCAAGGGAAGCACCATTCTGTCCCCATTGCTGGCCCAACTTCTGTTTGTTTCTTCCTGCCTCCCAGACTGGTCCCCTGTCCAGCTTCCAGTGGGCTGCTTTGCACCACGACTGTTAAGGTTTATGCTGAACACTCTTAGGAGCTTTTTCCTAATTACAGTCTCTGACAAACATTGAAGCCTCATTATGAACTTTACCATCTATATGACACAAAACGAAAAATAAATGAGAATAAATAGTATTAACCACTTTTCATTGATTTTAGGGGAGGTAGGGTTTCCCCTCACTAAATCAATGCATTGAAACATTTCTCTAGTTAAAAAAAAAAAAAAAAAAAAAAGCTAGCATGTTGTAGAAGGTACAGTCTATCACAGTCTTGTTCTGTGCTTTATTTGTTGCCTCTCAGTAATCTGTAAAGCTTTTTTTTTTTTTTTCCGTGATATGAGCCAGTTCCTTTGTTCTTTTCCTTTTCTATTTCTTCTTCTTTTTTCCTGCCTTACCTCTTTTGGGCTCCTGAGAGAGTGGTTTAAAATGGGAAATTTTTTAAGAGACCTGCAAAATGTATTTTCTTCATTGAGTTGGGGAAAAAAAAAAACAAAATTCCATGGCAATAAACTTGGTTTAATGTGGTCAGTTTTATCACAGATCGGGCCTGCCGAAGGCAAGGGAGGCCAGCCAGTAATTTGGGAAGCCTTTGAAGCCACATGCACATGTATACATTAACCTCCAAAACTAACCATAATTTTAATTAACATAAAATAATCTAAGGACACGCTGATTAGACACCGTGTGGCTTGAACAAAGCATTCTGGGCAGGGGGTTGGGAAATAGAGAACTTTGACCATTCCTATTCCCAACAAACAGGGCTTTCTTTAATCATTTAGAGGCACATTTTATTTTGCTCAATCCTTTTTTTTTTTAACTCGCTCGATGTTCTTAGAGACCAAAAACAACAAAATTCCAAAAGCTTTTGCTAATTAAAAAGAGAGGAACTGAAACTGTTATAGATTATGTCAGTTAAACCCCACATCAGGGGGAAAAAAGTGGAACTCCAGATCTCTTTTAAAACATATGATTTACACCATATTCCAGTAAATTGAAGCAGGCCGAGAACTTTTCATTCATTTCTCTTGTGTGTCATGTGGGCCACACTTCGAGCTGTTGGTCCTCCTAGGGACAAAAGTAGGAAGAATTAACTCAAGCCAGTGTTGCTTTTTATGATATGTGGTTTTGAGTTTCAGAGGAGTGGAGTGCAGTGTGAATCATGGAAGCAACCAACTGAAAAATCCTCAACCCTATAACAAAAAGCAGATTTTTTTCCACATCTCTTCCAAGTTTTTATTTCACATGCAAGTCTGAAATACAAAATATTCTGTAAAACTGTGAGGAAGCCGCAGTAGTTCTTGCTGTTTGGGGGTTTCCCAGAGAGAATCGTGTTCAGAATATTCCTTTTTTTGCCAAAAGGTTTATTATGTGGACTGAATGGCCCAACAAAACAGACAACACCATCTCCATTTTAGTATACGTGTTATTTACTGGGGTTTCCCTGAAGAAAGCTGGAGAATTCTTTCCCCATGAGTCACTGACCAAGCGATTGTTTTTTTTTAAATATAAACTTTCTTTCAGCTGGTCAATTTGGAACACAGTTTTCCCATCTTCTGTTCACTTCGGGGCCGCTTCGCCTTCATCTGTAAATGATCACGTCTGTAGCCAAATCGAGTGGCTTGAATATAGCCAATTTTTTTCCATTTAACACTCAGGTTTAAAAAATCAACAGCAAAATTCAGAGGACTCTATCCTCTGAATATGACCTACATAATTATATTTTCATTGCTTTGGCAAAATGCCTCTCCTTGGTTTAATTTCTGCTGGAATTAATGGGATGGGGAATTGCACCCCTTATCACCAAAAACGGATGGTGGTCCCTATGCCCAGGTCACGTTCCCGTTTTACCTTTGTGAGTGGCTTAGATGAGGTTGCCTTCTACTCTCGTCTTTTTACTGAATCAGATACTGTAATGATTGACCTTGCTAGTAGCTGAACTTTCTAATTAAATATGACATCTTAACAAATGTGTCAATATGAATGTTAATCCAAGCTAACTTTCTCTCTATAAAAGTAGCCCTATAATTGCAATCATCCATTCTAAAGGAACAATGTTATTTTAGAGAATATTTCTGAACCCCTTCCCACCCACTTTCCCAGTGGCTATAAGAAGCCTGCTGATGCCAGCTGAGTGGTCTAGAGGGCCTGCTAATTACCTCCTTCCACAGCTTTTGATTTTGAGCCCAACTGATGGCGCCAGAGGCTGAACCACAGTCAGATCTACAGGCTCCTGATTTGCCAAGTGGAATCTATGCAGTTTGCTTCCTTTCTCACAGTGTTTTTATGATGGACTCAGCTCAAACTGGAACTCAACTAGGAATTCCTTCAAAATATTAATGGATGATGGTTTAAATTTTAAGAAAAATAGCTCTCAGCTTTCGAATTCCACTGCCTTTGTATGTATGTATGTCTTTGTGTGCGTGTTCACAAAACAATATGTGAAAACATATCACAAAATGTATTTTTCTGAAAACACTGGCATTCTTTTAATTATTTTCCACTAAATGCACTAATACCAAAGACTTTCAGAATACTTCACATTTTATAGCCTTAAAGATTTTTTTCCCATTGTCTATAGTTGACTAATGTGTTAGAGTCTCATGTCCAAATCAGATATGCCTAGAATTTTTCCTAAACTGACATCCTTTTCAAATATATCTTAGAAAATTAGAAAAAAAATTATTATGTGTATAGAATAAGGAATAAGAATTCATTTCCAGAAGATTGCGAGATGTTAGCCTGAGAACTAACAGTTCTCTCTTCATTTCATAGAAAAAGATTACACACAGAGCATTAGTTTCCTCACATTTAAAAATGTTTCTCAAAGTACTTTTTCACTGTATATTTCTTTCTTATTTGCGGTTCCTTTGGAAAGGGAAATTGACTATGCTAAAGAAAATAATGTTAGAAGAGGAAACAGTCCTCAGACAACTGCAAGTTAAAGGTTTCCTAAGTGAACGAATTGCTTTTCTCCCTGATAATTTGGCTCCAAAGGCATTTGGAGTACGACGGCAAGAAGTCAGACGTTTCAAACTCTATGGGACCAAGTGAATGGAAAGTGAGTTCTCAGTTTTCTTTATCGATGGGAAGTTGGAAAATTATGCATAATTTTAAAGAGCAGATAATCTAAACCACGCACACGCACAGACGCACGCGCGCGCGCATGCACGCACACACACCCTGTTAACGGCTAGAATAAGTCTTCCTCATCACATTTCCCCAAACTTTTAAGTGTCGCTGTGCCCTCCTGGTTCACTTACTCATCCCACAGACGGTTAGTTATCGCCTTGCATGTGTCCGGCACTGTGCTTAGTGCTGGATCTGAAGCATGGAAAAATCCCTGTCCTCAAAGAGCTCCATCCTAGTAGGGGCGGTCGATAAGAAAGTCATTTATCATCACCCTGTATGATCATTGCTCTAATATTTATGTTAGCATAGATGAGAAGTGCCTAATTATGTTTTCCTGACAAGCAAGGATGTGGATCAGAAAATGCTTGGAAAAGGAAGTGACTGTTGTGATGAGTTTTGAAGGGAACAAGTAAGAATTTGGGAGAAGGCTGGGAGAAAAGCAGGTAGAGCCCAGATAGAGGAACAGTATAAGTAAAAATTCTGAGAAATGAGAATGTGCTTCAGGGGGAACGGAAGGTAGATGGCTCTAGCTGCTTGAAGGCTGATTGGACATGTGCAGAGGAGGCTGAGAGGCAGGGAAGGGAGACAGAGGACAAATCTTGCTGGGCTTTGTATGCCGCGGGCGGGTGTTGGCACTTTATCCTGAGAGCACTGTCGAGTCATTCGAGAAAGTTAAACGTGGGATGTTTTTTACTAAGGATGTTGTACTAGGAGTGAGCAAATCTGTTAAGCTGTAGAACTAGAGACTGAGAAACTGTTGCAATAGAAAATGAATGTTGAAATGGGGACAGACAGGCCTCTATTTTAAACAGAATGACAGACCAGATGTCCTGATGGACACCCCAACGCAGTTATAGTTAAAATGATGAATGTAATACATAAAATTTGTTTTTAAATGGATTGAAGGGAAAGAACTCACAAGGGCCTGAAAATAAAGTGAAAGCAAGAAACCTGGGAGGTGAGCAAATGTTAGAACTGGTTTTCGTTCTGAGGATTTCACCCAGACTCTGGAGATCCTGAGCCTCCACTGCGGCGGCCAAAGAAGGCCTGGGAATCAGGCATAAAACTTAGCCATTTCTGAGGAGCCATTACCATTTCTGAGGAGCCTATCAGGGGACTGTCATGGCTGGTATTACAAACAACTGCAACCTCAGTATAAGGGAGTTCTAGGAATAAACCCAATGTCCAGAAGGATGAAGCAAGGAAATGATCCTTTATTGACCTTGGCTCTCCATGGAAGGACGGTGGTGGTGGTGATCTGCCTTTAGACTACATAACCACAAATATGCCCTCACTTGAGCTTAAGATCTGAATTGACACTACATGTGTGTTACAAAAAGCCTCAAGTACAGAATTTAATTTTCCTGGGTTATTAGTACCCCAGAGAAACAGAAGCAAACATAAATCATCTCTGGAAAAACACAAGTTTAACCCAGGTCTTAAATAACTCCCTCAGATAAAGTTCCAAGGAAAATGAACAGTACACAAGGAACAAAGAAAGGAATGACATATGACATAGGAAATGAGCCACTACTGAGAACCAAGAGAAGCAACAGGCAGGGAATTCAGACCACTAAAGAAAGATTTTGGAGTAATTAGGCACAGAGATAAGTTAAAATATTTAGTATGTTTAAGAAATTAAAGAGAAGCTTTTAAGTATGAGCAAAAAAGATCAAGCAGGTTGGTAGGGGTGGGGGAAGTAATTTCCAGAAGTGAACTTAAAATCATTGACATGAAAAATTCAATTAAAAATTCAAAGAAGCAAAGTAGACATAGCTGAATAAAGAATTAGTGAACTGGAGAATCTGTAATGATATGAATACACTGACCAAAATAGAGCTCAGATCAGAATAAATCCACAAAGAAAAAAATTGAGATCATAGATTAAGTAGGTCTAACATATATCTAATCAGAGTTCTAGAAAGAAACAGAGACTGGAGAAAAGGCAATATTCAAAGAAAGAATAGCAGAATGTTTATAATAACACTGTTTATACTAATGAAAATCTGGCAGCAATCTAAATGACCATTAATAGAAGGGACAATGAATAAATTGTAGTATATTTTCACAGTGGAGTATTACACAGCATCCCAAACAAGTGAACTACACTACATTCAACACTATGCATGAATTAGCAATGTAAGTGGAAAAAGATTATATATAGTATGTTCCTTTTATGAAATTAGAATAACTGATAAAAACAACTCTTTAAAACTACATATAAATGCAATAAAAGTAATAAAAGGAAAGTAAGGGAATAATGATTGCTTTCACTCCTGGTTAACTTGGGTGTCAGAGACGGGGGATGAGTTGGTGGAAGGTACCCTGTGAGTAGATGCAGTTATTTTAAAAGTACTAGCTTTTTGTTTTCGGTAATGAATTCACAGGTGCTTATTATAAAAGTAACTAATTTAAAATATAAGTAAATAATTTAAAGAATTGCTTCATAGGAAAGTGTGCCATGAACCAAGAATTATGGTCAATCCAGTTCTACACACTAGAAGTATATTGAGGGAGGTGGGAGGAGAGAGAAAAAAAGAGATGAGAAAGAGAGATAAAAACATAATTTCCTAAAATTGTTGAAAGTCCATCAATCCTCAGATTCAGGAAGCACAGCAAGTCCTAAAAAGAAGTAATAATAATAATAAATACATGCCTAGTCACATCATAATGAAACTACAAGACAGAGAGATCTTTAAAGGAGCCAGAAGAATAGATCACTTATAAAGAAAGTAGAATTAAGTTGACTGTTAACCGGTAAATATCAATGGCTAGATAAATGGTAGAGCCAGGACTGAAGTCCATATTCTACCAAAATTTATCACACATCCATGGATAGAATATTTGTTCACCATAACAAATGCAAACCAGAAAAAAAAGCAGAATCAAGGAACCCCAAAATTTGAAAAGCTGGAAAATGCTTAGTGATAATCTGTTTAAAATATGGAAATCTCAGTAAAATTTATGTAAGTACCAGAGAGAAGAGGGAAGTAACACCTGTTTAATGCCTAGGTTTGTGTCAGGTATTGTGCTGGTGTTTTGAATCTCATTCAGCTCTTGCAGCAAATATTTATGGGTTGCAGTTCTTATTTCCATTTTCTGGTGGAAGAGACCACAGCTTGGAGAGATTAAATAACTTACCCAATTTCACAGAGCTGGCAAATGGCAAATGCAAATTCTGGAGAGGTGCTGTCAGCCCTGCCCAGCCTCCCCATCTTCTCAGAAACATTTTCAACAAATGAACAGTGTAATTTATATTAGCTAAGGAGTCACCAAACAGAACGCCTTCTGGGTAACCTACCAATACCTCACTCCCTGTATCAAGAGTTCCTGACCCCAGAGACGTGCCTCCCTTTGCACTCCTCTAGACACCTTTCCCACGTGGATAGCCTACTGGTTCCTCCACCACACGTTTGGTCGTCCGTTTAAAGGATACTGACTATTTCCTAATGGTGCAAGAGTTTTGAATCCTGGTTCTTACGTTTCAACAAATTATTGAATCCATAAGAGCCTCAATTTCCTCATATGCAAAGTGGGTAATAACACACACCCCTCAAGGATTACTGTAATGATTAAATGAGAAAATAAAATCGATAGAGCCCTCAATTCAGCTCCTGGCACTTAGAAGTGCTCAGAGAGTGACTGCTACCACTATTATTAGGTCCTGTGCAGGTGCAGAGACAGCCCTCAGAGTTGGTGGTGCTCATTGTCCCTTCCTAGTTTGCCTCAGCATAAGTAACCCATCTTTATTTAGTCTATTGCTTATGGTCTGATGTAGTCTTGACCTAGTTGTCATAATTTTAGATCATTTTAATAAGAAAATAATTATAAAATACTCTGTTCTGAATTTCACATTGTATGGATACAGTGATATATTACCAAATTTCCATTTTCTAAATTAAGATTTTTTTTTAAATCCCAAAGTTTCCTCTTCTAAGTTGAATTCACTAGAGTGAAATAAATGAGGACAGTGTTCACTAAGCTTCTAAACAATGTACATGTTATTTAGGTTAGTTTGGCCAAAGAGTATTTTTGCCTTCAGGATTTATTTTTCTGAATTAAGTTATTACGCACCATCATTTTAATGATGCAGTGATTTATGGAGAGGATTGCTCCCAATATACTATTGGGAGTTAGAAACAGAAAAGCACCAAATTCACATGTATGTAGACAACTCATCTTGAGGCCAGAAGAAGGAGAAGAGGCAGGAAAAAAAACATTAAAATGAATCAGTAAATATGTACCTTGTGTGATTTGTGTCCGTGATACATACAAAATGTCAATTGGTGTAAATTTCTGAAAATAAAAATGCCTATTGTTTTCTCAAATTGTGCAAATTTGATAAACCTAATAGGCAGATAGTTTTATACTTTTAACTCTCAACTTATCCATTCTATCATTTTTTTTCAAACAAAGAAGATAATAAATCAATGCTATTATAGAATGTCTTTCTTCTGGTTGGTTAGTGGCAGTCGACTTGGCATTTCTGTTCTTCTTTACAACTTTTTGGTATGGCAATAACATCGTGAACTTGCTTACATTCTTCATACCTTTCCATTGAATCTCGTTAGTGTATTTTTTTGTGGGTAAACTATCACTCCTGCTAATGACTTAATATGCTCATGAATCCAGAGAAATGGAATTTTTTCCTTTACAAAACTACATTCTTTACCACTTTGTTACTTATGTAGCATTCAGACTTTTAGAAGATTGCTTAACTGTCATGGTGTAACTAGAGAGGAAGAAAAGAAGTACTTAGCTTTGGAGGAAAATTAACGTAAAAACAGTTCTCCAATACAGTAAATATCTAGATTATCTATTAGACTGTCATGGACCAGGGTATGCTAGAGGACCGACAGGAGAAGGAAAAGGCTTGGGTTCTTACTCTTGTTACACTTACTTTGTAAAAAGAACTTTGCTCTCTTTTACACAAGATGCAATTCATAAGATCTTTTTAAATCAGCAGGGAACTCATCTATCTGCACAGCCATGGAACCTGACGGCTATTAACAGCATAACAAAACACTGCTGAACAGTTCAGGATGCAGGGATAAGAAATACCATTCTCTCATTCCCAACTGAAACAACATCAGAAAATGTAGGCAGGCTAAATAGAATTACCCAAAATGGAGCCTGTCTGAAATTCCAAGTCTCCTGGAGACAAAAGTACTATTCACCTCTTCTTCCTTCTTACGGCTGAAATTCATTTGCATCCACTGACATCCTTTAAATTATTACCCTCCTGGGAAAGTCTGAACCCCCTGTAGAACACTTATAAACATTCAGTTGTTTCTGATCAGACCTATATTGTTTGTAGTTCCCCTGACTCATATTTTAGTATCTTAGCAAAGAAAAATCACTGCCAGAAATACAGCAAATGTTTACCATCTAGATTCTCTTGGTTTTTGGGACTTCCTGCAGCAATTTAAAAATTTTAGATATCTACTTTATGCTTTAAAGGTCATAATTCCAGAAGTCTGGCTTTTATCTGACCCTTGAGAATGATAAATCTAATAGAATTTCTTGTGCCCAGAGAAAATGCACAAAGGGAACTAGCAGGTTCCAAAACTCCAGGTACAGTGTAACAACAAATGGCTTTCTCCAAATAGCTGTTAAAATTTTACTATAATAAATGCTAGGATTTTTTAAATAAAATTGTTTGGTAATGAGAATTTAGCACTTTCAAAGCAGCCACATGGACTGTTAACCCAGGACTCCCTTAAAGATTGCTTTGCTGAGGCTGTTCGACATCTGTCAGCATTTTCAGCATGAACCATCGGCTGAAAAAAATTCTTCAGGCTGAAACTTGATATATCAGGTCTCAGCTCAGGAGTTTTTAATGTGTATTCAGGAAAATAAGTTCAGCTGTTTTTAAGTTAGAGCTATAGAAAAAAAATCTAGTGTACCATTTCAAGACACACTTTTAGTTTATACACAGGTAGAAGGAAAACAGAATTCTTCCCAACGAAAATGAATGGGGAACAGCTAAACAATTTGATCGTCGAGAATTTTTCTTCACACTGTGTTGCTGAAACAGGATGTCTTTATTGGAGCTGTGGTGACCGCATTCTTAGTTGGATGGTACATGGAACTCTGCCCAGCATTAATTCCAGAGGTCAGAATGTGCCCACCTCTTGGCAGCTGAGGATGAATGGCTTAAGTGACAAATTCCAATCCTTCAGCTTCCCAGATCATTGTACAGCCAGAGACTAATACAATAAACAGCAGTTTGCCAAAAGAGAGCGTGATCCGCTGGCGGATTGTGGTTTTGCACAGCTTCGACATACATTATCTTGACATCTAAAATTACTTCTCAGAGTACAGCTGTGTGTGTGATACTGGACTTCATTCCCCTGAATGATCCCATGCAGTCCACTTACAACAGGAATGCACTTTTGAACCAAAAACTGTCACTACAAATCTCACCATGAGTGCAAAAATTCATGAAGAATTCCAGTTTATTGGTTTGCAAGGATTTGCCTATGAAGGTAAAGGGATTGTGTCTTAAAATTGTTACTGCGTACAAGACGGAAAAATCATTTCAATGAATGAACTCCTGACATTGATATTTTTTAGTTGACTATTTGTAATGTGAGCATTTTTTTTTTCTTCTTCTATGAATGTTAATGGGAAATAGAAAGAGAAGGAATGGGCAGCCCTTCAGCATACCAGTCCTCTGCACTGGGGCCTCTGTTGCAGAACTTTTTTGAACAGAAGTTTCCTTAAATCACTACAGCATAACCATCAGGGGAGACAAAAAAAAAACTCCAAAACATAAACAATTAAAATTGTACTTAAACTGAAGCACTGTTTTAGGCATATATATATGGCGCCCTGCCCCAGTCATAGTCTTCTATTCCAATAGGATTTTCTTCCCCGTGGAGATGGGGAAGTGCCCTAGTTTTTCTGATTGATTTGTACTCATTGAACACTGAACTCGAAGCTTCAAAAGCTGAATTTCAGTTCTAGCTCCTCAACTTATATCCTACGGCCTTGGAAAAATTATACAGCTTTTCGACTCTTAGTTCTGAAAAAGGAGATAAGTCTACCTATTTTACAAGTTTGGTCCAAAACTCAAAACAAATTATACAAGTAAAATAATTTCAAAATTATGTACCTCACATTGATATAAAGTACATATTCATATTTCTTCAAATAGTACATAGCATCGTTACTAGCATCAGAGGAAACCTGAAGTCTACAGTACCTGGAAACCAAATAAAATTTGGCCAACAAATGGTGATTAGGATGTAAATTGCTTTTAGTATCAATCTTTATTCTTCTTATTCATGGTTTACAAAATGTTTTCTAAGGATCAATAGCTCTTCTGAAATAGCTAATAACAATGTCAACACATAGTCGTAGTCATACATAATGTGTTGATGTGTGTCTGTGGTAGATAAAACATTTTTGATATAGAATATCCTGAAGAAAAAAATAAGATTTAGCACCAATTAGAGCTTTCAAATGATTATTATTTTAAACTAGACTAATCTTAGGAAAGGATCTTTTTGAAAGACATGTGGACTTTGATTTCCAGTGGTTTTTTTTAAACTGGTTATATTGACTTCAAAACATCCAGAAATATTGAGGACTGTGTGAGAAGTACTTTTTTTCAGATTCCTGATTGAGCTAACAAGAAAGCGGAGAAAACCCTGGGGTACAGAAGTAAAGAGGAAGCTGGAAAGCAGAGGGTTAAGCCTGTGCGAAGCTCCAGCTGTCTGTGGGACATTTGCCACCACTGTACCCAAGAGCTTTGGGTTTACATCGTCAAATGGGGATAGGAGAAAAGGCTTCAGCCAGAACAAATTGGAAAATTGAAACTAAGACCCCAGCAGTAAACAGAGCTCTCAAAGAGATACACAATGGTAGATCAAGAAAAATCTACCTGCCAGTAGTATCAAAACAAGGAAAATTATTTATCTCAGCCTGGGTTCTGAGTGGAAGGGAAGAAAATCTTCTTTGAGAATCCATTTTTATAGATCTCCTGTCATGTGATCTGGGGTTCAGATTCATACCACTTGCATGCTCAAACAGAACAAAAGCTGAGAAATTAACTTAGAGTTGACCCAGGTTGGAAAGCAGTTCCCGGAGCCTGTGGAAACTTAAGTGTTCTCTGCAGGTAAACACTCTTACATCAGACCTAACAGGACCCCCACAAACAACCCCAGCTGAATATAAACACACAATCCAACATTTAAAAGGAAGCCATCATGAGTGAGTCAAGAGAAGACAAACAGTAGAAAAGATGTTGGACTATATTTAAAATGTTTAGAGATATATAAAAGCAGATCACAAACTTGAGAAAGGAATACCTTTTTTTGAAGACAGTGCACATTTTTAAAGAACCAAATAGAACTTTTAGAAATGAAAAATGCAATTATTGAAATTAAAACTTTATGACTAGACTAAACAGCTGAAAAGAGACTAAGTAAAATGGATTGTATATGGTGGTGTACTGATGAATGTTTAATAAGTGGCTCTCCAGAGAGTAGGAAAAAAGTTTATTATGGAGCATTTGCCAGTTTCCATGGTGTACCTAATCCCACCATGGCCCACTGTAAGCTACTAATGTGAAGACAGTGAATGCAGAGTTGGGAAGAGGTGTGCCCAGTTGGTTATTGTAAGCTCACACGAGCCAGTTCCTGCCTGTGTATAATTGAATAAGTTACCCAGAAAAAACAGAGAGGCAGAGAGATAGGAAATGTGTATGAGACATAAAGGATAGCTTGAGAAAGTCTGATGCAAGTTTAATCATTAATATGAGTCATAAATTCTAAGATCTCGGAGCATGACAGATAACATGCAGAAACTCATTGTAATGAAATTGCAGAACACCAAAGACAAACAGACAGTCTCAGAAGCATCCAGAGAAAAGAGAGAGATCAAGTTCCAAGGAGCAAGAATTAAGACTTCTTAAGAGCAACAATGGAAACAAAAAATAATGGAACAGTCTTCAAAGTACAGAGAGAAACACTGTTATCCTGGAACTATGTAACCTAATTATTTTAAATAAATATTATTATTATTATTACTACTACTATTATTATCATCATCATCATTATTATTTACTATTATTTTAAAGTGAAAGTATAGTAAAGGCATCTCAAACAACAAGAGCAGATAGTTTATCACTAATAGATGCACACAAAAGGAACTTCCTAAAAACAAGAACTTTAGGAAGAAGGAAAATAATCCAGAAGGAAAATGGACAAGGAAATAGGTAAACACTTAGGTAAATCTAAGCTAACATAAAAATGACAACAATAATAATGTCTGGTAATTAAAATACACATGAACAGTGGGTTTTCTCTTCCCACAAATACTAAACAGCTTATTATGCAATTAATGATATTACCACTTAGAAGTTTTAGTCATCTTTTATTCACTTTTGACTTACTTAAAAAATCAGGAAAAACTATTAAGCATTGTGGTAAAAGCCTGACTTGTTTTAGTCCAAATTAAACTTTGCTAAACAAACTAAAAACTTGGGTAGGTTTTAATTTGTGATGAAAGATCCATCAATATCTGTAGGAAGAGAATACTCTCTTCTGTGTGTTTCTTGTACTCACACTGCTCCACAGATTGTCCCTAACTCACCACGGTCCACTTATGATTTCTTGATTTAGGATGGTGGGAAAGCGATACACAGTCAGTAGAAACTGTACTTTGACTTTCGATCTCTTCCTGGGTTAGTGATTTACTGTACGATCGTCTCCCATGATGCCGGGCAGTGGCAGCAGTCTCAGCTCCCAGTCCGCCCCAGGATCATAAGGGTGAACAACCAGTACATTTACCACCTTCCTGCACCCACAGAACTGTTTTGTTTTTCACTATCAGGACAGTATTCAGTCATTTACATGAGATAGACAACACCTTATTATAAAATAGGCTTTGTGTTAGGTGATTTTGCCCAATTGTAGGCTACTGTAAGTGTTCTGAGCCACATTTAAGGTAGTCTAGGCTAAGCGGTGATGTCTGGTAAGTTAAGAGTATTAAATGCAACTTAGGATATTTTCACACTGTGTTTATTGGGAACTAACCCTATAGAAGGTGAGGAAGATCTATACTTCACTTCTGACACCAGATGTCTGGGTTTTCCACTCATTAAGCAATCCTGAGACACCAGCTGGATGTCCTACAATTTAACTCAGGTCTGACACTATCTACCAAGAGATGGCATCAGATTCCACACGTTAAGGGCTCAGTTCTACAAGACTGCCTTCCTCCCTCCACCTCTCATCCCCAGATGCCAGTCAGGAGTCCAGGCTGTCAACTGTTATGTAGGTCACAAGTTCCCACGAACCCCTACTCCAATTGAATAATTTGCTAGAGCAGCTCACAGAACTCAGGAAAACAGTTTACTTATAAAGGATGTAATTTAGGAACAGTCCGATGGAAGAGACGCAAGGTATAGGGAAAGAGATCAGAGCTCCCATGCCCTCTCTGGGTGAGCTACCTGGGTGTTTCCAGTGGCAACCATTCTCCATCCTTAGGGGCTTTCCAAAATTCTTCTCATTAATATAAACTCAGGTGTGGTTGAACAGGATTTGTTCTGAATAACAAAAGACATCTTTATAGCTTTAATCACATAGGAAATTCCAAAGGTTTTAGGAGCTCTGTGCCAAGAATCTGACCAAGACCAGAAGGATATTTCTTATTACAAATCATAATATTACAATACTTAAGATTAAAAAATTTATATTTATATCTTGTTGATCTTTAGCAATCAATTGTATGAGTTCTAGGTCTTATCTAGCAAAGATGTCCAATTTAGGGTGAACTGAGAAAGACATTATTTTTACTGAAGTTTATGGTTATGAAAAATTTTATCCCCCAAACAGTCACTGGAAGTTCAGAGTCTTTGTTTCTTCCTACCCACACACTGGTGACTTTTTACCACTGGGAGAGTTATGTACGCACTCCAGCTCACAAAAAAAAAAAGGGTTATTTTATGCTAGTCTCCAATAAAAGGACCAGGACTCCTTGAAGAAATTCCAAGACTGGAGCAGAGAAAGTACAAAATGAGCCTGAAATACATATGGTGCCAGAAAGTAAGTAAGTACCCAAAAAATGATGGAGGACGTCTTCAGGATACAGGCGGCAACTTGAAGGAGGTTTCTAATGATTAAATTGGGGATAATTTCAGCAAAAGAATAATGATAGTAATGGATTATAGCCTGTAGAACCCATACTTATATAAAGTAAGTAATTGAATAAATAACTAAATGAAGGGGAAGGGAAAGCTCTTCCTTACAATATAATTCCAATTAATACATTTGGAAGAGAAGATAGAAATAGAAAATCACCATTTGCAAAACACCACAGTAATAATTGTTTCTCTCAAGAATCATCAGTGGACGCTAAAATTAGTGGGTGAATGTATAGTAAGAAACAGGATATTTACATAGCCTCAAAAATATCACCCACAAGATACTTATTAATTCCAAAAAGGCAAAGCTAGAAACCCTACTGGTAGACACCATCTTAACCAAGTGCTCGAAGTTAACCTCACCAGTAACAGGATAGATTGATATCACACGTCTCCTGATATGATGCACTGAGGAGGACATCTCGTTTATGTAGTTTTCTCGGCAAAAATGTATAACCTGCCTTAATAATGAAGAAACGTCAGCTAAACGCAAATTGAGAGACACTCTGCAAAATAGCTGGTCATTACTCCTCAAAATATCCTGACTGACCAACCATGGTTGTGGGGTTTTATAAGATGTTAATATTTGAGGAATCTAAGTGAAGAGTACACAGGAATTCTATTAATTTTGCAACTTTTTTGTAAGATTGTAATAATTTCAAGGTGGCAATTTATTTTAAAACAAAAGATAGGGTTATGATAGTTTCTCAAGGCCTCTCCAACCTCCCTCATTCTCAGAAAGGCCATTTATTAGGTACCTCCCCTCCCCACTCTATCCAGAGACATCAATGCGTGGCTTCAGTAGAAGGGGGCCAAGTACAGGGCTAAGAAGGAAGCAGTTTGAGTCTGAAGCACAAGGTCCCTACTGTGTCGAATCAGCATGGTAGAGGCTATTAAAATGCCATCTTTTTCTCCCTCCTACTCCTCTCTCCCTTCCTCTACCTCCATACTCTGCATCCCAGACTGCTTGTAATCCTATTGGGAGGATCTACAGGAAGAAAGAAAGGAAAAAAAAAAATAATGAATGGTTGTATTCCTTGGCACATGAAAAACAGTTTCCCTTTTGGGGCTTCAAGAATAAAAAATGAGAGGCTTTTAATCTTGTTAACTTGTGCAAGAGAGGGAGGGAGAGAGAGTGTGTGTGTGTGTGTGTGTGTGTGTGTGTGCATGCTTGTGCATGTGTGGCTAAAAGTGTAAACTACCACTGTGGGAAGAAGAATGCCGATTTTCAAAATCTCCTAAAGCGACAGAAAGCATTGTTCCAGAATAAGGTGTGTTAGAGGCCAGTGGGGAGAAGAACAGCAGATGACTTTGTTTAGAGCCGGGTGAATTAGGAAATAACCCTTTTCATAGCTAACTCTAAAGAGATGAGCTGTTGTTGCCAAGATGTGTTTATCAAATGTCTAGGCCATCTCCCAGGATGTGAAATTTGGTTTAGCTGTGTAAAATAGCTCTGTATTTTTGTTTTAGCCAAATCTCAGCAAGACTCACAGTCAGCTCCCTCCCCAACAGAGTGAAACAGCCACAGAGACAACAACAAACAGACTGAAAAAGCAGAGTAAACGTTGGCAGGAAGCCCACTGCGATTCAGCCTTGCTTTTTAAAAAGAATCTCTCTCAAGTTTGATGCGTTGCTTCTCACAAGCGAATTCCAGGCTGCTTTGCTTGAGATAAAATACATTGAAATGAAAAGAGATTATTGCCATTTGGTAATTCCTTCTACTTTAAAAAAAAAAAAAAAAGGCAGGCAAAATTTCCATGCTCCTGTTGACTCCCTCGTGGGTCCAAAAGGCTATGGAAATGGTGCAAGGAAAGCCACAGATAGAATAGTCGGGTGTGAATTCAGACCACATGCCTCGCTATTTGGGCTTCTTTCTGGAGCAGTCTGTCTTCAGTGAGCTGGCCTCCCTCTGGTTACTCGCTTGGCCCGGTGAGATTCCATCAGGTTGCCTCTCTGGTGAATCAGACAGAGCCTGAGGCATCACTGAATTTACATTAAGAATCAGATGGATGTCTGGACACCCTCCCCCACCACGCACACACACACGCACGCACACACGCTTAATAAGCATCAAGTTGTGCACTTCCCTCTATAGTGATGGCGCTATGACTGTTTGTGTTGTTTTTGGCTCTGAGGTCTCACAGACCAGCCAGCCGTTGTGTAAGCACAGTCTGTCTGAATTGCTTCAGGGCTAACGGCCTTCTTAGAAGTCCTCTTGCTGTTCATTGTTTTGCCGGCAAGTCATTTCTATTACTAATTTAAAATTTCTCCATCTATCTTTTCTGTACCATAAGATGGTGAAGTGTAGAAAACCATAGTCCTTTAAATCTTCAAGACTTTTTTCTTTTGGTCTTTATTTCTATAATTTGGGATCAGGCTTTTGAGCCAGTGTAGAACTTGTAAATTTGCTAAGTTTAATACAGAATCTGGGGGTGGGGTTAATACTAAACCATTCTGCTCATGCTGTTTTAAAAACTTCTAGTGTGTGTGCTTTTGTATTTTTTGCTCATCATGCAGTCTATTCAGAAAAATTTTTAAAGAAACATTAAGTAGCTCTTGGCAGAAGGTCAAAACCAGCATTGCAGGGAAGGTATTTCAAAGTCTTTTAAGTGTGGCTATTTGTATAAGCAATAACTGGACATTTCTTATGACTACGGAGGACTATTTTCACAGTCTTTCATGGAAATATTTCTAAACGATTTCTGTGGCTCTTTTCCTTGAGCTCATTTATTTGCTTTTGCTTTAGAACAGAGCATTTTAATGAGCAGTTTTATGAGCCTAACCTGCGTTCTGCAAACTCCACATGACTGGATTCCTGTTACACATAACCTTTGCCCTATTTTCCATTAAAACACAAGACTTTCCTATAATCAACTTTGTACTAAGACTTTGGAGGGAAGAATGCAACAGATACTCCGGTCTGCTGTTCAGCACACTAAAATGAGTGCGTTTTTGAAATATTTGTTTTCCTCCTTGTTGTTTTAAAAATGCCACATATAAATATTTTAATCCCAAATTCCCTTCTTTTTTAAGGTGCGTATATCCTCATCTGTTTCATACCTTTACCTAGTCCAATATCACCATATTCCATCAGTCAGTACCTCATTTAGCTGTCTTTACAATCCGTGGAGATAGGTACAAAGGCAAGTTGAAACCCAAATCATTTTGGAAATAGGAACTCTCAAAAAAAAAAAAAAAAAACCTGCATAGTTTTTTTCACTCATATATATTATTACCAGTGTCAGAAATTTCCTTCTTAGGGCGAAGCTGAAAGATATACCTTGACTCCTCTTCATTTTAATTCAAAGATAGGACAACTATTTTCCATTTTATATGTAAGTATCCTAGATATTTTTGTATAGAATGACTTTCCTTCTCTCACCTAAAAAACCCAGATTTGTTTAATTTTTCTTCCAGGTCTACTTTCAGTGTTTTAATCAGTTTTATTGATGTCTGCTAAACATTCAAGTTCTCCCTTTCATTTGAGCAGGATGCAGAACCCCTGGAAGGGTCTGACCGCTCTGGAAACAATGGAGCCATTGTTGCTGGGCACACTCAGCTCCCCTCTTGGTCATGCATTCCAGCCATGTTTGCCTTTTAAAACTATACTACGGATTTAAGGTAGTCTGCGGTTCCTTGTAACACCTAGCTCTTTTTCTGCCCTGCTTACTTCAGCCAATCTGTCCTCCTCTTATAATCTTGTTTACTTTTTCTTTTTAGAACAAGGAGGGCACTCTTTAAAACAGAGTGAAGTAAGTTTAGGGTAAATGAAAGGAAATCTACTTCACATAGAGGGTTATAAACTTATGGAACTCATTAGTACCCAAAGGTGGTGCTGGCAGGAAATGTAAATGAATTCAGAAACGTCTTAGCCAAATTTATGAATGAGAGGATAAATGGCTACTAAGAAAACCAGGGCTCTGCCTGATTTTTACAATTGAAGTCAGAGAGTTGCTCCAAGCCCTCCCACAGGAGGTCCCTTGAGATATGTGGAGTCAGCTGACCTTGAGTCTGGCCCATGATGGGATTTCCTGAGCATCTCGTGTGCTCTCAGCACTTGTCTCTCCTCAGTCTCCCTGAGCCTCAGAAAGACCCTACTAGCCTGTTCTGGGATAGGCAATTTTCTTTTTAAAATAACTTTTTTTTGGGTAACTTTTCCTTTACCGTTCAACCATCTGCCTACCACAGTGCCAATTTATGACTGTCAGTTGGGGAATGGTGACGTCTGTCCAGTGGAAACTAGCTGAGATCACATTTGGATCTCAAAACATAGATACTTTCTTTTATGTAAAGTCAGACCCTTCTTTTTCCTGGGAATTTTCAGGCCTGAGACCATAAATAGCGTTTTCACTTTATCCTGTACTGTATCCTTGGTACAGCCTTCAATCCCTTAACCCCTTCTGCCTTTCCCAGATCTATATCTGCGGGGGTTCTCAGCCTAGGACACTTTAAAAAGTCACAGATGCTCCTGGCCTCATTCCCCACCAAGTAAATCACAGTCTTTGTGGGTGGGGCTCTGGCATCAGTATTCTTCAAAATCATCCCAGGCTGTTCTCGGCAGCCAGATTGTGAACCTGGCCTGACAGGTTGCTTTAGAGTATCCTTTCCACCAGAACACTCTGCTCAGCATCTCAGTGCAGTCTGAGGCATCATTCCACCACGGCCTCATCCTCTGGTGTTAAACATTCCTCAGTGATCACAGTGAAGCTCCATGCACCAGTCAACAACTCGGGGCCTTTATGCTATCTGCCATCTCTGTCCTTCCAACTGTGAACTCCTAGGAAAAGAAAGCTTGCTGTAAAAATCTGGTCCCTTGCCAATTCATGATACTCAACACTTAAGGACCTTGGCCTCCTTTTACTTGTCTCTGTTGACTCACCAAGCACCTCCTCCAAATACGATCTTCCTCCACATCCGTCCCTCACTTTCCTTCTCGGCAACCGTGTCTCCTCTTTCTTTGGGAGAATGTTGAGGCCAACCAGACGGAGCTGCCCAACACCCTTATCTTCATCCTCCCGCCTTCCTCTTCTTATCCTTCCCTTCAGTCTTCAAGAAGAAAAATTCCACTTCCATTTATTAACTCCTACAGAATACCAACAGTATGCAATGAATTAAAATACAGTGGAAAAGACCTACTTAGAGAGCAATTAACAATAATTCATAGGAAAACAAATTAAATTCTTAAGAAGCAATATTTAAATTAGTGATGAGTGTGTAGGAGAGAGAGATCAATTCTGATAATTGAGGGAAGATTATGACATAGAGACATAGACATTTGGACCAGACCTCAAATAATGAAAAGATTTTTAGCAGTCAGATATTAGGCAGAAAGCAAGTCAAATCCAAAGGGACAGGATGGCCAAAGGTACTAGGTTGAGATGTGCATGATTTGATCCAGAAATAGTGAACAGCCAGGTCTAGCTGGAATATGGCATAGAAGGTGAATCTGTCTGAATATTTCTCCTTTACCAATACACTGAGTCGCATTCCTTTTTTTACATCATATGAAATCTCGTGTGCACATCTACCTTCTCTGGTGTCTGACCTTTTGTCTAGGCTCCTTTTTAAACTTCACATATACGCATGTCTTCCCTGCCCTACAGGAGACATTTTTGACCCCGATTATCTTGATAAATACCATACCAGTACCTTGATTTCTCT
This sequence comes from Camelus ferus, assembly GCF_009834535.1. Lineage (NCBI taxonomy): Eukaryota > Metazoa > Chordata > Mammalia > Artiodactyla > Camelidae > Camelus > Camelus ferus. The sequence goes on along the minus strand of NC_045716.1, from coordinate 10,164,939 downwards.
GCCAAGCTCTCAGAATGTGACTTATACTTTATTTCACTCCCCTTTTCACAGTCCTCACCTCATCCTCCCCTTCCAGCTTCTGGACTCCCCGCCCACTTTCCCCACCCCTCTGCCTCTGTCCTCACCCCCGCACAAAGGCTCTGTTAAGGCTTCTCAGATCATGCAGACAAAAATCATTGGTTCATCTTCATTGTCTTTGGCCTCTTAGCAGTATCAGGCACCAGTGATGACAGCATTTTTCTTGGGAGTATTTTTATCTAGAGCAGCTGGGATGGTGCGTGCTCTCTGAGCTCCTCCCACCCCTCTTCCACACCTTGGTCTTTGCTGGTACTTCTTCCCCCTCCTTTTTTTTTTTTTTTTTTTTTTAATTTTATTATTTATTTATTTATTTAATTGAAGTACAGTCAATTACAACGTGTCAACTTCTGGTGTACAGCACAATGTCCCAGTCATGCATACACATACATATGTTGGTTTTCATAAATACATCTCCCTCCTTAACTGTGGGTATCCTGAAAGACTTTCCTCCCATCCTTACTTGTTTCATTTTGTTATTCGTACTTTTACCTGAGAACATTTATTGAGCACCTGCGCTAGGCCAAGCCCTTTGCTGAACACACATGAATTTGGACTTCTCTATACACCCGCTGATTTTAACATGCCTTCTGTTCTCAAGGCTCCAATTTCTACCTCTGCTTGAAAAGTTTCTAAATCTACACTTTCTGCTGTGACTTTTCACCTGGATACTCATTCCGTGATTCAGGTTACCAACACATACATCCTTTGCCTTTACTCAAACATAATTTGCTCAAAAATAAACTCATTTTCAGTGAAAATCAGTTTCTTTGCCTCAGTTGCTTTACCTTCTTTAATGAAGTCACCATCTCCCAGTCCTCTACGCTGGAAATCTGCTCATGATATTTTACCCTTATCTCTCAGTCAGTTTTGTATCCAGTATGCCACTACATTCTGATTGGTCTTGCTTAAGGATGCCCTGAAGATCCGTTCTTACCTGTCCATTTTTATAGCCACCCACTTGATCCAGGCTTTCATCACCTCACACGCAATTTACTACCATAGACAATAACCGCTCTCCCTGCTTCCAGTCTCTCCCTCCTTAAATAAATTCATCCTGTGAGCAGCGGCCATAGTAATCGTCCTATAACACCATCTGATCACACCCTTTCTGGTGACACCGCATGCCCACCACGTCACATCACATCTCTTTGGTCTACCTTGTTTCCCTTGCCTGCACGCCTTCTTGATGTCTGCACACCCCAGTACGATCAGGTCAAGTCTCACACACTTTTCTTTCCATAGCCTCGTCTGACTCCTGAAAACTCTAGAAACCTTCTCTCTTTGACAGCCAGTCACACTTAGAGGCTTTACCATACATACCACTTAGCACTTATTACATGCTGTTACTATGACACATTTTTCCTGTCTGTTAATCCGCTTCTCTCCAAATAGATGGTAAACTTCTTAGGAGCACAAACTGTGCTGTGCGTTTCCCTTTAACCTGTCAGAGGACCTTGTATATTTCTCATCATATGTTCTGTGTTTAATATGTGGTATGAATTAGTTGTAATAATTATCTATTCTTCAACAAACTGGTTTAGATCAAGATAAAGACTCTACAAGGACAACAGGAAATAGTGTTTACACTGTATCTAAGGGGGTCATTTTCTCCTCTACAACATTAGTATCTAGTCTGTGTATCAGTTTTAATGTAGCTGCCTCTTCCTAACTCAGAAGAGTCAGTAATCAGTGAGCCTTTAAATCTAAATACCAAATTATGGGAAATACAGGGAGTATAAGAATTTAAGTGATACCCAGAGGGATCCAATCTGCCTAATCCACACTGGAGACTGAATGGAATCTACAGCACAAGTGACCCTATTTGAAAAAACAAAACAAAACAAAACAAAACAAAAAGCAGCAACAGGTTACCAGAAAAAAGAGAGAGATAGCCTCACGGAGAAATCTATATATTGAAATAAACCTAAGAGATATAGCTACCAATCACAGTGTGCTACACTCACTTGGATTCCAATTCAAATACATAAACTTAAAAAACATTTTTTAAAAAACAACTGGAGAAATGCAATGTGGACATTGAATATCTGTAATGTTAAGAAATTATTACCAGTATTTTAGGTGTGATAATGGTATTGTGGTTATATTTGTGAAGGATCCTTTTCTTTTAGGAATGCATACTTAAATATTTACAGGTGAAATTATATGATGTTGGAATTTCCCTCAAAATTGTTGAGGAGGATAAGTGAAACAAGGATGGCCATGTGGCGGATTATTGAAGCTGAGTAATAAGTACCTACAAGTTAATTTATATTATTCTCTCTACTTTTACTTTTGTTTAAAATGTCCCAAATAAGAACGATTTTAAAACAGTCATTTACCATTTAAGCAATTCTTGTTGAATAATTTTGACCTGACAAAGTATTGCTATGCTTTTTGAAAAGAATCCTCATCTTTTACAAATACCAATTGAAATATTAATGCATGACATGGTGGGGGGAAAATGAAGTCACTGAGGTCATTGCTTTTTTTAAGTTAGAGTAAAACAAAACCACAAAATTTTTACACTGTCATTGAAAAAATTTCTTATCCCCAGGAATACATCCACAAACACCAAGTAGAGAAACGATACTTTAGAAAGTTTTGTAAAGCCTGTTCTGTATTTTACCTGTTTTTACCTAAAGATTATGCCAGTTTCAGGTAACACTTTGAGTGGTACATCCTGTACATGAGTGCATACAGAGAGAAAAAGAACCAAACACTGGGTTGTGTGAGTAGTTACAGTTCATAATGGTATAGGATTTGTCACAAGGGTAGTAACTTTAAAAATCATTTGTTTATATTCCAGTTAATATCAGCCTTCAGTGGATATGCATTGAGATGTGCTGAAACAGCCCTAGATTAAAAAAAATAAAAAGATCCCACAGGCTTTCTCCGATATCAATTTAATTGGTAAATTCAGTCTTAGCCCTCTGACAAATTTTTCAATGAAACACTGATTCTTAGCAAGTTTATCTGATTCGGGGGAGAAGGAGAGTCTTGTGTCTGACATTAGGATATTCATGAACAGTAAATAGTCATTAAGTGAAAATCGGATTCCAGCTGACTATCTGAAAAAACCACAAGTTAGAAAAATCACTCCTGGATGAATGAGAATTGAGTGCGATACCCATACCTTCATCACTTCGAGTGGATTTCTGTAAAGCATGTAATTCTCTCTCCTTTTCACCTTAAAGCCATATGTGCTCACTGAACTCCATTCTCATACTGACAGTATCTCAATAAAGTTTAAGTCAAGTGCACAACTGAGTCACTTAATGAGCTCATTTTATGCTCTCTCAAAGTCTCATTTGGCACTATAACCAAAAAGAAACTAAACTTTGTACACTTAACTAGGAAACACAGGATTTATCAAAGAGCCATTCTGAGAATATCAGTCTAATGTGAATATTTTTTAATCAGAATGAGTCAGGAGTACTGTTTAGCAGTGAAACTGGAATTTAAGAATAGGGTTATTAACATGTGTAATAATTTATAAAGTTATTTTAAATGAGCATGTATTTCTTTAGAACTTAAAAAGAAACCTTTATTTAAAAAAATGTGATACCAGGTACCTGCACTGTGTCTACACTGCCCAGTGAGTGGCCACTGTGGTTACTGAGCACTTGAGCTGTGGCCAGTCCCAACTGGGATGTGCGGTCGGTGAGAAGTGCATACTGGATTTCAGGGCTTGGTAAAAGGAAGGAAGAGAGGGAGGGGAGAGAGAGAGAGAGAGAGAGAGAGAGAGAGAGAGAGAGAAGATAAGAGAAGGGAAGGAAGGAAGGAAGACAGAAAAAGAAGAAGAGAAAGAATAAGGGAGGGAGGAAGGAAGGAAGGAAATCCATCTCATTAATCATTTTTATATTAATTATTTGTTGTATTAGTTTGCTGGGGCTGCCATAACAGAGTACCACATCCTAGGCAGCTTAAACAATGGAAATGTATTTTCTCACAATTCTGGAAGACAGAAATCTGAGCGCAGTGTGAGAAGGACTGGTTTTGTCTGAGACCTCGCTCATCAGCTTGTGGACAGCCACCTGCTGTTATCACCTGGTCTTCCTTCTGTGTGTGCTTCTGTCCAGATTTTCTCTCCTTACAAGGACATCAGTCATACTGGATTAGGGCATACCCTAAAATTCTCATTTTAACTGAATTACCTCTTTAAAGACCCTGTCTCCAAATGCAGTCCCATTCCGAGATAGAAGGAGTAGGAGTTAGGCCCTCTATAAAGGAATTTGGGGCAGATACAACTTAGCCCATAAACACATGTCGAAATGATAATATTTTGGGTATATTTGATTACATAAAACATTATTAAAATGCCTTTCACTTGTTTTGTTTTACTTTTTTCAATGTGGCTACAGAAATGTGGGTTGCATTGTATTTCTATTGGACAACGCTGCATTTTATTTCTTTGGAATGTTAAAAACATTGTACCCATCACCTGTCGGAGGAGTAGGAAGAAGTTCTAATTCTGAATAAGTGTCTCACTTTCTATTTAATTTCACTTTTCGTACTCAGCTTTACTGAGGTTTTGCTCAGGAGTAAAAGCAGTGAGATGGAATGCAAAGCACATGAAATGTGCACAAGGAAAATTAGCTCAGAGAGCTGTTTGGATCTTGCCGTCTTTATGATCTCAGGCACATCCTTTCCCCTCTTTGTACTTTAATTTCTTCTTCCTAAGAAAGAGAGAATAATAATGGCTGAAATTTATTGAGTGTTTATTATGTGCTGAACATTCTTCTAAATTTCTACCCTAGTAATTTATTTAATCCACACAACAAGCTTTTGAAAGGTAATAATGATAATTGGTACAATTATTACTCTATTTTGACAGAACACTGAAGCACACAGTGTTTAAGATTAATTAACCCGCCCAAGGTCCCAGAGTTAGTAAGAAGTAGAACTGAGTGGTCTAACTCGATTCCATCCTTTATTTCTTCCTGTACTTCTATCTCATAAATTGTTTTGAGGATCAATTGAGATGGTGTCTGTGAATGTATTTAAAAAATTTTTTTTGTTGAAAAATAGTCCGTTTGCAATGCTGTGTCAATTTCTTGTGTACAGCATAATACTTCAGTCATACGTATACATACATACATTTGTTTCCATATTCTTTTCCATTATAGGTTACTACAAGATATTGAATATAGTTCCCTGTGCTATACAGAATAAACTTGTTTATTTTATATATAGTAGTTAGTATCTACAAATCTCGAACTCCCAATTAATGACAGTTAATTTTATGCTCATTTTTCCTAGAAATAGTGAAGATAAAGCTATTGTTTTTCTTTTGATCAGCAAGTCTATACATCTTCCTTGACATCCTGATAATTTCAGAGCTAAAAAGAAGACTGTGTCTGTGTTTTTAGTACATTATTGAATCACAAGTCTTTAATTCAGAAATCATTATTTTATTTTGAAAGTAGATTGAAATAGATTGATTAGACATAAACAGTTGGCAGAGGGAGTATCAAAGTACTCACTAATAATAACATTTCTAGGAATTCTGAAGCCATAGTTAGGAAAAGAGAAATTTGGGGAAAATTGTGAATATATGCATTAATACATTTTCTCAGCAATATTTACATCTCTCATCTAAAGTTACCTTGTTATTCTGCAAAGAAACTACTTGATCAGGTCATAAAAATCATTACTTAGAACTGTAGATTCATCAGAGTCTGTTAGTGGTTACAGTCTGATTTCTGCTTCTAAACTACTTTTAAAACAGTCTAGGGGAAGAGAGTTTTTAGGAAACCACATCAATTTTTCTCTTACACCTCAAGTCATATTTACAAATTTTATTGACACAGCCCTCAGTACAACCTTATGTATACAAACTTTAAAATACTAAAGAATTTTTCTAATAATTGTACTGTTTTCATTAAATTTACCTTAGAATAGTTTTAATTTTATTATAAATGAAGCCATACGTCACTGATCTTTAAGCAATCTTGCCTCCCTTAGTTTTTACCACTTTGTGAGAAGTCAACAAAATTTGATAGCTGAAGCAAACATCCGGATTAAGGTGAAGCAAAGCACATGTTTTAATATATGTTCCATCCTCCATATTGTGAAGCAGGCAACACACACTCACACACACACACACTTTCTGAAGAGGGACAGAGAGAAGTAACAAAATACTCGATGGTTATAACTTCTGGTGTATAGATCTTTGTGCCATCAGTCTGATTTTCAATACCAGTAGTTTCAGCATCATCAGTATATTTTATTTTTATCAGCTTCATGGATTTCTGTTTTCTGCAAACTGAAATTTTGTGAAAATTGAGACAAACTCCTTTACATTTTGGTTTATTTCTTGATCGGGAGTGAGTATGTACTAAGACAGAAGTTCTGTCTTCGGCAACTTTGGAAGTACCTTTCTGATTCCAATGCATGTGCTGTCTATTTGGTGACCTGGACAGATGTGGTCCAGTGCTGTCACTAGGAAACAGTCCGCCTTTGAACATTGGAAACAAGAAATTTGTATCAGCTCAACCTGGCAAATTTCTTCTGATTTTACTTTCATCTCTCATATTAACAGAAATGAACCTAAATTTTCTAAAACAGCTTTAAATGTCTTATCTGGATCATCTGGCCATTGAGCTCTGGAATATCTGACAAGGTGTATTCACTAATTCATCTGTAGGGATGGCTGAAAACATTCTCTCGAGGCCTTTGGGAATTCTGCAGTTGAATCCAGATGACAGCTTTATCAACTAGAGGGTTCAGTGGACCTTGGAGAAATTTAAAACCCTTGACTATAGCTGCTTCTTTAAAGACTTCATTAGTTTTTACTACAGTCTTAAAAGAAGTAATGATTCTACCCTTTAAAGAGTTTTACTATTGTTTTTTTTAATTCATTGCATTATTTTTGTTCATTTTTACATGTTTTTGCATGTAAAGCAAGTGATATTGTATTTACTTTGAACTTTTATGATTATTTGCCTCATAATATAAGGAAGAATTCATTTAAAGCCACTCCACACCTATGCTGTTATTTTATTATGTAGTTTATCTGTTATGACCTTCCATGATGCTTTCATAATACTTGAGTTTATTGCCCCAGCTTTCTCTTAGACTTTACTAACTTTACTATAATGCATCAGTATCCATCTATGTAAATACTTTTGAAAATCAAAACAACTAACACATTTTGTTTTATAGTATCTATGATTTTTCTTACATATCTTTGTCCATCCTTCAGTCTTTATAACAAGATATAACAGTGTTCTGTCGCATAGACCTTATAACCCCTTAATACCCTACTTCTAAAATGAATAAGCTTTAAGAATATCTATTAAATGAATGGTGTGATGGATGTAATAATTTTAAATTGCCTTGCAGTTATGCATTTTTAGATAAGAAAAGTAGAATTCCTAAAGCATAGATTACTCTTGTGAGCTGGTCATTTTTTCCCCCTAATATTCAGGTGTTATCTTCTTACAAATGAAGCCACTAGGCTTTTCTTGTGATCCTAATATTTGGTTACTTGAATATGAAACATTTGTGGTGGTAGTGATGTTATAGAATTAGCAGCAACAGAAGAATCACATGGAATCAGAGAAGAGCCTTCACTGTGATCAACGTCATGACGGACTGTCCTATGTCTTGAAGGCATTTCTCACAAGACCATGCTTGGTTATCCTAGTAGCATTTGGAATCATGGGTTTCATTTCACCATGTTTGCAGATCACTTTTGCTGGTGGGGTGAGCATCAACCCGACCCTAATCAAGAATAGAGAAGAGGTAATATTATGTAACATGATATGTTCTGCCATCAGAATACCTGTAACAAATCCCAGCTCCACCACTTACTAAATGACTTTAAGCAAATGAATGAGCTTCTCCAGATCCTCATCTGTAAAAAAGGAATAATACTAATACTAATACTAATAATAATATCTGCTTCATATAGTTGCTGTAAGATTAAATGGGTTAATATATGTAAATCAGTTTGAAAGCTATCTGACATTTTACTATCATTTAGTGAGATTTTTTGCGCATCATAATTTTCAATGCAGAAATGTTTCCATATGGTGGAAGTTGGTCTACCAGTTTCATTGAAGAAAAAAAGAAAAATATAGCACATTAACTAGTATATGTGATAATATACTAAGAATGCATCAATGTAGTAATGGTGTCATCTAAGAATTGTCTGAGCATCATTTTAGTTTTACCTTTTTGTTGAGATTAACTGTGGAATTTGCTATCACCCAGTATGATCCCTGCCTTCAAGAAACTTTCATTTTGGTTAAGGAAATGGACATTTAAATACTTAACTAGATACAAGACAAAGGATGAAAAGTCTGAACTGAATGTTCAGAGGGTGTCATGTTTTAGCTGCAGTATTCAAAGATGTATAACATTTGCACTAAGCCATGAAGGATAAACAGGTGGAGATGCAAGAAAAAAGTTTTTAGGCTGAGGGAACACCATGAATAACTAAGTGTTTTATTCATTTGGACCCTTTAGAATATAAGTAACTGAAATTAAATTCAAGCATACTCAATTGTTTAAAAATAACAGAACAGTTTACTGGCTGGTGTAACTGTACAACCCAGAGGTAGATAGAGCTGCCACAGCTGGACCCAGATGTTCCGATAATGTCTTTAAGCATCTGCCTCTCTCCAAGTCTTAACTGTGCAGTTCTCTGTGTTGACTTCATTTGCTGGCAGGTTTGACCCCTCTTCACCCTGAGGCAGGCTTGCTCTCAGGCTTACATCTTAAAAAGCTTTCATTCCTAACTGAAAGGGAGCGTCTCTTTCCTAGCAGATGTTAGGAAATGTGACAAATGTGCTGTGATTGGCTTCCCTTGGTCACATGCCATCTGTCATCACCGAGGCCAAGCCAGATGGGTGTACAGAGGGACTTGGCCTGATCAGTGCAGTCCCATCTAACCACCAGGACTGAGAGTGGGGAGAGGAGGCTTCCTGAATTTACGTCTGGTCTACCAACAGAGGAGGGATGGTGCAAATGTGATAGAATAGAGAGGATGAAGATGGATTATTTTTTTGACTCATCTTTCTCTCCCTTAGAGAATGCTGTGAACTAAAGATGAATCATTTGTGGGACCATTGTAATTCCCCGTCACAGCCTCCCTGATTGTCTTCTCTGAATTCTTACAGCATCTATATACTCCACTAAGCAATGTAACATTGAATCACATACTATTTTATAATCTATAGTGAGACTGTGTGTTAGTCAGCGTTATATCTGTCTCTCTAACTATACAACTACCTATGAGTTTTTTGGTAAGAAATTGACTCACATAATGATCAAGGCTGGCAAGTCCAAAATCTGTAGGATGGGTTAGCAGGCTGGAGACCAAGAGAACCAGTCTTCCTGTTTGAGTCTGGTGGCTCGAGAATTCTGCTAGAGAATTCTCTCTTGCTGGAGAAGTCCAGTCTTTTTGTCCTATTCAGATCTTCAACTGATTGGATATGGCCCACTCATATCTTGGAGAACAGTCTGCCTTATGGAAAGTCCACAAGTTTAGATGTTAATCTCATTCAAAAGCACTCTCACAGAAACACTCAGAATAATGTTTGTACCAAATATCTGGGTACTCCATGCCCCAGCCAAGTTAACACACAAAATTCACCATCACAGGTTGTTTTTTATGTTTACCCTTATTTTATCTGTTCCCATTCTCTTTGGAAATATTTCAGTTCCTGTTTTGCTGTTCCAGAGAAATGTAATTATTTTTGCACCAAAAAGGAAATTTTTATCAGTTGATTTCAATTTCAGTTCTTTTTTGGAAAAGGGTTTTCTTTATGACAAAGTTAAATTGTAAACAAACAGATATTTTTCCTAATAGTTAATACTTGAAAAATAGCTTTAGCCCTTTTGAAATTACTAATATTATCTAAAGCCAAAAATGGTGGTGAGGGGACTGGTTATTTTTAAAGAAAGTGTTTAAATTGTTCTATTTAGACTGTTTTGTTGGGATGAAAGGTTGCTATTTTATGCGAAGCCAACTCAGTATATAGAGATTGAAATTTTCCAAAAATAAATAGTCCCAGTTTTAGAAAGAATTCTTAAGATTGTTTAAGTAGCAATATTCGATAGTATGTTTAAAATATTTGATATATTTTTCATATTTATGAACTTATCTGTTGTATCAATACAAGCCTTTAGATTAAAAGCTAGATTGGAATTATTATAACTTCTAGGAGGGCCTCAGGCAGAGTACGTAAGTTTTCAGATTTCTCTAAGAATCCTGTATCCATGTTTTTATTTAGTTGTGGAAAAAAGCAATCGTTTCAATGCATCTTAAATGCAAATACAATTACTGTCACTTATATGAGGGAAGTCCTCCCACCTCTTATTCTTCTAAATCCGTTATCCCTTGCTGTCACCATCCAAGTAATTTTAGAGCCTTAGACATATGCTGGCCCCAGACAGAAATATACTCTTAGGCAGCTGTTGGGCTGAATGAGAGTTAAAAAAAAGAAAAAGATATATAGCTACGTCAGAATTAAGATAGGTTTGTTGTTATTGTTTCTACTCAAGTAAATATCTTTAAAATCCTGAGGTTTCTTTATAATGGCTGTTGAATTTCACATTAATCTTACATAGTTTTGTAATGTTTATCATGTTGCTATTTAGGGATGAAAAGCTCTAGAAAGAAGAAAAAGGTAACAATAGGTAAAGGAGAAGAGTTAAGGAGGAATAAAACTGAAAATAACAGACAAAGTTGGGTCCTGCCTGCAAACCTAGTGCTCATCCACGGGATAACCTGGATCGGATTGGGCTCGGTGTTTTCTCCTGTGTTAGGGATGTTTCTTACAGATGAGAGAGGCAAATAGACACCTTCTTTGCTTCCCAGCATTTTGACTACAGATAATGGCTCAAATCTATAGACATCCTCAGACCAGGTCATTAGGATCTTTATATCACTTGAAATACAATTCTCGATGCAGATAACTATGTGTCCTTCCCAAGCAAAGAAGAGGATGTGCATGGAGAACTAAGTTCTGGGAATCCAGGAGGTCGTACCTTATAGTAACTCCCTAGTTATCTGGACCTCAGTCACTCAGGTTCCTGCTGACACAGAAATCCAGTCCCTCAAGAAATGGCCTGGGTTGTTCTTTTCCTCATTTATCCCATAATATTTATGAAGCTCCTGCTGTATATACAGCACTATGCTAAGTACTAGGGATAAAATAACAAGTGTGATCTCTCAGTCCCGGTCTTTGAAATCTCACCCAGCTCTGAAGGTCCATCTCAAACATTGCCATCCATAAAACCTCCCTGTGAAACCCACCAAGCTTGAGCCCACCCTGCCCATCCAACTCACTAACTCATCCGACACTGTGTCCCCTGCCACAAGCCAGGCCTGTGATTTTAGACATGCTTTGTATCTCCCACGTCCACCTGAGACACTGAATAAACATATACACAAAATGTTATGATAACTCACAGAGGAAAAAATGTGACAATGAGTGTGTATATGTCCATGAATGACTGAAAAATTGTGCTGAACACTGGAATTTGACACAACATTGTAAAATGATTATAAATCAATAAAAAATGTTAAAAAAAAAAAAAAGAAAAAAGAAAGAAAGACAGACAATAAACCAGTAAGCAAAAAAAAAAAAGAAATGCCTGTCCCACAGTGCCGGACTATAGCCTAGGCTGTCCTCAATGGCTTTCTGGAGCCCGTTTCTCCCATAGTTTTTTGTTTTTTTTTTTTTTTTTTTTTTTTTTACAAGTTTGGTTGCCTGCCTTTCTAGCCTCTACAAATTAGAAGTAAATGGCTAGGAGTGAGGAAAGGGTTTCAGTGAAACATTCTCTCATCATTCTAAGTGAAGTAAGCCAGAAAGAGAAAGAAAAATACTGCATGATATCACTCATATGTGGATTCTAAAAAAAGAAGACATTAATGAACTCATCTACAAAACAGAAATTTCGGGGGAGTGATGTAGCTCAAGTGGTAGAATGCATGCCTAGCATGCACAAGGTCCTGGGTTCAATCCCTAGTATCTCCTCTAAAAAATAAATAAATAAATGAACCTAATTACCTTCCCCTCCACCAGAAAAAAAAAGAAAGAAAGAAAGAAACAGACTCACATAGTAAACAGACTTATGGTTACCAGGGGGAAAGGGGGTAAGAAGGGATAAATTGGGAGTTCGAGATTTGCAAATATTAACTACTATATATAAAACAGATAAAAAACAAATTTCTTTTGTATAGCACAAGGAGTTATAGTCAATATCTTACAGTAACATATAACAAAAAAGAATAAAAAATATGAAATGAATATATGTATGTATATGTATGACTGAAACATTATGTTGCACACCAGAAATTGACACACTGTAAGTGACTATACTTCAATTTAAAAAAAAAAAACCTAAATAATTTGGGGCTGGAAAATGCAAAGCAACATTACCATAGTAACGGTATTTTCATAATGACGACCTGCTCCACTAAGAAAGGTTAAACAATACTTTTCACTCTTTGTTTAAGGTCATGGAGAATTGTATAACAATAATAAGACGCTTTAAAAGGGGCAAGCATTGGTTATCTGGAAAAGTCACTGTGGAGACCTGGAGATGGTCTCCCAAAAGTTCTCCACTGGTGAGAAGAGAGGCAGCAAACCCCCCGTTAGCTCCATTGTACGTTCATGTGCCTCTTATTGCCAGGATATGTTGGGTTTCTATTATTCCACTTTTAAAGAGTTGTAGTCACCAGCCTTACTGAGATGGCTTCGATGATCCTTAAAGAAGCCTACTACATAATTAAGTAAGAGATTTAAGGAAAGGAAGGAGATTAAAAACAAAACACATGAAAAATAGATAGACATCCTGGTCAAGCCCAGACCTTCCATAATGGATGCTTTAAGGTATGGTGGGAATTACATCTGATTTGGCTTTTTCATTATTTCGCCTGTTAGAGTTTCAGGTCTTCAGGAGAAAGCTTTTAAACTAGAATTTTGTAAAGCAGCCCTTTTCTTGAATACTATGCAAATAATTTCATAAGAAAGAAAGTTATGGTATTAATTTTTATAAACAATTTTGCATTTAAAGTGCTAAGTTGTTATTTTTGACTATTAAAATTGCATTAGACCTCTCAAAATCTATTTAGAAAAAGAATGGCAATAGGAAGGCCGGCCCATTGTATTTTTCAGAAGAAAGCTGGTTTTCACAATATTATTCACATTTTGTAAACAGCATCAGTGAACCTGCACATGAAAGGTTAAATGTTTGCAGACCATTCTTTTTTGCCTCAAAGATCAGAGACAAATTACTATTTTTATTTTACATTCCCTTGATGAGGATAATGATAAACATCTGTCATTTCAGTGCTTAGATTGCAAAGAATCCTACTGCAATCCTATAATTTAAACAAAGGAAAAAATACATAGTCATACACAGTATTCATACGGAAAAGAGCATGATGGAGAATTTGCTTAAGACTGGGGGTTAGAGAAAAGGGAGCATTTGCTCTCTACAATTTCTCAGTTAAAAGAAAAACTCCATGTATTTAATTTTTCCCATTCATCTTAGACATGTTAGAACGGGCACTTACTCCTTCTTTCTTTCTAATATCAGAAAAGAAATTAAATTTGCATTTTGAATTCTATGACTCCCCATCGTGTCCATGGTATTAACAAGGTAGTTAAGAGTTGCATGTGACTGTGTGTCTACTGGTGTTTCCAGAAGCTAAAGAGAATTTCTGATTGTTTTACTGGTTACTCTGGAATGCTTCTATTTTTTTTTTTTAATGTTGAGAATTAAAACGTTCAGTGTTCTCCATTCAGTTTGGCACATTGCTTATTAATTGCCTCCAGTTTCAAAAAGGGAAGGTCAGTGTCTTTTGCATACTTTGATATGCAAAAATGCAAGTAAGGCAAAGTGTTAGGAATAGTGTGAAGTGGGAAAATTCAGTGTTTCTATATGAAAATATGGATGGTGATATAATTTTCCTGGTGTTTCGTATTCCTGGAGGTTCTTTTAATACTGTTTATTCTGGTTTTCTCTTTTGGCTGAATTATTTATTTATTTATTTATTTATTTATAGAAATATCAGTATTTAAATGATATCTTTTTCTTAGAAACTCTTTTTGCATTTCTTATTTTATCTGTGAAACTGACTTGATCTATTACGGATGTTTCCCTGTTTCATAATATCTCTTGATTTTTTTATATGTAGGAAAAAAAAGGAAACAGGTTTAACATTATATTCATCTTAAATTTATTGAACACATTTCAGCTCTCAGAGCCTCAGGATGCTCCTCTGTAGGGTGACAATAACAATGGTACCCACCTCCTAAGGTTGTGGTATGAATCTCCTATGTAAAGTGCTTAGCACAGTACATGGAACACAGTAAGTTCTCGATAAATGTTCCTGGGAGAGGTAGTATGTTGAGGCTGAAATGCTGTCATCCCCACCCGTTAAATCCAGCAGTAAAATCCCAGGATGTTTCAGATCAGAGAGACAAACTGAATTGAATTGTATCCACTGTGGAGATTAATATTGCTTTATGTAAAAGATGTTTTCCTCACAAAGCTGTAGGTCAAGTGTTCTCACTTATATGTGTGTGTGTGCGTGTGTGTGTATATAAACACATATATAATTTCATAATCATTTTATCATCCTCACTATAATCAAGTAGTAGTGGATCCTAACTCATCAACCTGGGGTTTCTCTGGTGTCCAGTTTCTCTAACAAGTAGGCACTCTTGGAGACCCTGAAATGCACAGAGGCAGCTTCCTTGATTTAGGTGAATCCTCGTGTAGTGCTAACTCCTCCCCTTCTCCTCATTGGCTGGTGCAGCAAGCTCTGTGCTAGATGCTGAGAAGGGAGAGATGAACAAGACCCCGGAGTCTGATAGGGGGAGAAGCATAAAAATAGGCTGGTATTAAATAATAAAAGTAGTACAGGACACAGATGAAGTACAGTGTGGGGAGTGGCGGAGGATGTAAGGGCCATCGGGAGCTCATCTAGAAGAGATGATGTTGGAGCTGGGTTTTGAAAGATTAAAAAAGGCCTTCACAGATGGGAGGAAGAGATTCCAGGCAAGGGGTTTAGCTTGTGGGAAACATGGAGGTATAAAAAAATACAGTTTGCCATTTTTTTATTGCCTGAACTGAAAATGTCTTATGTTCAAATTTTTCATCTTAAATTTTCATAATGTGTATTGGGATTCAGGTAACTCATCTAACTCTTATTCCATGAATATTCAGAAAGGAAGAAGGGAAACTAACATGTATTGAGCACCAATGAAGCCCTTGGCTGGGTCATTTCATATGCCTTATCTCATTTAGCTTCTCCAAGTTTTCCCCATGTTAAAGTGTGTCCCCAGGTAAAAGATGGGGAAGCTGGGGCTCAGTTACATGAAGTGAAGGGTGGCCACACAATCAGTATGTGATAAAGCCTGAATTTGAACCTGAAGTTTTCACTTTCAAGTACATATTCTTAAAATGATATCACTGTTACCACCGATCTTTAGAACTTGAGTTCAGCGTGGAGCACAACTGCAGTGATTTTTATGCCCTGGAAAGAAGTCTGGGAACATGATTGGTTGTTTTTTCTTTTTTCCCTCCCATGGCTTTTTACCTATTTATCCCAGGTCCTATTGTGCTAATATCATGACTACATAAGACCTGATTGAATTCTTTCTTTTGGTGACCAAACCATTGGAAAAGAAATGGTATAGGAAACGACTGTCTTTTTTTTTTTTTTAATTGAAGTACAGTCAGTTACAATGTGTCAATTTCTGGTGTACAGCACAATGTCCCAGTCATGCATGTACATACATATATTCATTTCATACTCTTTTTCATTAAAGGTTATTACAAGATATTGAACATAGTTCCCTGTGCTATACAGAAGAAAATGGGTTTTTAATCTATTTTTATATATAGTGGCTAACATTTGCAAATCTCAAACTCCTAAATTTATCCACTCCCACCCCCTTTCCCCATAAGATTGTTTGCTATGTCTGTGAGTCTGTTTCTGTTTTGTAGATGAGTTCATAGTGTCCTTGTGTCTTCTTTTTTTTCGATTCCACATATGAGTAAGATCATCCGGTATTTTTCATTCTCTTTCTGGCTTACTTAACTTAAAATGACAATCTCTAGATCCATCCATGTTGCTACAAATGGCATTATTTTATTCTTTTTTATGGCTGAGTAGTATTCCATTGTATAAATATACCATAACTTCTTTATCCAGTCTTCTGTCATTGGACATTTAGGTTGCTTCCATGTCTTGGTTACTGTATATAGTGCTGCTATGAGCACTGGGGTGCATGTATCTTTTTGAATTAGAGTTCCCTCCAGATATATACCCAGAAGTGGGATTCCTGGATCATATGGTAGGTCTATTTTTAGATTTTTGAGGAATCTCCTTACTGTTTTCCATTAATGGCTGCACCAAACTACATTCCCAATAGCAGTGTAGGAGGGTTCCCTTTTCTCCACACCCTCTCCAGCATTAATTGTTCATGGACTTTTGAAACAACTGTCATTTTTATAAACTTCCAATCCCCTCTCTTACTGTTGTAGCAGTAGGATGCCCCAGAATGTCCTCCAGTTGTCACCCTGAAGTATGGCATCAGACTCTTAGGACTGGACAATGATTGTTGTGTTTTAGAGTGAGCACATGTTAATATTTTTAAGGTGTTAAAAGAGCAACAGAAGTCTATGTAAATATTTAGAACTAATTTCCATCTATCTTTGTTATGGTTGATTTTGTGGCCTACAAATATGCCTTGCGCACATGTGTATTGATCCAAAGTTAAGCTTGTCATTTATAGATCCATATAAACTGTTCAGCAGAGTGCTTTGTCAGGAACTGACTGGATGATTGAAAACCTAGCAAATCAAAGTATGTACATTTCCAAAGAAAAGTACTTCATGTCCACATTGGAAGCAATAAAGTATTCCTTCCCCCTCTTTTTTTTGCATTCATAATTAAATCTTTCCAAATGCTAGAAAGTAGCCAGACCACTAACAATATTTGTATCATGTTCTGGGGCTTAGATGGTTCAGCCTGACTTGGAATGGAGACCATTTGTTCTAAATTGATTTCAATGCCAAGCCAATAGGTCAGCCCTTAATGATGAAGATGCCATTCCAGCCCAGCCTCTGGTGGATAAGCCAAAATTAATTAACTCAAGTTGCATAGTATAGGAAACAGATGCTTCTCTCATGTTGCACAAATAAATTCTTTGTGTATAGATGTGTTCTGTTTTATTCAAAGAATAACAAGTTGGAAGTTATAATTGAAAGTTTTTCACAATGGAGCCAGCCTTTAGTAGTGATGACAGAAGCATGAGTTTATATAACAAATTCCAGCAAGTGCATGGAAAAATGAATTATCCTCTATATCTCTTATTTTGGCTCCAGGCCAGGCCTAGGAGATTTGCTTTTAAATCCAAGCTGATCCAAATGCTGATCCATTCCAGAGCAGACCTAGGACTTCCAGGACAACACCAAGGTTATTTCTAATCTGTAGAATCCCTGGAGAGGTTTATATCTGCCTCATACGTTTGGATTCAGTTCTCTGGCCAGTTTGCAAATGGCTGAAGATTAGATTGTTCTCTAGAGGTCTGTTGTTAGGTGCACTGTTTATCTGGTTATTCATCTAAACATTCATTCAGAATTACAATACTTGCTTTTCCTAGGTTGTGGCAGGCTCAAGGTAGAATAATGACTGCATGACTCTGATCTCTTTTCAGAATTCATGGCTGTTTGATAAGGTAAAGATATTACCATCTAGTAGTAAGACTCCAGATTCAGTAAACAGGAGTCAGTCATCTGACAATGTCCGGTACTTTTTTCCTTCTGAATAAATGGGAAATAATCCATGTTTTCTTTCCTTTCTGTCAGACTGAAAATGATGAAAATGGCCAAGCAGAAAACTTCTCAATGGACCCCCAGTTGGAGAGGCAAGTGGAGACCATCCGCAACCTCGTAGACTCCTACATGTCTATCATCAACAAATGTATCCGAGACCTGATTCCAAAAACGATAATGCACCTTATGATCAATAACGTAAGTGATTATAAACTGTCTCCCTTGAACTTCCTACCCACCCTAGTGTGGAAATTGCTCACATTCTCTTCAGCTTCTCTGTGATATTTTCTGGATGGTTGAAATACCTATTACCTAGGTTTATCCTTTTCCATTACAAGTGATAGATGATTGACCAGTGGAAGAGAATTTAGGGAAGAAAACATAAAACTTCTAGCTACAGTACTGTGGTATTCCCTGTTGGCCATCTCCTCAAGGAGGGCATGAATTTGCTTATAGTAAAGCAGAGAGAAAATTCTATAGTCAGGGTGTAAATCAGTTGCAAAGCCAGCAATAAAACCAGATAGCCTGGCTGCTAGACTTTGAGATTAAAGCCAAAGATATTTATTCTTTTCTACACACACACACACACACACACACACAATATGGTAATATGACTATTTTCACCTTCTAAAAACTATGGAATGTTATCTTAACCTGGGAATGGGCTTTTTGCCCTTTTCCCTTGGATACAAAGTCAGTCACCTTTTCTTTTCTAAGGTAAAGATGGTAGAGCCACAGAGCTCAAAGTTCCTGCTCGACTAGCCACCAGTTGACCTATACTGCATAGAATCTCTCCCTTTTCATGGTCATTTTTATAGCAGTCAGGATAGGGTACTTAAATTACATGGTCTAGTTTGGTTCTTTTGGTAGCTCCTTTGTTAAAGTACAAGTAATATTTATTTGAGAATGTATTTTTTAGATAAGGTAGGTTATAATGGGGTGTTTTATAGCAAGCTTTTCTGACTCTTGAAAAGTGAGACACCAACAGTTTTATTCCTGGTTATCTTCTAAGGACACCTTTTTGTTTCAGTCAATGATATATTATAAACATTTGTTTATAACAAATAAAAATTAGGTGGTAAAGTACTGAAAAGACCCCCACACTAGAATTCAGGTGAAACCTGGATTCTACCCTGGTTCTGCTACAGACTCTGTTAACTTAAGACAAATCACTTAAATTTATTATATCTATTACCTCCATATGTAAAATACTAATCATAGAATAGGCACCTGGCTTAGGGATTTGTTCCTGAAGATAATGTATATGACACTACAATGAAAAATGCAATTTAAGAGACTAATATGGCTACCTACTTAAGAACTATAAATAGCCATTATCCATATTTTAAGATTCCTTTCTGGTATAGCCATTATGGAAAACAGTATAGAGAGTCCTCAAAAAACTAAAAATAGACTTACCATATGATCCAGCAATCCCACTCCTGGGCTTATATCTGGAGGAAACTCTAATTCAAAAAGATACGTGCACCCCAATACTCATAGCAGCACTATATACAATAGCCAAGACATGGAAGCAACCTAAATGTCCATTGACAGATGACTGGATAAAGAAGTTATAGTATATTTATATAATGGAATACTACTCAGCCATAAAAAAGAATAAAATAATGCCATTTGCAGCAACATGGATGGACCTGGAGATCATCATTCTAAGTGAAGTAAGCCAGAAAGAGAAAGAAAAATGCCATATGATATCACTCATGTTTGGAATTTTGAAAAAGAAAAAAGAGGACACTAATGAACTCATCTATAAAACAGAAACAGACATAGTAAATGATCTATGGTTACCGAGGGAATGGGGGTGGGAAGGGATAAATTTAGGAGTTTGAGATTTGCAAATGTTAGCCACTATATATAAAAATAGACTTAAAAAACCTAAATATCTTCTGTATAGCACAGGCAACTATATTCTATATCTTGTAATAACTTTTAATTTAAATGAATATATGTATGTATATGCATAACTGGGACATTATGCTACATACCAGACATTGACACATTGTAACTGACTATACTTCAATTAAAAAAAAAAAGATTCCTTTCAAAATTCTGTTTCTAAATATGCCCATCCATTTGTTGTTCAGGATCTGTTGGTTTCTTGACTTTAAGAAGCCACCAACAGTCACGTGAGCAATCTTGTTTTTAACTCTATCTTTGTATACATTTCGTTTATTCAAATAAGGTTATTAGGATGCTTTGAAGTATCAGCAGCAGGTAAACAATGTATTGGAAATACATTGGAAACTATAAATTGTATTTTTAAGCCTGATCAATGGCCTGACCTGAAGCAAATCATTTGGCCCCTCTGAGTTGAAATCAGTTTTAAAACTGCAGTAAGAACCCTGAGCTGCCCCACAGAATTGTCAGAGAACTTAATAAATGTGGCTAGATGCCATTTTGAAAAATATAAAGTACTAAACAAACAGTCTGTGTATTTCTAAAATTACCCTCTTAACTTCACTTAAATGAGTTCAGGTTGTTTTGCGGTGGGATCCAGGCACTTGCTTATTTAAACATTTTCCTGATTAAGTATCATTTATCTTTTCACTGTTTTACCGAGAGTCATTAGTGCTGCCATCAGTTCAAACGCTTCTCTGCTCTGTACGATATTAAATCATCCGCACAGGAAATAGCACTTCCTGTCTATAGCTGTGAGGACTGGCTTGACATAAATTAGTTAAAGGGAAGGAAAAAAAAAACCCTATTGCAGATTTATCCTACTTTCACCTTCTCAAGGAAGACACACACACAAAAAGGAACATGAGGGTAATAGCCCTCTCCCCTCACCAGCTGTGCTCACTTGCTTTATGAACTGGCTAAACCCCCATCTACGGAGGATTCACCATGGAAGTGAGGTTCTGCTAGTTGTCTTGAGGGGAGATCTCACAGAAGAGTCATGAGAAAGGAGGCTTCAAGTGAGACTTGATCTCCAGGGTCAAACCTCAAAGCAGAGATGAACAGGACTATGGAGAAAGCAAAAACATCATGTCGTGCTGGATTCTTAAGAAATTATGGTTATCATTATTTAAATTTAACTTTTCCGATCTACCAGAAAGTAGTTTTACATGTCTAGGGTGATTGCTTTTCTCTGAGTATTATTTTTTTTCCTGCTTTCTTACTGCATCTGTAAAAATGTATCATTTTATATATGCAATATATATTTTACATTTCTACAAATAATTCTGTATACTTCAAAATACAAATCCCTTTTTTCAGACGTACTCATGTTCTCGTGCCATCTTATTGTACGGAACATCTGAGCCTTTTTCATTCTTTCCGAAAGCAGCCTATTGCGTACAAGGAACAGAAACACAGTGAACACCCAGCACTGTGGCATGCACATATGTCGATTTTTTAACTTGGTTTAACGTGACGAGATCTTCAAGTGAGAGAATTAATCATAGAATCACAGCAAGAAAACAAATACTCCGACTCCTTATTCTGAATTCCATCCTCTTAACCCTGCTGTGTCTGTAAATGACTGCGGGTGCAAAAGCTAGTTATTTCCCCCGGAACCCATCAGTGCCTCAAGCTGGGTCCTCTGTTTGTCGACTGTCACTACTGAAAGCGGAGTTGTGGCCTTTCCTCTTGGAAATGGGAATGGCTACTCTGCCTTCCGAAAAAGAATATGTTTCGGCCAACTTTCATGAAGTTCAGAATTTGGTGGGCAGTTTCCTTCGAAAGTTTACATTAAGTGTTCTGCCACTCAAGTCTCCATATGGAATTGTTTAAGAAGTTTAAAGCCAGCAATAAATGCCTTGCCTCAGACATACTGTAAGCCTTTGTCTATTGAAATGCAGCAGCTGTTTCATTGCTTAAACATACCAGGTAACAGAGGCACAAAGAAATAACAGGTTTATGACAGGCGGTTGTTCTGGACAGGCTACAGTTGAAGCAGAGAGTTTTGTTCGAGACGTTAAAGTTAACACACACACAACGCCCCACGGCCGGCATGTGTTGACGGCCTCTTCTCTGTAGCTCACGCCACCAGAAGTTCTCCATCAGAGAACCAAGTAAGTGGACCCAGCTTTCTTCGAAAAGTGTCAGCAGCAAAGTGGCACATAATTCTGTGTTTGAACCCACAGGACAGCCACCTGTTGGGCACTCGTGATTTTGTCCAGATTCTAAATGAAGGAATTGAGGCCCCAAGAGGTGAAGTGACTTGCCCAAGATCATACCGCTGGAGATGGCAGAGTCACAACTAAAGTGCATGTCTCCTCATCGACCATCTGATACTCTCTCCATTTCACCATCCGATAATGCACGTGGCAGGTTCAGAAAACCGTCAGCCAGCCTCCTCAGACTAAGAGGCTCCGAGCCCCGCAGCACACACGGAGGCTGTCTTCCCAGAGGGTTCACTTTACTTAAAGATTTAATTAGGGTTTGTCTGAATACGGGAAACAATGGTTTGAATCTTAACTAGTAAGTAATTTAAAACATTGTTCCTCACATTCAAACAAATGCAGATAAATCTGAAAGAGATTGTAAAGTTTTTATGAAACTTTAAGAACCAAATATGAAACCTAGAGGCATTTCACACTTGGAGCCAGTGCCCTGGACGCCTGGAGGTCCACATTAACTCTCCTCGGCCATGGGCGCTTTGGTGGAAAATTAGTAACATGTGCCCCAGTTTCAAAACTTACTGTACTTTAATGTGTGTGAAGTGGAGTGCTATTTTAAATGTTCATTATTTGAGGGGAAAGTACATCTTAAATACCAGCGCACTGATTTGTTTCCACGGGTCAGGAATTCTGCCTCCTGCTCAAGAAACAGATCCAGACCAGGACCCAGAAGCCCCGCTTGTGCCCCCACCCAGCCCCCATCACTCCCCACCAAGGGCAACACTCCTGCGTCCTTAGATTAGTTCTGCCTGTCCTCGAACTTTGGAGTCATACACTATATGCTTCTTTGTGTCTAACTTCTTTGTTCAACCTTTGTGAGTCAAAGGATGCTACTTTTTAAAGAAGGAAAACTTCATTGGTCTCTAACACAACAAAATCCCTAGGAAATGGAAAGGTAGCTTGAGTACAAATGAGAGAATTGTGAGATCTCAGAGAACCACAAAATGCTCACCAAGCCCCTCTCCAAAACTGAGCAAAATTCACCTTCTCAGTTAAATTTTCATATGTGTATTCACGTGAAAGAGTTATCACTGTCCCATTCTGTGGCCCCCACGTCTAGAAACCAAGAGACTTTAAGGAAATGGTTTTCTTAGTAACTAAGTTGTGTGAAAACCCTAGAAATGTCTCTTCTACTTGTGAAGGCTTTAAAATGGTCTTAGTAATAAAGACAAAGAAAGTTAAGAATCCAAACATACTGCCAGTTGCTAGAGAAGGGTTAAAGTAAGAAAGAGGAAAACATGTGGAACGTTTTTAATGACCTCACATTCCTTTACACTGAGCAGAACGGCGTGGGGCAGGACGCCTGTTTATCTAGCCTGCAGAGCTCGAAGTGGGATGAGGTTTTGTGTGTGAGAAATTTTTTGTGAACCATACGAAGATGTGTAGGTTATAAGGTGTTATAATAAAAGGCAGAAATATTATTCCAAATCTCACACCCAAGTTTAGTTAGTTTATGTCATGTTCTGTGAGGTACTTTCTAAATGCTCTTCTCTAAAAGGGACCCACTGGGCCTCCAACTGTACAAAATCCTTGAGTTAAGTATTTGTACCACTGACATACAAACTGCCCAGAAAGTCCCTGAAGTGTCTGGAAACTCCCCGAAGTCCCTCTACCTTTGTTCCAGTTGTAGCACGACCAAGCTAAGGCTAGCAGGAGAAGAGTCTTCCTAAAATTGTTCTTAAGTGCAAAATAAAATGTGGACTTACAGCTCACCACATTGAGCTGTATCACTCACTGCTGGCACTGTTGCTCTAGCCTCCTATTTATTCTTCTCTTTCTACCTACCTAATGCTAAGTCAGACTATATACTGGAAAAAGGGGAATTTTTATTTACGGAGCAATGACTCAGTGCTCCACATCATGCTAGGCGATTTATATTCAGTATCACTGAATGCTCGCAACAACTCTTGAGACAGCTCCTACCATGATCCTCGTTTTACAGATCAGGAATCTGAAACTGAGAGGTTAAGTTATTTGTCCCCAAAAACGTGTTAAGAGCTAGGACTCAAATACAGCGCTATCTGATTCCAAAGAATATGCCCATAACCACTGTGCTATATTGTCATTTTGTCTCATGCTCACATTATTCATGTTATTTCAGAACATTGCCAAATCTTTTAACTAGCAGGCAGATTTTCGTGTGTAACATTTTGACATGGAAGAGTTGATTCAAGGCAGATCTTTGATCAGAATGCTGAACTGGGCTCTTATTGTTTCATTTCGTGGTTTGTTTGACAGTTGCTCCTTAATTCAGATCTGCTTTAAATCTATTCTTGGAAGGATCTTCTTTTAAATTGTGTTTAATAGATTCTAAGTGATACTCCAGGAAGATGTAAAGCTTCAAAAGAGCTTAACCCAACTGATGGTCAATGCCAGGAAAATTGTCTGGTTTTGAGTCTGGAGTTGTACCATCTCTCCAAGTACGGACACACACCTAACAGTGGAAGATTTGTGCAAATGTACATGATTCCGTGGGCAACTGCAAGTGTGTTTAGAAGCAAATAAATCTTCAAGGAGGGGAATGAAATATTCCTGAAGCCAAATTTACTGTCTTTGCTCTAAATCTGACTTTCCTTGATTTTCACTTTCTCTTCTCTCATTCACCCAAACCTCAATGTTTGAAGTGTCTCTGTTCTTTTCTTCCTTGCCCTTCACCTCCAAACAGCAGCAAGTCCAGTTGGTTTTTCCTTTCTAATATCATTTATACGTGCCCGTATTTTTTGTTCCACTGCAGCCTTGCTCAATTGAACCCTTATCGTCTCGTAAATGATCTGTGATGGTCTTCGAACAGATTTCTTTATCTCCGCTACCACTCTTGCAAATTCTTTTCAAATCACAACCAGATTGATTTTCCTAAAACTTCTTTTATTATTTTACTTAGTTGTTTAAAAGCCTTCCATGGCTCCCCATTGCCAAGTGGATAAAGTTCAAACACTTTTCCTTGGCATTCAAGCTCTTCACATCTGGCCCCAGGTTACCTGGCCAAATATACCTTCCATAACTATCGCACATGAACCTACTCCACCAGACAGTTGCCCGAATACGTCTTGTTGATTAGATTACGTCCACATTTGATTCTCTCCTGGTTTACAGAATATGTGCAGAGAAAACTTTTTATTTCACCACAGTGAAGCTTAACTTTCTGATTAGGAAACCTATTTACATGGTTTGAGACCTTTAAAAATATAGTGAAGCTATGTGTTTTTCAGTCTTGTCATCTCTGAGTTACAAATTGAACTACAATTCAGAAATTTTGAGCATCTGACAGGCGTTCTATTGTCTGTCTGAATTTGTAACAATTAAATACACTGGCCTTGGACCTTTCTTAGAGAGATCCAGCATCTCTAGATAAGCGTTAGCTTTCTCATTTAACAGAGAAACTGAAAGAGCCAAGCCGGTTTATTTTTCTGGGCTTAAGTTAATTGCTGCACTTGTGCACCACTCTAAAACAATGTTTAAATGTAAATTATCTTTCCTGAGCACCCAAAGTAAGGCATAGGAGTAACAGAAAGAGCCCTAGACTTCAAGCCAGAGGATTTGGGGTTCAACTTAATGTTGTGTGACTTTGGGCACGTTACTTAAACTCTCTGAACTTCAGTTCCTTCATCTGTAAAACTGGGGTGATACTCTCTGTCTCATAAACATGCAGTGAGAACTAAGTCAGATAACTTGTGAAGGCACTCGGAATCACAGTCACATTCACTTTTTTTTTTTAATTGTAATATTTCTGACACGAAGATGCATGTTACACCCGTGACATCTTGGCATTCTGGTGTAGTTTAGTTGATGGTGTCTTTGCTTTCTCGGTGGCACATAAAAGAGTGGTGTGTCTTAGATTTGATGAAATACGGTGATGGGTGATCTCTCCCTCCAGGCTGCATCCTCCCCATTCTTACCCTGCTGCAGGATGCCCCGCCCCTGAGACGTCTACAAATTGTTCATAGTTTAGTTTGTTTTCATCTGTCTGTGAACTGTGGAACCTTATGTCAGTCCTCATCACTGTTACGCTCCTACTGAAAACTAGAAAGCAAAGAGTGTATCACTTTTTTTTTTTTTTTTGGTAAATCAACTTGCGTAATGATACATGGTTCTGTATTTAATAAATATTCACTTAATGGTGCTAATTCCACTTTTGAGATGACACTGAAACCTAAGGCCTTAGTAGTATTCCATTGGTTTTGGTCAAAGCTAGGGCAAGGACTGGGACTACCAGGGAATGGATTCCTCGTGTTCTTACATGGGTTTCCTTGTGCCATTGTTTCCTGTTGGAAATACTGCTGCTTACCTCCTGGTGCCTTCCCTCGTCTCTAAGCCAAGCAGCCTCAGATAACATTGCGGAAATGCCCGTCCAGCCAATGGCCCTGTTCTGGTGATGGCAGGGGTTGGCCCTCTTTTCAACAAATCTATGTCTTTCTTTCATGTCAACAGCCATAAGACAGAGGGGAAAACCGTTACTGGCACCAGTACTGAGACTGGGAGGATGATGAAGAAAATAAGAGTAAACAGATATACAAGGCGTCCCTTTGCCCAGAGTGGATTTTCGTGGATTTTGTCCACAGGCTCCGAACCAGTTTATCATTTAATCACTCATTCACTCCCATTTTTTTACTCTTCTGTGATGACCTGACAGGTTAAAGATTTCATAAATTCTGAGCTCCTAGCACAGCTATACTCTTCAGAGGACCAAAATACACTGATGGAGGAATCTGCAGAACAGGCTCAGCGCCGGGATGAGATGCTTCGAATGTACCAAGCGCTTAAAGAAGCCCTCGTGATCATCGGCGACATCAACACTGCCACTACCTTCACGCCAGCACCGCCTCCTGTGGATGACTCCTGGATACAGCATTCCCGCAGGTAGGAAGATGGCCCTGCATTGCCTGAGGCCTCCAAGCTTGTCCAGCATCATTTTCTGAATGTGCTTCCCTAAACCAATATGAACCTAGAGAAAAAAAGAGAAAGATAGTTAAGTCCAGGAACCTGAGAGATGGTCAGATGATCTCAGCTCCCTTCAAAACCAAGCACACGATATCCTTACAATGGAATGTTATACAGTCATGAAAAAGAGTAAGTTCTTTTAAGTGCCAAAATGAAAAGACAGTCCAATTAACGTGAAGCTTAAAGAAAAAAAAAAGGAAGTTGTAGAACGTTGTGTTCTGTTGTGTACAAAAAATGCAGTTTATATGCATAGAGAAAAATGTCATCAAATATAGTTGAAAAGAGTACCCAAGAAACGATATTGGCTGTCTCCATGGAGTAAGAAAGGTTGGGAAGAGAAACTTCCTTTTCCTCGTTTACCCTTTATACCTTTTAACATTCCTAACATGTATCTGAGTTGCTACTCAGGCAAAAAAAAAAAAAAAAAAAAAAAAAAATGCTTCTTAAAAAGCAGCCAGTTCAGGGGTGGGTAGAGCTCAGTGGTAGAGCACATGCTTAGCATGCACGAGGTCCTGGGGTCAATGTACCTCCACTTTAGAAAAAATGAGTAAATAAACCTAATTACCTCCCCTCGATACAAACAAACAAACAACAAAAAGCAGTCAGTTATAAGACATTTTTTAAGGATGAATTCCGTCGGAAAGGAGGCCAGGCAAACAGCTGTCGTCTCTTTCCCCAGGTCGCCGCCTCCGAGCCCCACCACCCAGAGGAGGCCGACGCTGAGCGCGCCCCTCCCGCGGTCCACGTCCGGCCGGGGGCCCGCGCCCGCCATCCCCTCCCCGGGACCCCACTCGGGGGCGCCCCCAGTGCCATTCCGGCCCGGCCCGTTACCTCCTTTCCCCAACAGCAGCGACTCGTTCGGGGCGCCTCCGCAGGTGCCCTCTCGGCCCACCAGGGCCCCTCCCAGCGTCCCCAGGTGAGTGCTCCGCGCGCGGCCGACATTCAGGGGATGCTCTTTGGTTCTCCTTCTCATAGCAAGACAGACAAAATTGATTTGGAAAAGAAAATGGCAAAGATACTCTCATACACGTTGGCAGTTTTCACCCGGGAGGGGGATCGTGGGAAAACTGCTGAGCCTGCGACCCCACTTAGTAACCAGTATATGTGGCCTAAACCTCTTCTTTATCAACTGGCACAAACCAAATAGGACCAAAGAAGCCTGGGTCCATGTGAATGACGCTTTGGCAGCTGTTTGTAGAGTTTGACCGGGAACTTTGAAATGAAAGAACCCTGGCTGAGCCGCTGCTAGCTGGGCACTCCCTAGGTCAGGACAGCATCACCAGCTACGGCCTGGCCTTCACTGTTACCAAAGCAATTCTAGAAAATGCTGACTTCAGGAATATTATCCATCTGCCCTCTGAACTTTGACTCTTAAGCCCAATATTATTAACTTTAATGTAGGCTGAGTTAAAAATCCAGCTGATGAATTTGCAATTTTTTTAAAAAACTGTGCATAGAAATATGATTGCTGTGTGCAATCACTAACCATATATAAAATAAGAACACAAAGAATACTCTACATTTAAATAATACATTTAGGCATTTATAAGCAGATTTTCAGGCTTAATTGTGAAACCAAATAGCTGATAAGTAAGTGGAACTTGAAACATACACATATGGTTGAAGCTGCATTCTCACCTTCATACATTTACAGTCAGTATATGTACAATGTGTATAATCAGGGATTTTTAAAATAAAATAAATTAGGGGGTTTTTTAATCAGAAATTTTAAAAGGAAAGAAAATAGCCCAAACAGAAAGTTAAATTTTTAGTTCAGTTCAGAAGATTAAAATGTTTGTATGCCCCATGAAGGAAAACCTTACTATGCATGCACGCACCGTAAAGAGAGAGGTGACTTCTGTCCACCCAGGGAGCCTGAGTTACCTCACTCTGTGATTATGGTGCCTTCGTGTGTTTTGATCTTCAGGCTGTTCGGTGTAATGAAGAGAAGGGTCATCTTAAACCAGTAAGCAGAGGGAGGTGTAGCAGGAAGAGAAAGGGATGTGGGATCAGAAGACCTGACTTGGGCAACTCTTTTAACTGAGCCATGAGTTCCTCATCTATGAAATAAAGACATAACAGGGCTGTTTTCGCAGTCGTATTTGAAATAGTCTAATAAATTGTAAAGCATCATCATTTCGGTCCCCATCAGAGAGGATATATGTACTATCAAAGCAATGCATTTTTTTGTCTAACCTCAATAGGTTTGGCTTATGTATTTGGAGCTAAGCTAAATTTCTAGTCATAATAGTAAAAACAATAGCTAATATTTATTGAGCTCTCACTATATTTGAGGCACAGTCCTAAGGGCTTTGCGGATACGTATTTGTTGCATACTCACAGCGAGCTCATGAGATGGGTTATTGTCCATTTTACAGACGAGGCACAGAAGTTAAGCAGCTTGCCCAAGGCTGCGCAGGCAGGCCCCAGTGGAGCTGGGCCTGAATTCCAAGCTCTCTAACTCCAGAGCCGAGTCTCCTGACCATAATATCAGGCTTTCTCAGCCTCCGCATTACTGACATTTTTGTTGTGGGGGCTTTGTGTGCATTTTAGGACTGGGATGTTTAACAGCATCCTGGCCTCCACCCACTGGGTGTCAGTTGCCGTCCCCCAGTTGTGACCACTAAAAATGTCTCCAGACACTGTTGGGGGGTGGAGGGTGTTAAATCTCCCTCCCCTTGAGGACCACTGCACTGCAGTATTCAAAAGACTGTCCTTTCCATGACAACAAGCATAAATGTCAGCGTTCAGCCTCACTACAAGCAAGATTAAATTTTGCTTTAGGAAACTTCAGATTGACTGGGAAAGCATATCCACCATTGTGCCAAGAAGGCATAGAGGCCACTGGGGGAGGGCGTGGAGAGTGGGAAGGCGGGAGTTGCACACCAGAGACTGGAAGTGGGCTATTTTGTCTGTTTAGCTCTAAGAAAGAACCAGAGCAGCCCCAGTGGTGCCTGTCCTCAGGAACGAACGTGCATGTCTCTGCCTGCTTGCTTGGCTGCTTTACCTCTTCGTTTCCTATAAACTGTCTGCCAGTACCCTCCCGAGATGCTGTTGGATGCCAAACTGATTTGTGAAGCCGGGTGGCATCGCCCAGGGTCTTTCCGAGCTGACACACGGAAGGTAGCCAGCAGGAGTCGGGCTCCGGAGCCGGTGCCGGAGGAGGGAAGCCACCGGGTTCAAGGCGTCTGCCTTGGGGAATTTATAGGACAGCAGTTGTGTAATTCAAAATTTCTAGAGCATTCCCAAGTTAGAGCTAGACTTAACTTGGTCTGGCCTTGCAAAGAGTCTCAAATGTAAAACAGAAACGTGGGTTCAGAGTGAAAGAGAAAAGTTCGTTGTTTTGTGCTGAGCCTTGAAGTTTCAGCGCCAGTGCAGCCCATGGGGAGGGAAATCCCTCGGGGGACTGGCAGGGGGGGTGGTCACCTGAGAGAGAGCAAGAAAGACTCTGTCAGAATCCTTATGCCTATTAAAGTTTAGCTTTAGATGGAGAATTCTGACCACATAAAGTCTGTTTTTAATAAAAGCCAGAGCAGGAATCCTACCAAATGCAAGCCAGAAATGGGGTTTAAGATTTCAAAAAAAAAGGGGGGGGGGGAGAAAGAGAGACAAAGATAGAAGGAAGGAAAGAAAAAGTTGAGGAAAAGCTCTTGTTGAAACTTCACCTTGTTCTCTTTATTTATGTGTTCTCTTTTCCCTCCACGATTTGCCTCCATTTTCTCTATTAAAAATGAAAAACATTCGAAATGCCAGTATCCATCATCTCCAGAAAAACAGCCCTTAGCTTTCCAAGAAGGAAGTTGAATTTTTTTCCCCCAGTTCTTTGCTTTCTTAAGAGCCCTTTCTCCCCTTTTATCTGAAACCAGAAACTCATAACGTGACAAGACAGCACAAGGAGTGTCCCGCCGGCTCCCTGTCGGACTTTAATATCACAAAGGCCAAAAAAACTGAACTTTCAGAGTCAGGAGACTCTTGCATTTGGCACGTGCCTGGGCACAGCTTTCTTCTGGATAATTTGCAATTTCGTTAGCAAGTTATGCTCTTCACTTTTAAGAGCACGTATTTATTGTAACCCTACTCAGATGTAATGAAAGCACTCGCAGTGGTACAGAAACCATGAACCTTCTGCCTTTTTTAAAAAATTATTATTATTATATCTTTCCATTCCAATGTAGAGGAAGAGGAAGGAGAGAAGCTGGTGGAGTCACTTTTGGCCCAGTTTTTCTCAGCTACTCAAGCTGTTCTGGTTTATGTGCATGGAGCCTTTCAGTGAGGGAGCTAGAAGTATTGCAAATTGCATGCCTGTTTTAATTAATTCCACCTGAACTCGGGGAGCCTCTCTACCCTAAAGAGACTTACCAGCATGGCTGCTCCTGCCATTAGGAAGCTGAGTGGACTCAAATCTGCTTTGTGGAACATTTTCTGTTGCCAGAATGTTTGGAGTGCCCCCTCCTCTCTCACCTCCATCAACCTCTCTGAAAGGGGCTGAAACCCAGTTGGAAAATCCCAGCCAGTCGAGTCCTCATTTAGCAGGATGATCTTAAACAGACATCCGTGCCTCCTTAGGGGCCCCTCTTCTCTTACTTGAAGATCCTAATCTTCACCAAACGCTAACTTTAGGGCTGAGGTAGCTATTTTCGGTTACAGCTTCTTAAAATTAGCTAATTGGGTATCCCAGCCTTTGACATTAACAGAACAAATTAACTGACTCAGAGTGTGTTTTTCCTGGCCACAGCCAACTCTGGCATTATTCCGCTCGTTTGTCTTCTCCCCATTCCCTGGACCAAGCTATTTTGCAACAATCAAAAGGGGTTAAGTGTGGGAGGAAGGGTCTCTATCCAAGGAAAAGCAAGCTTCCTTTCCCTCATCACCAGTCTTCAAAAATAGAAGTTCTTTCTTTTAACCGCCCCTGTCACCAAGTCTGATGGTATCTTTTTAAAAACGGCAAGCCTGAATCAGAGGAAAGGGTCTGGCTTTCACCCAGCTCATCCACGTGACAGAAACGCAACATGGACACCAAGAAATGCTCCTCTAAAAGGGCCCCACAGTGAAGCTGACGGCCCTGCACTGCAGGGACAGCCATGGAGCAGCCTCAGGCTTTCCCAGGGCTTCCCACGTTTGTTCCTTCCACGACTCATAAGGTTTCCCTGACTTTACGCGGCACTTCTGGGGAGTTTCATCACAGCCCCACATTCTCAGTAACTTACTAAACCAACCGTGGCAAAAGATACACCAACCTCTCTACATGAAGAGACAGTCCCTGCTCTCAGATTCTTTTCTTCACAGGCAGTGAAAGCCATTTGGTTCTCTTGACAGTTTAGTTTAATCTTATTTGAAACATTTGGCCTTGATGCTCTTCCCTGCTGTATCGCATTTACATACTTTGTGTGTTGATTTAAGTGACAGTGAACGCAGATTCCCTCTCACTTAGGGATGAGGTCTCCCTGTTTTGTTTTGTTTTCAGCCAGTCCCCCAGATTTCGAGTAAGAACAACAAACCCATGATTCTTATGAGTGTGTCTTTGCATCCCTAACATCAAGGTTTGGTGCCATGAAGGACGAAGCTGCAGAGCCTTGAAGTCGTGGGCTCAGGGTACACGGACAGTCGAGCGACTCGTGTGACTAACCTGTGTCTGATTTCCCCGCAATCTTGGACTGGAAACGTCCTGACTTGCTCCCTCCTCAACAGCCCTTAAAAGTATGACTCCTTTTAGCAGCTGAGTGCCTTTGGACAAATGATGAGTTCATCTTCTGCTTTCCTGTTTCAGCCATGAACTTTCTATCTTCCCCACCATCCTTCCCCTTTAGAGAACAAACAAATAAATTTGCGATTAGGTATTCTGATTTTTCAGGGAACAGTTTTTTATTTTAAGCAACTGGATTTTAAAGTCAAGCAAGGATTTTTAAAAAGTATAATTGCCAAGAATAGAACATTGAGGTATGCTTTCTGATGCTTACTTAGTGTTTAAGGCATCTCATGAGGCTACTGTGTTACATACAAAATTTGTTACTGAAATTCCAGATGTAACTAATAATTTGTCACAGGTTTAACATGAGTTGTCATGATGTGTAATATATTTTAATGAAACTAGGAATTTGGCCACAAGCTGCTCACTAAAGAAAATGTACAATTTAATGTGAGCCCCTCAAATATTTCATCAAAATCATTCAAATGCCACAGTGATTCTAGTAGTAACATAATAAATCAGGAAAGTGAACCGATGGTTCATGTCAAAGGTTTTCATTCTGCACGTCCTTGGTTTCATTCTGGTTCAAGTGAAAGTAAGATTAGTCTGGTGGTTTCCTTCTTGGGTCTAGCAAACTTGAACGTACTTAACACAAACACCTCCATCCCGCCCCAGTCCAGAATGACTGGCAGGCTGTTTAGATGAGGCCCAGGAATTTGGGAGATTTGCTGATGTGTCTGGGTAAACTTCAGGTTGCCTTTCTGTTTTCAAAGTGCCCCTCACTGACTTTTCCAAACATCCGGTGTTGCAGGAGGGTACAAGAGAAAGGGAAATGAGAAAGGACCTACACGAAGCAAAGTACCAACAACAGAAATGCAGGCAGGCGGCAGGGCAGTAAATATAACAATAGACCTGTTAGCCCAGTGGTGACTGCCCTCACGTTAACCACACTCGGCTGCTTCCATGTCCCATGGCAAATAATAGCAAACAGCTCTGTCATTGCTAAGCTTCAGTAATGCAGGGAAAGCCTTTCTGAGTTTTGGGGTACCCAACCCCCCTGCCCGGGGTTTCACCTGATGGAGGAAGACAGCCAGGACAGCCGTCTGGCACAAGAGCCACTGACCAGTGAAAAACGCACAGTCAGTGATTCTTATTTCTCCCGTAACCAGTCAGCAGCAGACTGTCACCAATTGGAATCTGCTGAATGTTCCTACACACAAGTTGATGTCAGCTCAAAGAAAAGAAAAGGGAAAAATTCTACCCAGCGTAAGCAGATACATCGCCTCGTAGACGCACACAATCTAGGACTTCTGTTTCATCACTGCCCTCTTTTGTCTCTCTTGCTGTAAGAAAAGAATGATCTTACAGGGAAAACCTTCACGGTTCAGACAGCTATGATCAGATGGCATGTTTTGCAACAAGAGATTCAGGGCACAACATGATCTGTGGTTCTTTCAGCTCTAAATTTTGTCTAAGCAGCAAACTCCAGGACTGAACGGCTGTGCCCTTCTTCCTCCCCTCTGACTTCCCAGCTGCGAGAGAAGATTAGAAGTGAAACGTAGCTTACTAGAGCTGCTTTTGCCCATGAACAGCCAGGAAACTAAACGTGCAAATGTAAATGCTGCATCTTTCACTCAGAAAGCACATACCAAGTAAAAGATGCAGCATTTATCCGTGCTACCTCCAACGGGAGAAGAAAGGAGTTAAGGATTTAGCTGAGGGTTTGGTAGCTTCTTGTCTGCTTGTTGTAACTTTATTGCTGCTTAAACATAGAATATTTAAATGCCCGAAGCTGAAACCCTTAGGTTACTCAAGCCAGCAGAGCGTGACCGTTGTCTGGGGGAAGTCTCTGAATCTAAACACGTATTTACACCCTTTAGTTGCCAAATGAAATCCATCTGGCTTAGCAAATGCCGGTGCCAAAAGAATATTACACTTTTGGGCTGGCCAGTATTTTTAAACGTGGGGGGGAGGGAAGTGGTGTTAGAAAGGCATTGGGTTGGCGAAAATCTGCCTGTGTATTGGAGCCACGTTACCGGTGTTAAAATGAAGTTCAGATCATATGGCAACTCTGACCAGAAATAGAAGAATTCCTACAGAGGGCAAAGTCCAAAGCCACCGCGAATGGAGGCGGCCTCGTCGTGGCCTCGTACTTTTCTTTCTGGCTCCTTTTCAGGCACCAGAGCCACATGATAGGCAAACCCACAAATAACTAGTGCTTTAATTTCTGGAATGATTTTTCAACCATTCCCACAAACACCAGGAAACGTCCACTCCTGTTTTCCAGTCAAAATTATCAGCTCACATGAATTACAGAAAGAACACATTCTGTCCAAGGATCAAGAAAAAGACGCTTCCTCAACATGGCAAAGAGCAAAATTCTCAATGGCTCATGGTCAATGACAAGGCCAGGCCTTCCTGACTTTAAGTGCTCAGACACAGGAGAATTCCAAGTCTTTATAAAGACTTGGATAGAAAGTCAACATTTTCCCCCACTGGGATTAGTCTAAACACTGAAAAAAAAAAAAAACAAAAAAAAACAGGATAATACTGTTCTTGCTGCTCTGATGGGAGCCCAGTAAATGTGCAACTAAAATTTAGAAATAGGTTTCATCCCTTCCCTGGTTTTTTTTTTTTTTTTTTTTTTTTTTTTGGTAGACAGGCTAATGGACCAACTGGGAGAGAGAATGAAGTCTGGGTAACCACCAACTGGATATACCACCACAAGTGAATCCCCGTGTCCCCATGGCAATTGTGAAAGCCGAGAGAAAGTGAGGGGCTGTGAGAAGGAGACCTCAGGTGGCTTTGAATATGAATTTTGGGAAATGATCTGACTTTACAGTCAGATGTGCCAGTTGCCTCCACCGTGGAAACATTACCTGTATTAGCTTTCCCATTTCCATGAGGCAGTCTTTCAGGATATATTGCTTTGATCTAGAATGAGACCTTTTATGAGAGCAGGAGATGAGGAAGCCTTTTAAAAGATGTTTTGCAGCCCAGAGGCTCTAAAATGAAATTATGCCACTGGGAATGGATAATTTATAAGATAGATTCTGTACCATGTGTATATTTTAAGTTTACATTAGGATTACTCTCAAAGCCAATTTTAAGAGTGAAGGTAGGTTTTCCCTCAAATAAATCTCCCCCTCGTCTCATGCTCAAGGGACTTCGTCAAAAAGTCTGTACACTGCTTTGCCATTAGACCACCATTCATGAAGGAAAAGCTATACAAACTAAAGAAAACATTTACTTATTTTTAAAACTAGAATTTCTTTTTGCTTCTTAGTAGTATTGGAAAATATTTTAGTAACTAAAATAGTAAAACTTCATGTGAGGCAAATTGTACCTTAATTGTTGCCTCTTGGGGTGGAAAATTAAGGAAACATTAATAAATGTGTTAACTAGAGAAACCACTGCAGTAATTTCCCTCCACGTATCTGGGCCTAAAGTCAAAATAAAATCCATGCTGTGAATATCCTTCGAAAGAAAGCGAACTTACAGTTTTAGCTCTAACAATAGTGGTATCAGAGCACTCAGGATTGAAACTAATGGGCCAGAAAAAAATCCCTGTGACTCAACAGTAGACTTTTTAACCTACTTAAATATTCTACAGTTCAGTTTAGGACTCTGTAATGAGCGATGTTGGTATGATTGCTTGATTTGTTTTAACATCTCAAACACTCTAAATCACACCATTACCATCTTAATACTTGAAAACTAATAAGTATTTGAAAACTCATTTTAAAAGTGCAGTATCTTTGAATAAACATGTTGAAATAGTGTTTCTTGCTTTTTCTTAAAACTTTGGTGTGCGATTGATGACAGCTTGTAGATTTCCCTCTTTTATTAGTATACTCGCCTCCTTAACCGAGGACCTTCCCGATTTGCCAGGTAGTGTTTATTCAGTCTTGTACGTGACTGAACAGCATGTGGGGCACCCATGCCAACGACCATTGTTACTGTGCTGTTCCATCCCCTGTAGGGCAAGAAGTCTCAGTAAAATATTCTTGGGGGTCACAAGGCATCTTTGCAATTTGCAAATACTTTCATAGGGTCTGTGGACTGCTCGGTTTTCTGTTAAAATGTTGCTATTTTTACTGTGAAAGTCAGCTTTTCTGCTTTTTCTGAAGGATTTCATACCACTTTATTAAAGTGAACTTTGAGACGTGAAACTCTGTAGCTAGCGTAATGAAGGCGTGTCCAGTCCAGAAAGCACTGTGAAATCGGGAAAGCAAAGTGTTACATCTCTCTTTACTGCATCCTTAGTGCGCTCCTGCTTTGTCCCCTGGTCCTCCTGACGTGCCTTGTCTCTCAGTTGGGCCCTACACCCAATTACACAGGACAGTCTTCCTTTGGTTGCTTCTGTCAGACACCTGCCTTCTAGCTGTGTTTGGCAGGCCAGCAGGATGAGGTAATAATCCGAAGAAAATGTTCTGGTTCTTTGGCCTCGTCCACGTACATTATTCAAAACAGTTTTCTATGAGTGAGAACAGAGTTGCTTTGAGACCCCTTGCTCTAAGATTCTGTAAGGGTGTGGAGGAACAAAACTGTAAACTTTTTTGATCCCTTCTAGAATAATGGAAATATAAATTATATCTGCCTTTGCCCAGCCTCTCAGTGATGTTTACAGACAGAGCTATGGAGAAATGAGAGCCTGTCGTGTGTAAACATTTTGGCTTGACTCTCTCCAAGTCCAGCCGTCTTCTTAAGCACAGCTCCCAAGGTCATTACAGCAGTGTTTTCCTAAAAGCATATTTTGTGAACTACTTCTCCAGGATGATGGCAGTTTTTGTAAGACAGATGCCTAAAAGACATATGGTTTTCATAGATTTTTCCGTCTAGACTTGTTTTATTTAGTGACTTTTGGTCCGAATTGGTCTAGTTGAAGTTTCTGTAGGAGCTTGTATAAAATTTTTAAGTGTGGGCATACCATTAAGGTGTAAAACAAAAAGCTTGACTTCTTATTGGCAAGTGATTACAAGAGATTGGTTGAAAATTTCCTTCAGGTGAAGTAATTCTGATCATCCTGTGTGCCCACTCGTCCGTTCCTCCCCCACAACACTGTCCAAACTGGAAAGGCTCACCCCAAAAATCTGGTAACTGTTAAATTCATACACTTCTCACTGTTTTCCTGAGTAAATTCTTTCTATTCCTTGGGGGGGGTGTGTGTGTGTGTGTGCGTGTGTGTGCGTCTGTCTGTGTGTGTGTGTGTGCGTCTGTGTGTGTGTGCGTCTGTGTGTGTGTGCGTCTGTGTGTGTGTGCGTCTGTGTGTGTGTGTCTGTGTGTGTGTGTGTGTGTGTGCGTGTGGGGGTGTGTGTGTGTGCGTGTGTGTTAGAAAGCTCTGATTCTTTCTGCAGACTCTTTACATGGCCCAGGGGACATATGATTCCTTGCCCTTTTAGCACTAGTTTTTACAAACACAGCATTTCCCTTATTTTCAAAAAGCGCTCAACAAGCCACTGAGTGAAGGAGATGGAATGTTCAGGCGTTTTCGTAGTGCCTTCAAACACCGCTGAAAATGTCATTTTAAAATACAGTTTTTGAGCCAGTGGCAAAGACTCATTTAGAAACAATATCACACTTCAGGAAAAGAATGACTCCTAGACTTGCCCAGAAATCAGCCTTCCGCTCTCTTCTTTGTAAGAGCCAGCACCGCAGATGCATTCCCAGCTTCACGGCATCAGGACACGAGGGAAAGGATGGGGGCCGGTCTGTCTCCACCAGTATCATCACTTGGCTTCGCACTAAGCATTTAATTGGACTCAGTCACATATTTGTTCACTGACACGGCAGCTTGCAGGGCACACTGCCTCTCTGTTTTTCTGTTTGCTTTCAACCTTTTTGTTTTTAGAGTTTGAAGCCACTCTCAGGCATGTTAGAGCTCCTCCTGCTGGAATTTTTTTGTTTACTCACTGGGATTCTAATTAAACGCTAACTTGTTGTCCCCATTTTTTCCCACTTGGACTGACTGATAAAAGTGACCAGAAAAATACCATGTGGTGCTTTTAAAACTGGCCTTTTAATTCACCGCCTCTCACGGGTCAGACAGAAATGAAACATTGGTGCAACATAAATCTCTAAGTCTTCAAATTCCTCGTGCTAGGTTTTGTTGTTGTTGTTACAAAAGTAAAAGGAACTGGAAAGTTAACTTTTGCATCAATATTTTTAATTACATATTTACCCTCTTTGAGGTAGGGCCCCACATCAGATACTCATGCCAGGAAGGTTCTTGCTGTCTATCGGAAAGGGGCAAAAGATCTCTTCCACCTTTCCAAAGCAGAAATGAATTTTACAGTTTCATATTGAGATCCAGGGTGTTGCCTTTTCCCCTCGCTTCTTTGCTTCTTTTTCTTCTTCTCTCTGACTTGAGATGACAAAGGAGTGTGTGTCTCAGAAGGGGAAGTTTGCCTCTCCCAGTAGCTAGTCCTTAGCACCTCCTTCCCAACCTCTCCTCCTTCCCCCAAATGTCTGAGTTGGCCAACCCCTTCCCCTGGTGCCTGGGGTGGGAGTGAGGGGAGGGCAGGAGAAGGGGACAGAAGAGGATGAAGAGGGTTAGAAATAGTTGTATCCCAGCTACCATCAGTGGGACTAGGTTTCTGCATACAGCATGTAAGTTCTTGGAGGTCTCTTTGGGGATTTCTGGAAAGAGAGAGAGAGAGGTGGAGTGGGGTCGGGGTGGATGGCGGGAGAGAGACAGAAACAGACTCATCAGAGGGGACACTTTCTCACTCCATCCAGTAGCCATATGCGTGTAAATCTCTTTTAAAACAGCATCCTTTCTCTCTGTGTAGTTTTCTCAGCCCTGTATTCCTCTTACCTTCTGCTTTGTGTATCTTTTAGTCTTTTTCTCTACCCAGCTTCTCTGTCATCAGTGGTACAATGCAGAGGCTAAAATATAAAAATTAAGCTCAGAAGTAATGCTTTGTGGAAATCATCTTTTAAAACAACTAAAAACCCTCTAAAAGTTATTTGTTTTAGAAATTAGGATTTGGAGCAAAACAAGGAATTTTGCCACTCGTGATAAAGAATAAGACGGCACTTGATTTCTCAAACTGACAGGACTTTTTCTGGCTTTTTCCCCCCCTTCGTACATACTATCTCTTATTCCTGCAAGAGAAGATTGCCAGTCCCCTCAACCTTCCCTGTTTTCCTCAAGACCTTCCAACCCCTCGACCTCTTCCAATGCCAGGCTAAGACTCCAGGT
Organism: Camelus ferus; assembly: GCF_009834535.1. NCBI lineage: Eukaryota > Metazoa > Chordata > Mammalia > Artiodactyla > Camelidae > Camelus > Camelus ferus. The sequence goes on along the minus strand of NC_045716.1, from coordinate 10,125,083 downwards.
GCCCCTGAAACTCTTGAGACGTAATCCTGTTGTAGCAGTTACCCCACTGGTGTCGCTGTTCACTTGTCTCTCTCCCCAACACAACTTGAAATTCCTGGGCAGTGACGATCCTTACTTCTGTACCTCTAACTCTTCACACAGTACCTCGGACACAAACGGGGCTTATTGAGGAACGAACGAAAATAGAATGAGTTGATGTGCAATGCTTCATCAAAATATATTTTTAGAATTAGCCCAATACTTGGTGTATTTTAAGGAACAATTTAAATACAAACACTTTCTCTCTTGTTCTGTTCTATTGAAAACCTTGCCTGTGTGAATGCTCCTGTAAAATTCTTTCTACAGATTGTGCACTGAGCAGAGTTCATGTGGGCAAATCATCCTTTAAGCTGCCTTTTTGTTGCAACCTTAGAAGTGGGTTTGTCTGTACTATCCTTATGGTTGAAATCCAAGTTAGATATTTAGAATAAAGCAAATGTGGCAAGGTAGATTATATCACCATTTATTTCGGAGACTAATTTATACAGCATATTATGTGTTTGCATCATCAAATAAAAACTGTGGACTGTTTTTCTCCTTATGTTCTTATTTCAAATTCCATCAATTGATTCATACTTTCCCAGTGACATACATTATAAAATCATGGGTTCATTTTCACAAGGGAAAGACGTGCTGGCTCTAAAATGTAGCAGGTATCATAGGAGAGAATTTTTAAATCCTTTAAATGGGCTCCAAGTTCTTTGCTCTTTCCAACATCGACTGTAAACTGTTCTTGGACAGTATTGGCTCACTCTGTTACTAAAGCTGAAAAGGCCAAAAATATGCTGGATAGCATCCTATATTATTTTTGATAATAAATTACAAAATATTATCCTCCATGTGGACAAAATCATTACTGTTTATAGCAGTTTTTTAACTTAACCTTAGACCTTTTAGATATGTCAAACCTGTTTTTTGAATAAGTGCTCAAAATATGAAGCAAAGCACAACACAGTGATGAAGTTTAAAATACTGTATCCCATAGTCTGTTCTCTGAGAGCAGACACTGGCAAGAGGAAGTCCTGGGTCATAGTTGCCTTTCCATTTCACCTGGAGGTGTGCTCCTGTCTGATTTATCCTTGGGGATATGCCCTCATTCATGTTCTTGAACTTCTGGTTAGGACACTGCCCCCTACAGGTGCTGTGGAAGGCTGCAAGCAGGACAGGAGTAATCTCAGGTCGTAGGAAGTTTATAACGTTGTTCAGGTGACAAATTTTATATATATATATATATGCCTTAAACATTGAAAAATTATGTACAAGGATTAAGTAATTCCAGAGGGTCATAGAGAAGCAAGAAGTTTCAGTTCCTGGGAGGGGAATACTGTGGGCATTCCTCAACCCAGCTGACTGATGCCACCAGAGCCATTTTTGCCTGGAGCCATTCTGGAACCCAGTTCAGCAGAGTCCACTGTGGGAGGTGCTCTTCACAATTTTAGAAAACTCAGAAGCAATTTTTGTTTTCGATCTCTTTTGCTTTCTAAGAAATTCACCAGTTATAGCCCTATAAAAGGAGATGTCTTTCTTCTGGTAGTGAGGTAGGCAAAATCCTTCTCTTTTACTTTTGACCTGTTTCATCGATAAGATAAAAACTTGGGCAAGTTGGTATCAGATTTTCATGACTCCTGGAAACCTGGGATGTATAACTCTCTTATGCTCCTAAATGCAATTACATGTAAATTAAATTTTGAGGCAGTTATATGTTAAAGCTTCAATTATATTTAATAAGTAGAACTTGTAGTAGAAGTCAACTCTCTGCATATCCTTTTTTATGCAAATAACTATCATCTTAGGTAGATACTATTCCTCTAGCCATGTCAATCTTTGGTCTTTTTTTGAGAGTTTTCTTTTATTTTTTAATTTGAGTCCACCTTATTAATTAGTTTGGACTTCAATAACACCCTCTCCAAAGATGAGAATTTGGAATGCATGGGAGATACACTTTGTTTATATACCTACTGCCATTTTCATAAGCAAATACCAGCTTCCCTAAACAAGTAGTTATTCATCTGGTGATGACTCACCAAAAAATGACCATAGTGTAGTATCTCGGTCTTTACAAAATAAACCTAAAACTAATTTCCAAAGGTATCAAAGTATTTCTACAACCATTTCTTCATCCTTCTTAAGATTTTTTTCCAGCACTTTTTTCTTTTTACTCTTCCTGTATCTGGTGAATGAATTGAATTGCGAATAAAGCAAGGACAAAATCATTTATTATGTCTTGGAAAAGTTTTTTCGAAGGATTAGTCCAAGGACCAACAGCATCAGCATCACCCAGGAACTTGCCAGAAATGTCTCAGTCCTTTAGAAATTCCGTGTGAGACCTAGAAGCCTGTGTTTTCACAAGTCCTCCAGGAAATTCTGATGCACGGTCCAATTTGAGAACCATAGCCTCAGAACCTGCCAGTGTAACTGCCCAATGGAAAGAATTCTAGCCCAGGAGTCATGATGTCTTGGTTTAAGCATAGGAAAGGGCAGAGCCTGAGCTACGTAGACCAGGTCTCACTCACACATTTACCAGGCAGATCAATCCCACTTCCCATCCTGAGGAGGAATAAGGGCAGGGGCACAGAGACCAAACCATTTCAGTCATCAGTGTTATGCTGCCAGGAAGCAAGAAGCTAGAGGAAAGGTAGTTTTCATCCTTACGTACCCCTGTTAAAACTGGCCTCACATCATGAACACTCAGAACCAGCTAACCCCAAGAAGAGCAGATGAAAATTTCGTTCTTCCATTCTTAGAAGAGAATCGAACAAGACTGTAAGACAGACGATGCCTTCTTCTCTTTTATCAGCAGAGCCAGTTTCTCCCCCGCCATGCCACCCACCCTGCGTGAGCCTTTGGCTTTCTTACAAAATCTGTCATTGTCCAAAATACTGTAAACAATCCACCCCTGCAGCTACAAATGCAACTTCAAGTATTGCATCTTTCCCTTTGATTGGGAAGCAGAAACAGGGCTCTTCTGTCGTAGCCATAAACCGCCCACACACAGCACAGTGTTTCAATAAACACTAAGTGATGCAAGATGCTCCGCTTCAATATAAGGGTTACTTAATGAAGCCCATCACCGCACAAAGAAAGGGAGGAAAACTTGGTACAAAACAAATAACTCTGCTTGGCCCAAAACAAACTGTCTTATGAGGTGAATGTCTTTGGAAACCCTTTGAATGGTTAGGAACTGGACCAAGGAAATGAACCTTAACAGTAAACCTTAAATGTTTTTCTAGTGTTGAAGTTGGCAAACATTTTAGCATTCATTACTTATTAAGAAAATTCACACTGAACAACTTAAGTCTCCTCTTGAATTGCTTGCTTTACAGATTATTGAGGGGTTATTGTTTGGGAAGTAAAATGGGTGCTGTCTTCCAAAAGGGTTGAGGGATTTTTTTTTTAATTACTAAGTACATGCATGGGTTACTTTAGCCTGAAACTAGGCATATTTTAAAGATGTCTTAATTCTTTTAAGAGAACATGATGGAAATTGTATCTTTCACTTTTTTCAATCATTAATTCACCACACAGGTATGCAGTGCCTGTCCAGTGCCCTAGGGACTCCCTTAAAGAGCTCATAATGGATAGGTTCTCCTGATTTATTTATTTGAAAAAAAAAAATAGCATGAGTCAAAGACCAGGCTGAGTTCTGGGATATGGTCATGAACAAGATAAACAGAGGACCTGGCACGTAGCAGAAGGTTCTGCTCTCCTGGTCTCCTGCCCTGCCTTCTTTCTGCAGTCGCCCAGTATTGTTGACCTTGTCTTGTCCCATCAGCGTGGTCCAAAGATCAGGGAGGGGATCAATGAGAAGTCACTGTGCCGTCAGAGTATTTATGTCTTTCTCTGTCCCCACCATGGAACTCTTCCCTCCAGTCCTTATCACTTAATTTCTAGTTTCTTTAACCTCATTATAGACCTAAATTCTCTTATGACTTTCAGATTTTATATGCCACAGTTGAAATCATAGTTGCCCCTGCTTTAACCACATTGTCTTTTCAAGCTCTGAGAATATAGTCTGAGGGTGTAAATTACAAAATGTTGCCCCATTTTTTCCTCTTAAAATGGGGTGCTCTAGCAAGGCTACTTGCAGACTTGTCTAATCCCATTCGTCTTCCACTATGCATAGATTTTGACTTTTAAAAAATCATGCAGCATAGTGCAATCCACATAGTAGATGCTCAATAATGCATGTAATGCATGATGGGAAGGCATATATTACAGATCGTCTAGTCTGAGTTTTCTGTGTCACAGATGAGAAGACTGAGGTGGAGAGAAGTTTAGTGGTTAATGATTGTACAAATGGGCAATTGGATCTTGAATCCACATCTTTCTTTCTTTAATTTTTTTTTGGTGGAGGGGGAGGTACCTAGGTTTATTTATTTATTCATTTAGACAGAGGTGCTGGGATTGAACCCTGGACCCTGTGCATGCTAAGCATGTGCTGTACCGTTGAGCTGCGCCCTCCCCCCTGGAATCCACATCTTTTGATTTCTGAGCAAGGGCTCTTACTGTGTAAACTTGCTGCCTCAAATATAAGCCTCTGACAAATGCCCCCAAAGAATGCGTTTCTGGCCTCATTGCTCACTTTGATCTGGCCTACAAGTAAACCTGGATAAACATCTTTGTTTAGGTACTTTTCAGTCATTCATTTGCTTGTCTACTATTTAATAAACATTTATTCACTTCCTTCTAATCACCTCATAGTAATGCTGAATATGCATAATAAATATAAAATATGTGGTCTCTGCACTCAAGAAATTTGCAGTCTATTGGAGGACACAGGCAATAATCTAGTAAATAAATTCATAATGACAAACAGGGTTAAGTGCTGTAAAATATATAAATACCATGAAGTGATGAAGAGTGGTGGTTGGAAACTGTAGGATGAGCAGGAAGGGCTGAGGGGTGACATTTAAGCCAAGAACAAATGATCAGAAGAGAACTCAGTTTGCATTCCTTTCTCTCTGGCTACTACCCTTGGTCAGAGCTCTCACATATGCATGAAAAAGTTTTTGACCCACCATGCCACACTGTATCCTGCCTGTCACTGCATTTGCAGTTTAAGATCTACTTTTTTCAAGTAAAATCCTCTAAGTCCATCCTATTATCGAATCTTCTGGTAGAGTTTCCCTTTTTCAAGTTCAAATTCTGGCCGACTCCTTGCCCCCCCTATAACTGCTTAAATGCTAGGATTATATCTCTGTAGGTCACGTGACTACTTGTCAGAGTCCCTGAGGAAGGACCTATTATTTAGTATTTGTTACAAACATCTACTAAACAATTCTGCAGTCAAATATCCTGTGAGTAGAGTTTCCAAGAGTCAAAGCCTACATACCACTGTAGCTTTTTTTTTTTTTTTTTGCGACAGCAATGACTTACTAAAATAAAATACCCTTTAAGGTATTTACCCTCATAAGGTAAACGTCAGTGGCTAGCACAAACACTCGTAAGTTGTTTCGTACTTCTAGGAGTAACTTCCTCTTATTCAGTCGTCACACATTCATTGGCTAAATGATAAGCACTGAGCTAGACACTACAGGAACACAAAGATGAGGAAGACAAAGCCCATTTCTAAACAAGGAAGTAAACACATAAACCTAATTACAGAAATATGTTGAGATGCTACAGGAGCCACTGTATCCAGATGGGGGAAGGTAGGTCACAGAAGACTTCACCAAGGTGAGCCCTGAAGGATGAAGAGCAGTTTCCGCAGACGAACAGGAGCATATTGAGGACGTAATTGCAGGCAACACCAGGCTAAACACTCTATGAAACAAGTCAAGTGGACGTAACCTCTGGCCTCTAGAAACTTCACATCAAAGCAGGAAAGGATGCAGGTTCAAATTTGGGCCATAAGTTTCATAAATATGGCCATTTTAAATGAAAATGAGCAATCTGCTAGTGAAAGGGCAGGTGTTTTTGCATGGTCATAAGTGAAAAGGAAATTATGGAACGATTTTTCCCAGCAGGAAATTGCCAAAACATTACAGGTGGTCGCGGTAGCCAGGAGCCTTTCTGCAGGAAGAGGACTTAGTTGTTTACTCAGAGTGATTGGTTTAGTTTTGTAAACTGTGCCTGTAAAGTATCTCTAATTACACCTTCAGAAATTGAGTGTCAGCTTAGTAATAAGACTAGTATAAGAGATTAAACTGGAATGCGCTTTCCCAAGGGAACCCTTCCTCTAAAGCCTCTTGGATATTTCTCAAGTGCAGGAGACAAAAGGAGCTCTCCTATTATCTGTGAGTTTGTGCCTAAGAGGACAGTATTTTGACCATTAAGCGACAGTATCTCTTTTGCTTTGCTTCTTCCTTGGCCATCTGATGTTATTTTCTAGCTTTGTAATTTTTTTTAACATTTCACAACTGTCTTCTTTAACTTTTCTAACTTTTACTCCTTCATCTGGAGAAAGAACATTTGATTTGCTCAATTTAGTGTTTCCAGTCCAGAAGAAAATTTCAGGACACATGACATGACTGTAATTCCAGAAGGGGTCTTTCAGAAAAAACATCAGTGGAAGAGTTTTATGAAGAAGAAAGGTTTCTGTTTGTTGAATTTGTTGAATTTTGTTGGTTATAAATATTACTCTCTGAGACGTTACATAAGACAGTCAAGTCCACAAACAGAAAGCTTATGAATACATTAGGAAATAAATATATGGGTTCAGGGAATAAAGAGTATTAGCTGGTAAAGCTGAGATTCTCAGCTACAGTAACATTTCATTATCTGAAGTCTGTTTATCAGTGACCTCAGCTATTAGAAACACCATTACCCACTAGAAAGTGAGCAATACTGCTACTAAGAATAAAAATTTTAAGACCCAGAATAGGAGCCAGAGCTCGAGCAATTTACTCAGGCACTCACCCTGAGCCTCTTAGCACTTATTGCAGAGAATTCAAAAACCTTTCTGGTTTTCTAGTGCCCTGCAAATTAGAAGTAAAATGTAGAACAAATTGGAGAAAGTTATTGCTGAAGGCAATGAAAAGTGATAATTAACATCCTGACAGGGAGCAAAAGAAGGAGAATATTACATAAAGGGCAATAAAAATCCAAACCCTGTCAATCTCTGAGGCCTCAATACCTTATTCATTCTCGGAGTGGGTGTAATGTAGCACAGTTCATAGGCTGTTGGCCGAGAAATATGCAGTGTATTTCAGATGGCTTTTAAATGATTTAACATTTTTATTAGTACTGGGAGGGACAACTTCAGTTTCTAGCAAGATTCTGCATATGACAGAATACCTCACTTTTGTTACAACATGCTGAGTGAATGAAGGGTGATCGTGTTAAACCATTGCAGGTGGCGACCACCCCCGCTGGCCTGTCAGTGCATGCGCATGCGCGTGATGGCTCTTTTCTCGATGTCTTTGGGACAACCTTCTACTAGATATTCTACTTGTTTCTTTACTTTTCTCTTTCTCTCTTTCTAGCCGGAGACCACCCCCATCACCAACTCGTCCCACTATAATCCGTCCACTAGAATCCTCCCTGTTAGACTAAACGAAGTGTCTGGCATGGCAATTAATTACTAATGAGTTACGCGAAAGCAAAATATTTGATAACCGTTGCAGTAAATCATGAGTAGTCGCATGTGTGGACATCAGTAGGCAAGTAACCAGTTTTACTAATGCATCCATCACTTACCTTCACTGCTCATGGTTTGTCAGACTTTGGGGGTTTAACTCTTGAAAACTGCTGACCCTTTGAGGCTCTGTATGTTGTCTCGACCAAGGTAGGTTGTCTGGCAGCCCTCTCCTTTGGGGACCTTTGACCTACCCCAGCATATATTCGGAATTGCTTTGGACGAGCTTCCCAGGTTACCTACCAGACAGTCCATTCCGTGTAACTCTTAAGAGATAAGAGATGATGGGCTTAGACCTAAATGATACATATTTTATTTTCCCACATTCTGTTTTGACTGATGGAAATTATGTTGTCTATTATTAATGTTTCCACCTACTCCATAATTACCTATTTAGATCCTTTTTTCTTTCCTCTTTGTTTCATAAGACTGCTATGAAGTGATTTTTTTAAAAATTAGGATTCCTTAAGCATAAAACTTTACCAGAAGCACGAGGTGGTTTACAAGGGAAAAGTTAATGCATTGCTTGCTCTAGAGGGTTTCTCGTGCCAATATGTTTTGCTTCATGCCAAAAGCATATTCAACAATGAATGAGAACTTGTTTTTTGGTAGTCGGTCAATAAATTTGGCTAGTTAATTTCAGAGTTCAAGGAAGAAGCAAAATATCACATCTCTAGAAGTGTTCGGACAAATGTAATTTCTTTATTCACTTATATAATTACCTCCTCATAGGTTACAGTGAAGGCTGACACGGAAAATACTTAATTTTTTCTAGTGATCTAATTTAAGGCATGGATAACTACACTTTGACACTAATTCCTGTTGATTTATTTGGTTAGTTAGCTAGAGCAAAAATACGTCTCTTTTTCCAAGCTAATATGTGATTCCCTAATGTAAAAATTTAGCCTACCTTTAAAACAGGTTTAATGTAACTCTTTATCCATTCTAGACTTTCTTAATAAATCCTGAGCCTTACTATGGGATAACCATATTTAAAGAATGGGACCTGGCATGGAAAGAAAAGTCATTTAGTACAAGATACGATGGTCTAAGAGCAGAGCTCACACTCCTACAGTCGGACAACTTCAGAGTCTCTTCCCAGAAAACTGTATTAAGACATTGAAATTTAAAGCAAATTGGCAAATTCTAACATTTCCAGAATTTACAAAAGCAGTTTCGGCTGGGGGTTAATAGTTCAGTTTGGAGGCTGAGTTTTGGACTACCTAGGGCTGGGTGATTAGCATGTAGGAAACAGCCAGAAGCCAACTGGAATTCCGTCTGCTAACTGTTCCCAGACAGCAGACCAAGTATTCACTGAATAGTTGTGTCCCATGACACCACTTCATATTCTGCAGAAGTAAGTCAGGTTTTGCCAACTGAAATGTCTCCCTTTGAAAGCAGCAAACATGATTTGTATGTTAACTTAACTTTAATTTCCTGTGTAGTTTATACCCAAAGCAGACACTCATAAAGTATGAAGTAGAAACTTTTAACCATTATTAAAAAGAGAACTTGCCAAGTGGAATGGCATTGTTTTGAACTTATTATAAGGGGTTAAAATCAGCCCACTTAAGCAAAAATCAGAGAATACAAGATTTACAAAAAGGGAATTTCAGCTTTTAAATTACAAGTGATTGTATGAAGAACACCACCATAAATCTTCTCTCTACCTTATTTTTTCTTGCTGAAAAAAATTTAACTCTTTGTGAATGGAATGGATGTGCGAGAAACATACTGTATTTTTAAGTAGTGTCGCAGCTAAATGGAGGTATCTTAAATAAACGTCCACAGTAATATGAATAAGCTACAGTGAGGTCTTTTCATAAAATTCTCTTTTTAGGATTCCCTTTGCTTCTTCCTTTGAATTCTCTAAAATAGGCAGCTAACAGATTATATACTTCAGGGTTTGGCTTTGAGCAACCTATGACTTTGTGTTTTGCTGTATTTCAAAAATGTCCTTCTGTTAAAGGAAAATATTGCGGATAACCACTGGTGTGTTCTCAGATCAGCACAAACCATGTCAAAGAAAATTGGAGATTTTTTTTCCAAGTTTCTTTCCACTGACTTTATGCATGTGTCATCTTTGGCTTTTGCTCTCAGATTATAATCCCACAGTTTCACTGTCACAATTATCTCTTCTTGTGTGTACATCTTTGTTTTATTTTACTTCTAAGTTATTTCTGGTAGAACCCAGCCTCCCCTGGGATTTCAGCAGTCATGTTGGAGAATGTTTCCAGTTTACTGCAGTCCTGTGTCATATGATTAGTATTAATGCCATTTCCCAAAGGGTTTGCATCCTGCCCAAATGAGATGCCAATATAAATGAAGTCAGAAGCTCTAGAATGTGCAGTGTTTGAAGTACAGTGTATATATCAGGGCTTAAGATGGCAATGTAGCTTAATGAGCTTTCTAAGTATTTCCCATATACTTCAAATCTTCCGTGTAAGTTCCTCCCAGCTGATTGCTCTGACGTTGTCTATACAACAGATGCAGATCCATCACGTCTAGTGTAAGGAAACATGCAGTGTTTTTAGGATTTGGAAAAATTAACTGATGTTTATCTGATAGGCACATCTATTTTACTGTCACATGCTAAATTGTGCATTATTGACTAATTGGAATAACCATTTACTCAATTGTGGACAGACGATTGACATAGTATTTATTGATTTAAAACAGATAAGTTACCTTTCCAGAAGTCAGCTACCAAGGCTACTCCTCTGAATATTGCTTTTAGCTGTGTTTCGTAACATAGAAAAGGAGCGGTAGGGTCTGTTTAATTAGCATATAGCCTGCTTGTTCAGATACAAGCTCATCCTATTCCAAGGCATTATAATAAAACCAAGTTCCTGTGATATAACTGTAAGCCTTCTGACCTTAGAATTAAAAAGTAGTCATATAGATTATTTTATGACTTTTTAGTAGAGACTGTAGCCATAATTCTCAAATATGAAATGGGACCTAATACCAGTATGTGATAAATGTTGATGTTTTCTGTGTACACACACATCTTCTATGCATGTGTCTCTATGTATACGGCATATATTTGGAATTACATAGTATATTTGTTTCTGTAAGTACATATATTTTGTGCCCCTCTGGGTAAGTAGGTTTAAAATCACATGTTAAAATACCACAAGCATGAGTGTGATTGTATGTGTATTGTACATATATGTATATGTATGGGTGTAAATATTTATGTACACGTGTGCTTTGTACGTGTGGGTATGAATCTATTTTTTAAACAGTGCTAATACAAGAGTTAGCTTTAGAGTATTTGCCATAACACGTGATAACGATGGTTCATTTCTCATAACGTACGTGAGATATACCACATTTTCTGCAGATTCATTCTGAGAGACGCAGAGCTCAGAATTTCCATGACAACATGGCAGAATAACACTGACAGGCATTTACATCTGAATCCACAGCACTGTTATCTAAGGAGAAATTATCTTTGCCAACATAGGGCAAAACAAGTGTCAGATCTGGAAGCCTACCTTTAAGAACCCTGATTAGAATCATAAATTATTCTTCGCTTGCTGGGCTGAGTCTTAGAAAGCTAAGTTGGTCTACATAGTCATTTTTTTTCTCAACGGTAAATGTCAAAAAAAATGCAGTAGAGGGAAACAGCAATATGATACAAGTAGAGGATTCTGAGTAAATTTGTTTAAAATGCAGGAAAGAAGTTATGTGATACCTGAGAGGCAGGTCATCCATCCCCTTTTTCAGGTACACATTTTTCACTTGGCAAACAATACAATTATTTGACATTGACAGGCATCTCCTTAACGTGGAGAATAATACCTAAATACTAGACCTCTCAACTGTGGAGCTCAGTGAAAGAAGATAATGTTTGAGACTCAAGCCATGAGTTATATCATTTCACCAAGAGGACTGCAAGCTGTGAGCTCAGAGTTGAATGTGAAGGAAGCGAGATGATTTCAGAGAAACAACGATTGGGTCACTTAGATCACTCATTTCTTTCTTAAAAGCTCAAATGTGTCTTCTAGATAATCTTCAGTCATCGTGTCTAACTGCTATGTTTAAAATTATGTGGTGCTCTGTATTGTGAAACTTTAAGAATATTTTGAAGCATATATAGTATAGGCATTGATATTTATATATGTATATGTGTGTGTAGGAAGGTGTGTATGTTTGAGAGCAAGAGAGAGGAAACTCAAGGAAGAGTCTCCTGTTTGTCTTAGGACCTGTTCACATTGGTATATTGGCGAGACTTCTCGCCAGTCTGATCTGGGATTTCACACGTGGCTCGGCCCAAGGCATTCATTTCTTTCTGATTTTTACCCTCATATTCCTTAAACTTTGCACATTATATCATGTTTTTAAACTTATGATAAAATTACTCTGTCTAACCTCCTGCGTTATCTGTTGCCAATTTGATAGAAAGGATTCCTCCCAAGCAGAAATTCCACCGTTACTTGATTTGCATTTAATTTCACACATACGGCCTTTGTTTTACTTGCTTGTCTATGTTTCTTTTCTCTCCCTTTTCTGAATCAATATCCTCTTTTGCTTTTTGTATATAAAGAAGCAGTGTACAAAAGCAAAATCTTATCTTCTCTGTTGATGAATTAATTTGAGCCGGAATACTTTCCACTGTCTTCTTGGCACTTTCAGGATTTCTTAATGCTGATATATGGATGGACTCTGTGAATGGAATTTTTGGAGCAAGTTCCTAAAGCCTGTATCATTCTTGAAGGCCACATGTACCTATTGTGAAAATGTGAAGCTGTATTTCTGAACCTGAAATAAATGATAACATTTGAAGGACTCCCCCTTCCCCATTCCTGTACATATCTGAGTCGTGTCTATGCTTATCGGTAAGATCTGAGACTTCTAAATATTTGTGACTCTTTTGATCCAGTTGGCCCAGAATTACCAATGCGGAGAAAGGTGGCATTTGGCGTTACTGTCATGAACTTGGGGAAGGATGGGATTTTTAACGGGCGCAAACTAGACAAATCAAGGGCAGGAGAGCGGGAGACGTTTTAGTCCTGATTTGAAGTCATTGTTCTAGTAGGTTAAAGGACATAAACCTTGGACAGCTGGAGGGTGCAAAGTGACACCTGCCAAGACGCACCGTGATATTTTGCTACTGAAAGGGAGGTGGTCATGAAAAACTGGGAAGTAGCAGGAGGAAGAGTACTCTGTGCAAACGTTAGGTCTACAGAAGACATTTCTTACAGAAAACAACTGAGGTCCTGACTCCACAGCCGGCCTCCATTGTTTAGTCATTGGGCATTGAGGGGAAAGGTTACCCCTTTCCATTCCCCCAATATTAAGATAATGGCAGAGTATTCAGTCGTCACACGTCCTTATCCTAACCGGGTTTCCAGAGACTAAAGAATGGTCCTTTGTTACAAGAGTTTCAATGATAGGCCCCCTATCAACATAGGTAGACCCAGATTTTGCCATCTGGAAGCAGAAGGCAGGAAGGAGGGTGGGGAATGCTGGTTCCCTTTCCCTCTGTGTTCAGGATAAGCTCTTTGTGACAAGATGAATGGGAAAGACTGTTGGATTAATTCACGCCTTCCTGTTGTAATTTCTTTCTCGTATCGACCCATCTTCCATGGGTGGAGCCATCAATGCCTTCAAGGGAGACTTGTGAATGGAAGGGAGAGTCACGATGAGGATCGTGCTGTGCACTTGTGTTTTGCGTGTGTGCGTGTGTGTATGTGACTGCATGATTCCATATTCAGAACTGTTCTTGATGGAAATTAACAAAACCAAAGGACCTTACTGTAACTGTCTGGCAAATTCCCATTTGTATTTTAAAAGTAGTTCTGACGACAGTGTAAATATCAGATCGTTTTTGAGATTCTTGTTTTTCTGCCAGAATCTTTGAATTTCATACTGGGAAGTGCTGGCTTCATCCCACACCTGGCATCGCCACCTTTAAGGCCATTCGTGGGTGTTCTTTCACACTCAGGCAGCTTGATACCTACAGTACCTGCAAGACACGTTGGCTAAAACTACAGCCTTAATTTGGGATTTCCCAAAATCCATTCCATGGGATTTTAATAAGTTTTACACACACATACACCAAGGATTTCTTGATTAAATATACTTGGGAAATGGTGACTAAAAATTGTTTCTTTACTGGAAGACTTTACAGAAGCCTTAATATCAGATTGCAGGCTTACTGTCTACGTGTTTCTCAGACTTTTTTGACTAACAATGCTTTGTTCCTAGAGCCTCTCCCAAGACCAGTGTTCTGAGGGATGTGCCTTCGGAAACACTGCTTTAGTGGCTTTAGGCCAGAAGGAAAAGGCACTGAGTGAGATCAGTCAGGCTGTCACTAACACAAAGTTGTGTGATAAAATCAAATGTAGTAGGTAGCAACCAGAGCTCCCAACTCAGGACAGTCCTCCTGGAGCTCTGTCTTTGGTCACAGTGGTGTCTGAGACCCCGGGAGGGAGGTCCCAGAGGAGCAGATAGAGGCATACACACAGCGGTTCCTAGGGAGCCTGGTGGAGGCCTCAGATACTTTTCAGTATTAGCTTTTCTCTCTCCGTCTCCGAAGATGAGCCCCTTTAAATTAATTACATTACCCCATTGTCTTCTTGCAGAAGGAGGGCTCTAGGTTGACTCTAAAGCTAAGATCATCAGAGAGGAGTTGAGAAGCATGAGTATTCATATTGCTTTCTTGCCTTTCTTTCCCAAGCCTTCCGCCTCACCCACCGCCCTGGGATATTAAGTTATCTAAGTGATTGGCAAAGAGAACAGGTAAAGAGTGTTTTGTGAGATGATAACAGAAAAGAAAAAATACACATTATTTAAAGAAAGACCTTCCTGGGGTTTTTGCCGGAGGAATGTCACCATAAGAACGGACTGCAGCACTGAGGTAGATCCCAGAGGATGTGGGTAATTCATCATTCGTGTTCATAATTAAACCTTTCATATAGGAATTATGCCCATGTTCCAGAGACTGATTGTCCTGCCACCTTACCTTTCCTGTTTTGGCCAAACGATTCTATGAAGTCATTTTTCAGAAAGCTCAAGAAAGTATAACCTGAAATTATAATCTTGAGTGGGTGGAGTTTGCTTGTGTGGTGAATGCTGACAATGATGAGCTTTAAGACGGGTCAGCATCTCGGTGTCCCGACTCAATACTCCACCGTTCACGTTAGAGGCGGCAACCACATGAGGCGCCTTTGTAGCCATTCCTATAAAAACCCTCAGTATTTTCAGCCCTTGCCTTCAAACACTTCAACATTGTGTTAAGTTGTACAGAAAATTCTGGAAAAGAAATGGTCACAACACAGACAGAACAAAAGTCACTCTGATCCACGGTACGGTGTCCTCGTCCACAATGATTTTTTGGCAACGAGAGGAAAGTTAGATGCAGGTTGAGCGAAGAGGAGGAGAAGGGAGCAAAGGGGACAAACGTCACGCTGCTGCCCACAGCAGAGATCCTGGCTGTCCGTGAAGTGTCCTCCACGACGTAACGTTTCTGATCCTCCTTCTGGCCTAGAACACCGAACGCACTCAGACAGGAAAGCGCTCTGGCCTGTGCTAACAAAATGTCCCTTCAGCACTGTGGACTCGCTGTTCAGTTTAACGGCTCACCTCCCCGCCCTGCTGAGGTCATTAAAGTGTTCCAAAGCCCCTTCAGAACTCAAAAATAGCTTCTGTCTACTGGGCAGGTGATAAATCTCATTGAGCCTGACAGGAATTTAATTACACTTTCTTCATGAAAACACCAGGGACACCCATTACCTGGATCTCTAAAGCTAAAGGCTTGCAGACCCCCCGCAGTTGAAAGGTTATGGACCAATAACAAGTTCTTCATCATTTAAATGGATGGGAGGCCTCCTTAAGTGCAGCCAGCTTAAATTGGACCAAATTAAAATTGGTCTTGGACTTTGGGGAAGGTAAGATCGTTTTTGTTTTTTTTTTTTTAACCACTGCTCAGAAATAGCCCAGTAAGTTTGGATCCATTAACATCTCCTAGAAGATGAAAAAGCAGTTTTGTTTTTGTTTTTGTATTTTTGTAGACCTCATTGCTCCACTCACTGAGGTGTTAACAGAAGTAAAATGGAAGTGAGTATGTTGTTGAACACCTGGATGTGTAGCCAGAAAGAAGTTCCGCAGGGAGCAGGGTGCTGAACCAGCCTCTGAGTTCTATGGCTTGCCGTAATGTTGAGCTCATTACCAACCGGTTTAGAAAAAGGAAATTAAATGTAGATGTCTGCCGGAAACCCGTGGGGCAGCTTCACTGGGCCTGCTGTTTTCTTACTTACAGAACTGTCCGTTGCCACATAGCATTTACTGTATCTTCCTTGCATCACATCATCCAGAGGGGCTGATGTCAAAATGAAGCACAGCTCTGGACCCTTACTTCACAAGCAGCGGGACAAGATGCCAGCCAGGCTAGGGATACAGAGAAAGAGCCAGCAAACCAAATTTCATTTACCCTGGACCCCATTCAAAATAAATGGGACCTTCAGTTGCCCTTAAGTGTGAGACAGAGGGAAATCTCACGGAATCCTGGGGTCACCATGGACCAGATGTAGCCTCGTAGTTTTCCCTGGGCCTGGAAAGGCTGTCACATCAGGATTTTCACGTGGAGCAAATTCTGCTTTACAAATCCTCTAAGGTCGGCCCCTGATATTTTCTGCATTGTGATTACATTGCTCATTTGATCTCCTGCCACCTTCTAATTTCCTTCATCTTAAAAAAATTTTTTTTTCACTGGTCGTATGTCTGTATCCACTCCCTCCCCCCCCGTGGAGATTTCACAACGTTTAATGAAATCACAAAATCAGGGCTAGGAAACAAATACTCAAGTTATAAAGGTACGTGGCTCTGGTCCTGTTCCCATTGCTCTGAATAGGATGGTGTGGATTTATCATCCTTGGTACAAAATAATAAGGCTTTCGAGTGGGCTCAGCTGGCTCAAACCCAGCACACGGCTGGTTCAGGAAACGTGCTAGGAGCTGCTTATGGTGCCATGTGGTCCTCTCTCATTTCCCCTGCATGTCTGCTTGTTTCTTGTCTGATTTGGATTTGATTTTTGTGAGATATTTTTGCATGCTCTTACTTGCATTTGTTTTATAATTTAAACATTGTTTTCTTCCTCTGCATCTGTGTTTTTCTGTTTGTTATTTTGTTTTGTTTTCACTAGGCGACCCCCTCCTGCAGTTCCAGGACGACCATCCTAACCCCCCATCACTCATCTCCTTTTGTTTCTGACAACATGTCCATGTGGTATTTAAAAGCCTTTCATTTGCACTATATGTCATATGTACATAAAAACTTTTATTTTTGATCTGTCTATAATAAAAACAAAGTTTATTCTATATAAAAAAAAGTGAAATGTGTTCTGTTTCTTTTTCTAAAGAAGACCAAAATTAAAAGTTTGTTTCAAAACCAGGTAAGATGAAAAAATACATAATTTGATCTTTTAAGGAGCTTAAATTGAAAATGATTGACTTTTAAGTTCTTAAAGCATTGTGATTTAAGACACTATTTGGTGGAGAATAATTATCTTCAGTGGAAGTGTCTGTCCAACAGAAGAGTGAAAGATGAAGTAAAAATCCTGGGTATCAAGAAAAGACACAGAAGCCTGAAATTTTCAGCCTGTCTTCAGGAATCCCATTAATAATTAGTGAACAAAGACATTTTTTTCCTATTTGTTTTACTTTTCTGAGAGATAAAGTATGTAAGACTATGGAGACAAAAGATGTAACACTACAGGAGAAATTGTAGGTCTGAAACACAGAAATCTCACACATTCTATTTGGCAGAGTCGGGGGGGAAACACATCATTGGGATAAAAGTACAAGACAAAGAAATGTTGCCACGTTGAGAGGAAAGAGTCTTACTGATGTCAGTAAATGCTGGAAGATCAGTTTATACGAGTTTACAGGAAAAGAGAACTTATTTTTATACCTTAATCTTCAAATGATAATTCCAACACTGAAATTTTAAGCTATCATTAAAGACAAATCCCAAAGATTTATCCAAGTAAAATGTTTATTATTAAGGTAATATAGCCCCTCCTGCCAAGTATGTGATCTGAAGCCTTCCCCAAAGTTTGATATTTCATTCAGAATTTTCTTTTTGAAGATTTACCTGGTCTAAATTAGATGAGATCGCTTCCCAACATGCCTCACTGTAGCATATTAAGACAAACACCACCGTTCATCCAGACTCCATGGTCCACTCACTTCATGCCTGGCCTGTGTGAGCCCTGGCAGAGAGAGGCAGCATGGACGATGTGGGCAGGGACCTCCCGTTCAACCACGGGGACCCCTCACTAACAGTGCTCTTTACCTGGGCCAAAAAAATCTAAGGACTACTGTTCTCCTCCCCAAAATGCAATAAAAAGCCATTTTATTTCTCAGGTTTGAAATTTTCACTTGGCAAGTCAGGTCCACATGTACGTGCATCCCAGGTCCAGTGACTGTGAGTGAGAAGCACTAACAAAGAGGAAAATTCAAAGGCGCCAGAGCAAAGGGTCAACCAAAGCTCCAGTTTACCTGGAGGTGACTGCGTTGATGCCAACTATCACAAGACACAGTCTGCTGCGCCTGCCTTCCCTTCCTGTCCAGGCATTTGATTTCTTAATCAGCGTTCTGAACGGGTAGCATTCTCGTCTGATAGCATTCTCATCCCAACAGACACAGTGTTCCTGGATCATATCATACCACCTCCCCAGACACAAGCAGAGGTGGTTAAAGGGAAGGTTTCCACCAGTTCATTGTTTTAAGGTGTTTAGTCCTTTTCCGCTGTGTCTTAAACTTGAACTTATTTTTATACGCCGTGTTACACTGTGTAGATGTTTAAAACTTAGATTGACTTGCTGACCATGAGAAAGGAAAGCTCAAGTCGTCACAGAATGAAAGGGTTCCCTGGGGACCTTACTCAGTCTCCTCAACAAGCAGGTGTAGCCCCTTCCTCATGTTCGGCAGCAGGCGAGAAGAAAGGGGGTGGGGGAAGGAAGCAGACTGGAGTAAAATGAAATGGAGGTTTGGTCCTATTTCTTTATTCTCTGTAGTGTTTCTGTGTTTCACGACCCCATTCACCCTTCCCTCTGGCTGTCCGTGCCGCCAGCCCCAACCTCAGTCCTGGATGGAGACCTGGAGACGGACAGTTCTTCCGAGTTGACCGTAACTGAGGATCGCCGGGAGGAACAAACTACATTATCTTGAATAAACACCCTATTTCTTAAATATTCTCATCCCTTTATTTATGCATCAAACTTTTCTTGAATTCGTAAGAATATCCTAGTTACTGGGGACACCAGAGAAGTTAACAGGATAAAAGTAGCTGACCAAATATCTAAGCAATTACAGAACAGAGCTATGACAGGAGAAAGCTTAGGTCATTTTTCCAGGGAGAACTGTTACTGACTGCAGTGCTGAAGCCGCTCTTTGAGTCCTAGAACCAAATTATCCGCTGGACCCAAAGCCTGCTAACATTCCAGAACGTGGTGATTTTGACCTCTGACAAAGAATGCAACAATGGAACTCATTTCAGCCAATCAGAAACCAAACCTTGCATTCCTAATGGAATAGTTTAATATGAGACTCTAAATCACTCAAATGCTGGTTGAGAAGGACACAGTGGTATTGAACCTGGAGTCGTCTGTTAACTTGGCTTTGGCTTCTAACAAAAAAAAAGCTTTAGATTCAGAAGGTCCTCCACAGAGGTCTTCCACTGGACGCAGTGACGGGAGTTAGAGTTCCCTGGTCTCCAGGCAGAAACACCCAGGACACCCAGGAGATGGAGAAAAGAGAACTAAAGGTAGGAAAAAATAAACAAAACTTTGCATCCTTTCCTCAGGGAGTTCCACCTATAAATAAATGTCTGTAAGCCGCGGGAGCCACATATACACTGAGGGGTGTTTCAACAAACATCTTAACGTTAGAAGCCAAAAGGAGATAGGGAAGTAGCCTCTGTTGTTCATTTACAAACATGGATTCAATGAGCTTGGAGCCCGTACTTACCACCTCTTTATCCCAGAGTCTGAAAAATGCTGTACTTGCTAACATCTGTTTTATAACTCAGCACTAAGTATGATTTTAAAAAATCAGAAAATGGAAATCTTTAGTCCAGTTCCATGAGATTCTGAAATAAACTGTTGCAACTGTGAATCCATTGTAAAGACATGAACCCCACTCTCATCCCCAGAAAGAAAAGATCGCTGAACAAGAAAAAGTTTCTTCTGTAGCCCTTTATAATACTGCAGTCTATATCTGAACAAATCAAGCGGAGTGTACGCTCCCACACCTCCACGTGTCCCCCGTCTAAAGGGACACACCAGCTGCGTCCACCACCACGACACACACCTGTTTTTGTTTGTTGTTTTTTCTACCGCAATGTACCACTGGATCGCAATCCTGTTGCCATATTGAGACCAGATTAAGTGGCAGGTTGTTGGATGAGTCAAGGCCGTAGACTGCCCCTCCCACGCTGTTTTCAATCAGGTCATGTTTTCCAGTGCTTTATATCAGGTCCTGATTTTCATCCCCAGGTCATTTTCAGGGACCCTCCTGAGCGGGAGCCCCGAGCAGGCAGAGTCAAGACAGCCTGGCAAGCGCTGGGGGCCAGACGGACATAAGGATCTCAAGATAGCGACAGAGGAGTCACCACAGTGGGTTCTCCCTCTCAAGACAGCTGCTAGCAAAGTATACTTTTGAAGCTCCATGTAACACAACAGAGAAAACTAGTCTTTCAGGTTTTTTAAGGGCTGTGTTTTCTTCTCCCCGTGTTTTTCTCTGTGGGTACCTTCCGGAGGCAACGGAGAGCCAGAGAGAGCCAAGGAGATAGTTCCTTTGCCTGCTGCTCTTTCCTCTTTTAAAGACAAAAGTGCTCTCAGCTCCAGACACAAAAGCTGCCTGGGGCCTAAAAATCTGTTGATTTTGCAATTTGGAAAAGAGTGGGAGGCCCACAGTGTTCTCACTGAGCAGCGTCCAAATGTTCCCTGGGCCCCGCACACGGCCGCGGGGCCTTCCTGGAGTGTGAGCGCTGCCAGCGGGGCTCAGCAGAGCAGCCGCCGCTCCTCCGGCCGGCTTTCACCGGGGCCCGAGGGACCGCTGTCCTGGACCTCCGCGTTGGGAGATTCTGTGTGCTCTCCTCATCCCTGCCAAATCATGGCCAAGGGATTGGAGAGCTGGTCTGTTGAGGGCACACGACCTCACTCAGGCTGATCCCTGGGGTCACGTGATCCCAGGTGCCAACTGGTGCCAGGCTGCCTTTCTAGGCCCCTTTCCCCGACTCTCCTGCCCCCGCATTACCTGATGCGCGCGGGGAGGCACCACTGCCAGGGGGCTGAGCAGATGCTGGGCTGCTGGGAAGCAGAGACTTCCTCAGCACCGTCCCTCTGGGGAGTCCTGTGACTCACAGCCACGTACCTGGGGGGAAAACGCTGCTTTGATTTGGCTGGTGATTGCCATTGTACCACCAGGTAAACGGGCCGGCGCTAACTGCACCTGTGAGTTGGCAAAAGGCAAGAAGACACCAAAAACAGTGGTGTGGTGTTAAGGAGAAATGAAGCCATCGATCTAAGAAAGAAATGGAAAACTTTGCTCGAGCCAAATTTGAGGATTATAATCTGGGAAGAGCATCTCAGAAGCTCTGAGAACTGTTCCGCCAATCAGTTTTACAGTTTTTTGAGGCAGAGATCGGTGCAGCAAATGACATATTATTGATAGTTTACCTAATCGAGATCTAAGCGTCGTCCTGGTGGGTCATGTGACCCTGCACGAGCTCACGAAGGAATGTTGTCGGTTCAGGAGTTGTCTTGATGCTGGGAGAACGCTGCTCTTCATGGCTGAGCGGGTATTTCTGCTGATGGAGGCGGGGTTTGGTCGATGCCTAGAGCAGATACACAAGGCACAGCGTGGGCAGAGAGGAGGCCAAAGGGCAGGAAACAATTTTTTGTGTTTAGAATTTTCTTGGCTTGGCATAAAACAGGAATTTTATTTCACAGTGGTCTAAGTTAGCTTGCTTCAACCAGTCTTCAGCAGTTTCTCCTCTGCGTCCTGCCTGCAGCTCAGCTCGCCAGAGCGCTCTCAGTGGTCGGAGGAGCGTGCCTCCTGGGGCCCGGCCCTTCCAGGAACCCGGTCAAACCCTGGCTCTCACTTCAGCTCTGAGCACTTTCCCCAAAATCGAACTTTCTAGAACACTACAGGTGGCACTGCGCCATTGTCAGACATTTTCACAGTTCTCAGATTTGTCATTAGCCCCCAAGGGCTCTTGTCAAACGTGCATGACCTAGGGGTTGAGCACGACGACCCTATCAGGGAATGACAAAAAGCGTGTTCGTGGTGACCTGAGGAAGCCCACACACTAGGACCACGCCTCCTTCAGGGTGGAAAGGAAGCCTTAGAGACTCTCCACCCTCCCCACCTCCCACCAGCACTCCCATCCTCATCGCCTGCCTTGAGACCTGGCACTCGTGTGGCCCTTTATCCCAGCCTGGGTCGGTCACCCAGGAACCCTAGGCTGCGGGGCACCCTCCTCTCCAGGACTCTGCTCGCCGTGCTGTGTGGAGATGAGAGTGCAAGTCCACTCTGCACTCTCCCCCACCCTGCCCACCTGCTGGAACCTTCCCGGTGCCCTCTGTCACTCGCGTCCCACTGCCAGCAAACTTCCCTGCGTCTTCGCCTGTTCTCTGGGTGTGTCCTTCACCTTCTTGCTCTAACACAAGGACTCTCAGAGCACGGCTTTCCTGAGCCTTCTTAAAAGGGGGCGCTTGTCTCCCACAGCCCTCGTCCTGCTGAGCCTGAAGTGGGGTAGGTACCCTTAGTTTTCATTTTTGCTTTCAGACCATTCTTCCTCCCTCCTCCCTAAAGCCCTCAGCTCTGAACCTCACCTAGCAGATTATAGCACGTTCCCCTCTTTGTTGCATTTACTACCAACATCCGGTTCAGTCTCCCTTATTTCTTGATGATGTTAGCTCCTGTGTCACTGTCGCTGTCTCTCTCCAGTACCACCCTGTCTGAATTCTTGGGGATTTCCACATACGTGTGGGTGCTCCTCCCGACACCCCCATCCCCACCCACTTCTCATGCCCTTGGACTTCACTCCTCCGGTGATGTTGCCCTCCATCCGACCTCATCGGCTCACTCCCAAAGTCATAACCTTGTCTTTAGTCTCTAGCCTTCCTGTCTTTGAAACCCCTTGACCCTCCAGTCCCTTGACCTTTGCCCTGCCCCTCACCCCCCTACCCTTTACCCTTCTTGAGGTTCATTCTCCTTTTCATTCGTATTCCGTGGTCAATCATTATAATCCTGCCCATGAGTATCAGCCTGTCTCCCCTTGCCCTTCTCTCAATCTGATAAAATCACCACCCTGGGTAAATTCAACACCGTCTACTCTGGTTTGCTCCACGTAGCTGTACGTGGTCAGGAAAACACAGAGATGCAATCTAATTGGTTTCACTTTAAATTCACAACTACCATTCTCACTGCCGGGCAATGAGACAAAGCTTCCCCAGTTCACTCACTGTCCCGATGCCCTAAACTCACCCTATCACTTCCTCCCTTAACCTCACGTCTCAGCTGATTCTTTGCCTCTTACTTCCTGAGAAAATTAAAGCAGTTGGAAAAGAATTTCCCAAGATTCCCATCCCCTCCTCTATCCACTTACAATCTACCCACTTCTCAGCACCTGTATGTATATACTCTACCTTCCCCTTGTAACCGTAGATCAACTATGCCTTCCCCTCCTAAAGCCAGTCTCTCCACTTGTGCACTGGACCCCGTCGCTCTCACCCACTCAAGAATATTACCCGAGCAATTACTTCTTACCTTTCTCACATCAACTATGACTTTCTACTGTTTCATTTCCATCAGTATAAAAACATGCTGTCATTTCTCCCTTCTTAGAAAAAAAAAGAAAAAGAAAAAACTTTCTTGTCCTCACCTCCCCTTTCAGTTTCTGTCCTATTTCCTGGCTCTCCTTTGAGGCAAAGCTTCCAGAAAGTTGCCTGTACCTGCTGCTCCATTTCCTCTTCTCGGATTCTCTCTTAAACCCACTTCAAATAGGTTTTTATTCCCACCACTCCACACACACAAACACACACATTGTTCTTTTAAGGGATCCCAATTACCTCCTCCTTGGTAAATCCAATGGTCATTTCTCAGTCCTTGCTCTCTTGCTCTGTCAGATTTTGATCTGATCACAGATGATCACCACCCCCTCGTTGAGTCATCTGCGCTTGGCTTCCAGGACTCTAAGCTCTTGATTTTCCTCCTGCCTCAGCAGTTGTGCTTTCCAATTCTTTTTGCTTGTTCTTCTCTCCAACCTTTTAATTTGGAGTACATGGTCCTCTTCTCTGCCTGTATAGACTTCCTTGGTGATCTCATTCAGTTTCATAGCATTAAATGCCATTTAACAACAAGTCCCAAATTAATATCTCCATCACATACATTGCTTCTAAAATCCAAACTCGTATCTCCAACTCCCCGCTCAGCATTTCAGCTTCGATGTCTATGATACATTTCACATCCTATATGCCCCAAACTGAGCTCCCAGTCCTCCTCCCAGAAATCTCCATCCACATCCCCTCGGACGCCATCTCAATGGCTGGCATCTCCATCTTTCAGTTTGCTCAAGCCAGAAAGCTTAGGTGTTCCTTTATGATTCTTCTCTTGTGTTCATACCCTACTTGTCCCCTTGACTCTACTTTCAAATTATGTCCAGAATGTGACGGTTTTGCACCACTTCCTCCGCTGTCACCCTGCTCTGAGCTACCGTCGTCCCCTGCTTGGATGAACATCAGAGCCTCCAAATGCTTCTTCCTGCTCCTGCTCTTGCCCCACAGCAACCAGAATGAGCATGTTGGAATTTATGTCAGATCACACCCCTCTTTTTCTCCAAGACCCTCCAGTGGTTCCCAGCTCAGGGTAAAACCAGAGTCCTTTAAATAGCCTACAATGTCCTGCCTGACCTCGCCTCCCACGTCCGCCCTCTGGCCTCACCTCCTGCCCTGCATGCTCACTCCACTCCCTGGACACACTGGGGGTCTTCCCTCGGGGCCTCTGCAGCCACTCCCCCCTCCTCCTGGAATGCTCTTCCCCTGAGACTCTGGGTAATCCCCTCACCACCTTTAAGTCTTTGGTTAAATGTTACCTCCTCCATGAGACCTACACTCACTCCCTTGTTTAATACCATTGCGACCTCTGTTTCCAATAGCATACATTACCTTCTACTTATGTTTACTGCCTGTCTCCTCCTGCTAGGACATAAGCTCCACTAGGTCAAGGAACTTTGTCCGTTTTATAGCAGATAGATCACAGGTACATCTCAAGCACACAGAACAGTATCTGTCATATAGTTAGTGTCCAGTAAATACCTGTTGAATAAATGAATTCCTGAGGCCAACCATCATAAAAATGTGAATGGTAGAGAGTGAGCAGAGGTGTGCCTAAGTGGATAACAAATGTTTTGTGAGATGTTGGGGGAAGAGAATAAGGGATACAGGGGATGATGAGGGACTTGGCTCAGCTGCCGACCTGTTAGCCTTTAGCCCTGGATGCAGTTCAGCTGTCAGCAAAGCAAGTTGGCCCTGTAACCTTAGGTAAGGTCTTGACTCAAAGATGAAAATAATTTCAGGATTGTTATGAGAAGTAAATAAGGTAATTATGTATATAAAGTGCTGAGCACAGACAGTGCCTGACACACATTGGGTGCCCCAAAATGTAGCTATTATAATTTATAAAATCCCAGTGTGCAATTTACTTCCCGAATTTATGGGGAGGGACCTCAGACCGTATAGTTATTTCCCAAACCACAGTTCAGCGAGAATTCCAAGACTCATATTGAGTTTCATTATAAAAAGGAATATCAGTAACTTCCACAAGATGGCACTGTGTCCCAGCCCTGCTTCCCTGCATGCAAAGGGTCTGAAACATTGTCAAGTTGTGTGACTGATGCCCTCTGCTGGCTTGCTTTTGCCTTTCTTGACCTTGAGCCTTTGGCTTAGAAGGTGTAAATGATGACTCCAAATGCTTCCTCGAGCATGCTCAGTGTGAATTCTTAAATCCATAATTTAAGCCAGCTGCCCAAATGCACGCTCAAAAGTTTACAGCATGGACACAGCATACAGGCATAACACTGACACCAAGGTGATGCCACACAGAACCACCGTGCTGTGGCTACACTCATCCCTGCACAGCATTCCAGTGACATGGCGATCATGCATCAGGCCACAAAATAAAACACACCTGCTGCCCTGGGGCTCTGCCTCTCCTTGGTCCCTCAACGCTACAATCCCCAATACCATTTTGGAAGGATGGGCAACACTGCCTTCCCGTTCCTCCCTCCTTGCTGTCATTTGCCACCCCTCACCCTCCAGCCTTACTTATAACTGAGGGTGACAAGAAACAGAGCTGGGAGGAACAGGTAAAGCTTCTTATGCAAACACGTATTTGACAGGTTGGGGTTTTAATTCCGATGCTACTTTAACCTTGTTGCCCCTTCCGCCTCCCCCGCCCACATACACCACACCATAATATTCTCCAAACACTTAAATCATTAATATCCTACTTGCACCCTTTCAGTGAGGTTTAAATTTAAAGGCTGAGTGGATTACTGTACCTAAGTGATGAGTAACTTTCCCCACAAGTGTCGCACTGGGTCATTCCTGTCACCAGGGCTCGCATCTCTCTGCCAGCAGCAACCCCACGAGGGGTACCACTGGTGAGGCTCGCCGTCCCTCAGGTGGCAGCAGCAGAGGGCTTGGGATTTAACACTTGCTCACGAAACATTTAATAATTTGTATTTCCATTGTTTCCCAGACCTTTCTGTAACCCATTTATATCCCTGGCCTGTGAGACTTAAGAGTTACATGTAGAAGGTATATAAAATTGTTTTTTCATTTGTCTTCAACTTACCCTGCTCAAATTTCAAAGGGTGTCTTCTCCTGTAAGTCATGATTTGGTGAACAAATACCATTCGCTTTCACCCTTACCAGTTTTATAGGCAATAACTCTCTCTTTTGAGCCTTCCTTCCAGGCTGTGTTCTAGTCTCTAATCCGTTTTCCCAGGCCAACCTCCTTTCCCTTTGATTCCTACCGTTTTGGTTACTCTAATTCCACTACAGCCTGGTTGTGAGGCAACCAATTCCATCCAAAGAATTTCAAGCACAAAAGCACTGGATTCAAGATAATGGCCAGATTTTTGAGCCAACGTCATCCAGACACTCCATATGGAAGACCTTAGCTGGCTGTGCCATCTCAGGCATCTTGAACTTAACATGTCCCATTCTTTATTTCTTACCTACTTCACCTCCAAGCCTGCTCTCACTTCTGTTTTTTCATGGAATAGTTGTTGGATACACAAATCCACTCAAGGTAGAAGCTCTCCAGTCATCCTCTTCCCCTTCTCCCTTCCAATATGAATTTACTAGTTCTGAAAGTCTCTCTCATCAGACCCCTCACCTCCTTTGCCCACTGTCACCACCCTTAATCCAGACCCTCATTTCTACTGTCCCCATGCTCAGCCTCTGTAGTTCAACCAGAACACTGCTGCCAGAATTTTATACACACACACAAATACACACACACACACACACACACACAAATACATAGTGCATTTGGTGGGAATCCTGTATCTCTTTTCAAAATCTTAATTTGCCAGTGATTACAGGATCCAATAATTCAAGGTATTCACCACTCTCAGACCTCAGTCCCTGTCACTACCGCCCGTCCATTTGGGCTGCTCTCCAGGGCCAGGATGCCTCAGGCCCTGTGCACTCGGGCCTACTGCTCATCCTGATTGGAGCATCCTTCTCCCCACAGCCACCTCCCTTCTGCCTGAATTAAATCTGCTGCCCCACCCTGCACCCTCACATCCAACCCACCACACCCCACACCCTGCCGCCTCCACACTGAACTTCTATAACCAGCAGGCGGAACAGGATTGGGTAACTCAACACCATACAGGATGACAGAGCTGAAAATGACAGCACAGACACAGTAGTTCATCCAACAAAGGAACTAGTCTTGAAAGTGATTCAAATTTGGGGAACTTTCTGCTCTTCACCATGGATGCAGTCACTACGTGACTGCCCTAAAGTTAATCACTGGAAATCCATTCAAATAAGACAAATGGATTAAAATACACACACACACACACAAAGACCATTTTTATACAACTCTTTACTACATTCAACCATTAACCCCTGCCCTGGTTCCTGATGTGGACTGAGTAGTAATGAGGAGCCAATTCTGCGATCTAGGCACGTGAGGGCCAGACCCAACACAGGCAGTAGACAGATGCTTTGCGTTCCACAGGTCAGTCTCCAAAATCCTTCTCTCCACGTCAGCCAGTGTCCTTGGACTGTGAAAGCGATCTAATTGGCTTCAGGGAAAACTAGCATCCTAACCCCGAAACACTACGCTCATCCATCTAAATTAAAGCAAAGAATGAGAGATGACAGAGCTGAAGACACTAGTTCCCAGTCCTATTCAAGACACTTTTGAGAAATTATGTTCAGAGGGGAAAAAAAATTTCTCCTTAGGAATACTACAGCCCTGATGAAATTTCTGATTTGAGACTGATTTCTAGTGAGAAGCAGTAGTACAGGAACTTGCCCCAAATGAATTATTTCATGAGGACCAGCTATTCCAAGAGGCATCTGATGCATCTTGCACTGTCTGCCCTCAAGTCTCCCTCCAGGTCAACTTAATAACACCTAACTCGTTAATGCTATGTGTCTGATGTCCTTCAAAGCACTTTGCATAAATATACCTCATTTATCACAGTTCTAGAGGTAGATACTTTCATTCCCACTTTACAGATGAAAAAACTGAGAAACAGAAGTTAAGTAACTAGCCCGAGATGACTCTACTCCTTCCTTAGAAAGCTGGATTGCTTACTACCTGCAATATAAAGCCCAAATCCCTGAATACTCAGAGCCCTGTTACTCAGACCTCCCATTCCAACTTTCCCACAAGTCCCCGTACTTTGTGCTCCTGCAGAGACCAGATGGGGCACAGCGACAGTCTCATCTTGCATACAAGGGTTTTCTGGCCTGATTTAAATTGGACAGAATTTACCAGTCAGATTTCATATTAAAAAACTCACATTTACAGCAATGGGAATTTCATTTAGTTTTATCTGGAATTCTAAAGATCTGAAGCCAGGCCCAAATTCTGACTAGACATTGAACGGGAGGATAGTGGGTACCCTCTTTGGATGGGCATGCCCTCTCCACAGTCTTCCAGTTGCCACTGGCCACACAAAGCATGCTAGCTCCCCTGGCTCCTAAAGCCCTTGCCACCTTGCCCTACACCATCTTTAGCTTACCCGAATCTCACCTAATCTTCAAGACGAAGCTCAAAGGCCATCTCTTCTACTATTTCCCCATGTCTCCAGCTCTCTGACCTCCAGCCTCCTCACATTCCCCTAGCATTCTGCTTGTGTCTTATGACACATCATACTCTGCTTATAGTTTGTTGCACACATGCACACATGCTTCACCAAGAACTAAGTAGAAACTCTGAATCAAGGTTAAGTGACCAATTCTGTGATCTTATGCAACAAAACTGGACGTGGCACCCAGGGTTCTAGGATTTGAGCTCCAGAGAAGTAACAGAGCCTGCATTTAGTACACTGCATTTAGTGGGTGTGCAAGGGATGTGACATGCACACCCACATACACACACACACACACGCTTATTCTCTTCATGTCCCTTCTGCCTGCCTTCTGCTTACAGAAAAACCATGCAACAACTTGATGGATGTGTGGATGTGTTGTTAATTTTTTTTTAATAAATAGAAACCACATCACTTCATTTGTTACAGTGAATAATGAGAGGCAGTAATTCAGGAGGGCCCCAAGAAGCTTTTTCATCCACAGAATAACAGAAAGGATAAGCACCTTCACCACCCAAGCCTTTGGTTAACGTTTTCTTTCGACCTCTGATCTCCCACCCACATCAGCATGCTGCTTCCAGAATGGAACTCTGCTAGCTGGAAGCCGAGTCTATCAGCTGGCCTTAACGGAAGGGAGGTCCCTAACTCAGCTGAGGAACCTGGACAAGTCTTCTTTGATTTCAGCCTCATCCCAAGGCCCATGAATGTTTTCTTTAAAAAGCTGCTGGCGAATGAGGTAGAAAGGGCAGAGACACGAGATGGAAACCAGCAGAAGGGCAAAGAGTATGGCTCCCACAGCGCTAATGGACAGGAGGCCTCCCAGGGCTGAAAATGCAAAAAGCAGTGTGACTCCCACGTAGCTGCGTGGGGTGCAGGCCTTCAGTTTCTTCTGTAACATGGGCCACAGGGCAAAAATCTGGATGGCAAATGTCACCATGATGAAGGCATGCAGGGACCGGGGCAGGCGTGAGGCGAGGCAGACGGAAGCGAAGATGGCCATGTTCAAGGACAGTGTGCTGGATACGATGGCAGCGTTGGCGCCATAGTCAAAGAAGATGAGGTGGCCTAACAGCATGAAGACTGACATGGCGTAGATGGTGTCAGTGCTGACTGACTCCGTCAGGGTCTTCAGCACCGGCGAGAAACCGTAGGTGAAGGTGATGAAGACTAGGGCACTCTTCAAGTCAGCCCACCGGGTCCGCCCACTCTTCTTCCGTCCTTCACCTCCATCAATGAGATCAAACAAAACATAGCCAATCAGTGAAGATGCCAGGCCAGTCCCAAAAAGCCAATGGGGGGCCAGAAGACCCTCATCCATATACCACCAGATAACCACAAAGACACAGACACTGCACAGCTGCTGTATCACCACGCTGGACTCGAACACGACAGCCCAATACTGGTATTTCCGGGCATAGATGTTCTTCCGGAGCTCTTCGAGGAACCTCCGGTCCACGTAGTTATCAGGAAAGGGCTGTCGCTCATACAAGACCTTCTGCCACCTGGCCTCTTTCGTGTTAGTTACAGGCTGGGCACACATTATCCTTTTCCTCAAGCTCAGGCCAGCTCAGTCGCCCTTGCAGAAGTCCATGTGGTTCTCGTTCTTTACAAAGTTTTGAAATAAGACCTCTCTGGAAATTCCATGCTGCGTCGTAGTAGGTATCGTACTGACCTTCCCTTGCTTTCAAAGGCAGCAACCCAGGCTAGGCCTGCGGCAGTTGAGTCTGTCCCCTGAGGCAGGACAATACAGCCAAGTTCCTAGAAAAAGAGGGAAGGTGAATCTATGAAAGTGGTGAAAGGTCCAGGGTAGGACTAAGTTAAAATCAAACCAACTTATTAGTTTGCTAGAAGTTTATTAGAAGTCTGAGTAAAATATATGTGGTGGCCATCTTATAATTATAGACATTAAAATTTCATTTCAGATTTCACATTATAGTCCTTTGTCAGCTATCACTTACCGAGTGCCTACGATGTGCTAAGAGCTTACAGAGCTTTTCATTTAATCTCTACAACGTTGCAAGTTAATACCAGCCCCACTTTAACAAATTGAAAAGCTGGGATTCAAAGTGCTTACGTAATTTTAGCCCAAGTTAACAGCAGTGAACAGTGGAGCCAGGTTCAAATCAACGTTTTGCCCCAAAGCCTGTGCCTCACGTGTCTCCCTCTAAACCAGTTCTTAACTCAGGCGTTCACATATCCCTGAGGTCTATGGATGGCTTCAGACGGTTCAGAAACCCTCCCTGTCAATGCATACTTGTAGCTGCAATGCATACAAATTTCTAGGGCTAGGAACCCAAGCTTTTACTGGGTTCTCAAAGGCTAGTACTTGGAAAAAAAAAAAAAAGTCACCAGTCTAAAGACAAAAGTAAACCTCACAATACAGAAACGTATGAGCTCTATGCTTTACGAAACCAAAACCAAGGACTCAAGATTCTTAATCCATTAACAGCTATCCTTTAAAGAGCTATCGTCCTACTTAATAACGGCAAAATTCTTAGGAGGATGGAAGATAATGACCCCCTCCACACAATGGGAAAACTAAAAGAAGTACCAAGGTCATCCAGCAAGTCTGCGAAGACAATTCTTACGTCCCAACCTTATTTCTTCCATGGAGACCACGACAGGTTTTGCTTCACAAGCCAGACACCCTGGGAGCCCCCCTCATGCACGAGGGACCCCAGCCCGGGCATCTCACGGCCGCCCGGGGGCTGGAGGGTCTGAGGTGCCGAAAAGGGCAACGCCCGCCCGCCCGCACGTCGGGGACAGGGCAGGGGCGGCGGTAGGGTCGGGTCGGGCTGGGTAGGGTAGGGTGTCCCCGGGGGCGCCCTGCTCCCCATCCCGGGCCTCCCCCGCCCGCCGCCGCCCCTCACCCAGCCTCGGGCCTGCGGGGGATGGCGGAGGAGGCCCGGAAACACTGACTCCCACTCGGAACCCACCTGCCCGCGAGTTCCTAGGCGTGCGCGGCCGGGGGAGGGCGGCCGCCCGCCTCCTTCCCCATCCGGGGCGCCGGGGTCGCGCTGGCGTCCGAGCACTTCCGGGGCCGCCCCGACCTCCGCGGCCAGAGCGCCCCGTCTCGGGCGACGCGGCCGCGGGGTCGCTGCTGCCCCCTCCTGGCCGCATGGAGGAACTCCCGGCTCCTCCCCAGGGAGGAACGCTGGGAGCCAGCAAAGCAAATCCACAGCGGGTAGACCCGGGGATTTGGCATCCGAAGGGCAAAGGAGAGAGGCTGGGCTGGGAAAGAGATTTATTGAGCTCCTATTATGAAGGCAGGCCCTCAGCTAGGGACTTCCCATGCACCCGTGCGTCCGCTGGACACATACTAAATATCTACCAGTATCAAGCACTGTCTTAGGTGCTTGTGTTATAGCCGTGAAGGGAACAGACAAAAATCCTTGCCCTCGTGGAACTTTCTGTCTTGTGCATGACCTGTAAAGTGATGATACCGTCCTCCTTTCCTAGAAGACAAAACTGAGGCTCAGAGAGGTTGTGATTTGTCCAAGGCCACACAGCTGGGAAGTAGATTAGCCAAGATGAACAGCCAGTTGTCTGTAGCTTCAAAAGGCAGTTCATTCCTCTTTGCCTCCCAGAAGGGAGGAGAGAGGAGGGCCTTGTGGCTGCAAACAGCCAGACGCTTTGAACAGGAGGCTGCTAATTTTCAGCTGAGGTCATGGAAGTATTAGAGGATGCATAAACAGATGAGAGTAATGAAGAAGCAAAGGAATATAGTAGAACACAAGATACAGTGGACACAAAAGTCAGAAAACCTAAGTCAGCTCACCAGCTGTGTGACTCAGCAAACCTCACTGTCTAAGCTTTGATTTCTTCAGCTGTAAAATGGAGAGGACACTGTTTCCTCTTGGCTACTTAATGAGAGAGTCAACAGGGTCAAATATGAAACATAAACATGCTGTGTAAAATGCTGACTGCCCTAGAGCTGCTGTGAGCTTACTTTGGTCTCCTAGGGATGGCAATGGTCACGTGAATCACTTTGGCCAAATGATCTCTTTCCATTTCTCTCCAGGTTTCTGTTCCAAGATTTGGCAAGATTCCCTGGTTTAGTGAGGCCAGCCTCATCAACAAGCCATTAGTGTTCAGCCTCCCCAGAAGGTAACAGCTCAGCCATGGGGGGCAAAGATTTCAAGCAAGGTGTCATGGAAGATGACTTCTGAAGGGTTGGGGCAGTTATCTGAGGGGCACGGCTGATCGGCTGAGAGACATAAGTCAAGTGCTCAAAAACCAGAAATGGTTTCTAAGACAAAAATGAGCCCTGAAAACAGGCCTGGCTGGAGGCAATGAGACCTCAGTGAACCTCCCTCTCCACCACCACTAAACAGTACACGAGAATTTGCCCATGGACACTGCCTTTCAAAACACTTCTTTCCTCTTTGTCATCTGACCTTTTCTTATTGTGTTAGTTTGAATTTGTCAAATTTTAACCATCAAAAGTCTAGAACCATAAATTCCTGCCTTTAGAGAGTAGCAATTTCCTGTCTTTAAACTTTGGGTCAGTCTCCTCCAATCTCACCAGTCCTGCGCTCTCAAACAGACCCTTCTGGAACACATTTCCATTTCTCACAGTTGGGGGAATTCATGTGTAGGGAGCTGCCACTTGAAAGAACCAGGTGTCCTCGTTCCTCCCCCATTTTTGATCTGCGGGTGTGGAGACAGACCTTGCTCTTAGAGGGGAGATGAAAGGAAGGGTGAGTGGGAGGTTGATGTAGGGGGTGAAGGGGAGACATCAAGGAAGACTAGGGAGAGGGCAGGCCAGGGGGGGCAAGTTTGCAGGCACATTGTGGATGAAAAGTTGCCTCCCTGGCATGGAAGGTCATTTGCTAGGAAAATTATGTTCTCTGAGAAGAGTCTTTTCTCCTGGTGGTGACTGTCACGGACCCTCCTGCCCTTGGATAAATGACTCCCCATGAGGGATAGTCCCTCCACAACCCCACTTCAATAACAGGTACCTTTGCTTTGTCTGCCGCACTTTTTAAAAATAAAATTCCCGGTGAGCAGCGACACAGTTCTGCGTATTTTCAGAGCACCTATGAAGTGTGTGTTGCTCAGCCCTGGGTTTTTTCCCATAACTCTGAATATATCTAAACTCCAGCTAATGTCTTAGCTTAAAGCAGGCAATCAGAGATTGACCAAACCCAAAGGTTTGTTTACTAAATAAAAACACACGTGACGTAGTTCTTTTTAAGAGTTGTTAGCTAACTTCAAGGATCAGGTGTGTAATGACAGTTTAGCACCTTTTAACTGGGGGCAGAGTACAAACTCACATGACACTGACTGTCAGAGGGACAGCATGAGTGAGCAGAGCCGACCAAAAGGGAATGCGATCACCTCCCTTCAGGGGAGGGACAGTCGGCCTCTCACAGTGTCAGCGCCACCTGCAGGCACGTGACCCCGGTGTCCAGATCTGCTGGTTTTTCCAACAATAGCAGAAATCTGGATTTTTGTGTGAAATGGCTAGTGTTTGACATCAAAATAGTGTAACATCCCACTATCCCATCCCATCCCACACCCCTTAGACCTGCCCCTGCAGCCAGGAGCAAAGCTCCCTGTGCACGGCTCCCTCACCCCCGGCTCCCTCGTTCCCTGTGCACAAGCCTTTGGTAGGAGGTGGGGAGGGGGGCGCAGGGCGGTGGGGCTTGACAGAGGCAGGCCCAGGACACACCTGGGCACCCTCAGAACCTCTCCCTTTCTCAGCCAAGGTCCTGGAGTGTCAAGGGGGGCAGCCAGCCGGGAAGGGAAAGGGTGGTTCTTCCTCCAGCCAGGCAAGCTGGAGCTACCTGCAGGGACGCTCTGCTCACATCTACCCTCGGAAGATTCGGGCCGCAGTCTCAACCCTTATTAGAAGTGGTGCTGACCCACCCACAAGAATTCTAAGGTGTCTGGGCAGCACCTGGGAGGTGCCCAGTCTTTTGAAAGGATGGTTTGTTGAAGTATCAACAATTCTTCTGGATTAGAAACTCCTCATCTGGCCAAAGGTCTACATTCCAAATTGTTTACTTTTGGCAAAACGCTTTTCTGAGACCTTGGTTAGGAAGTTCTGAATGTGCTTTAAGTATTAGCTCACTTTGGACCAGCAGTTCTAACACAGAACAGGCTGAAAAAAGAGAAGTGTGCTCAGAGCCCCCCTAATTGTGAGGTCTGGGGGCCTGGAGAAGAGGAGCCCAGGTTCTGAAAGTCACTGCCTGTGCAGACCGCTTCCTTTCAGGACTCTCTCAGGTTGGCCTGACCATGCTGAAGCCACACCCATCATCATCCTGGAAAGCCCTCAGGTCACACTGTGGGCCCTTTGTTGGAGATTACTGTGTGTTGAAAACAGTTCTAAAGTGGCCTCTGGTCTCTCCTGGTCAGTGTTTGGGTGTCAAGTCCAAGGCCAGCTGTTCACATATCAAAGACAAAGGCCGTGAAGGAGCTGGGTCAGAACCACCTCCGTGCTCTCCCGGGAGCTCAGGGAGGTGGTGGGAGAAATGAAACAATAAATGCCTCACGAACGCCAAACTCCCTGCCCACGCCTTTGTTATCAGTGAACAATGGACAATGAGCTCTTTCCTCACTAGGCAGGAGAGGTGCTCTTGGCAGAACCACCAGCGTTACAAGTTTCCATTTCTTGGGGTCCGGGGCATTCGCAGAGCCCCACACACAGGCTGTGATGCCCAGGCCCCCTGCACTGCTGCACGTCGTGGTCTTTACTCTGTAACAAAACGCACCACCGTGGCCAGGGGGCGGGTCACCCCGTGAAGAGAACTGGTGTTATCTCTGCAGCATCTCTGCTTCACCTCCTGCCTGGAAAGAAAGAAGGAATGTTCCAGAGGAAAAGTGCAGTTGGAAGGAGGAGACGTTCCGTGGGAGGGAAGGGGTGGACAGAAACCCCGAGAAAGCAAGGCGGGCATGAAAGCACTGCTCTTGGTAAACATCAGTAACTTCTGTGCAGGTCTTGCCAAGAAGGAGCTCTGGGGTGCATCTCACCCATTCAGTGTCTGCTTTTCTGAACAGCTTTTTTCTTGCCTTATTTGCACACTGTCTCTGACAAGCCACAGCTGGCACTGGTTAGTTCAAAACCAAAGGGACAGAGAAGCCAGAGTGACTAAAGAGGGGAAATCTTGTGGGAGCCCCACAGTGGCCTGGGGCCCTCCAGGATCGAGGTGGGGGCTACTCCTCAGGTGTCCCTGGTCTCCTGTCTGAAACAGCCAAGGGCCTGGCTCTTCAACCCAGGGACCGTGGCTCTAACCTGCTCTTGTTTTTCTTACTCAGATATCCTCACTCCTCTGCCACCTTTCTGCTTTCATCCAAGAAGGATATGAATTTGCCAATTTTATTCCAAGTTCCAGATGTCTTCTCTGAGGTACTCAAAAAAAAATTTTTAATTGAAAAGAAACCCATAGCTAGTTCCAGGGTGACACAGAATGTGAATGCGAAGGCATTTCCTGTCTCCTTAGCACAGCCGGAGTCTGGAACATCACCAGTGCTCACTAGAGATTTGCTGAATGAGGTGAATGAACGCCACCCTCCTCACCCCGTCCTGAGTGTCTTAGGGCTCCTGTCCACTCATACTAATTAAATAGGCATCTGGTTAGAGCATCAAAAAGGGAAGCCCCAGAAATTCACATAGAGGGATCTCCCCTGAGACCTTCAGGGACTGCCTCTCAGCCTGGGTCCAGAACCAATCCTGGTTTCTGGAGTCTCTAACCCCTCCCACCACCACGAGGATCCCTGTTGTCTCCCACCTACAACCCGCTAAACCCATGGAAGTTCACATTAAGAACTCCTCAACTCCCCCTCACCTCGCAGAAATCTACCACGACTGGCTGCTGGGTGACACTCATGGACACTGCCCCCCAGGGGGCTCCCCACTTTGAGGGTGTGTGCAATGGGCACCTGCCCCCCCCCCCCCGTGGAGAGAGAGAACCCTTGGGAACACGAACAATTTCTTCACCTGAAAATCGCAAGGCTAGCCCCCAGGGCTACTGCAGGCAGCACACGAGGCAGTGTCCCTAAAGCACTCGGCACAGTGCCCCACTCACAGCGACAGCCAAGCGTCAGCCCCCGTTAGGGACCAGCCCTCGCGTCAGGGGAGAGATGCTGACGGAGCCCTTTTCACTGGGCTGACTACAGATCCAGAGATGAGTAAGTCAGATGCCACCTACACGGAAGAGTGGGAGGACGGGACAGGTACCAGCCGCGGAACGAGTGTCAGAGACGAGAGAGGAGAGAGAGTCCTTGTGGGCGGAGGTGGGACGTCACCTGCGGGCTGGGGGAGGGGTGAGCAGAGATGGGGCGAGGGGATGATTCAAGAGACAGTGGCATCGGCCCTGGATCTGGAAGATCTTATTTCCACCAGCGGGAGAAGAGCCAGGGAAGCAAACACGTAGAGACTGAGCGTGCGGGAAGTGCTTGAAGAACGCCAAGGAATCAGGCCGGCAGGAGCCCGGGGCTTCGGTGGGAGGGAACCGAGGAGGTGGGTGGACCCAGCCTGAGTACCGAGGGCCGGAAGGCAGGAGGCCGGAGGGGACGTGCCAGGTTTACAAGCACAGGAGTGGTAGGGTCGGGGCTGTGTTTAAGAGTCAGGCACGAATCCCCAGACACCCTGGACAGGCAAGTACGTAAGACGTGCGCGGAGGGGGCCGAGCAGAGACAGGATTGATTGGCAGTTGCTGCAGAACCAACAAGGAGCATTCTAGTCACTCAGTCTGGTTGAACTTACTGAGACAGGTTCTCCCCTGCTACCGAGCGCCTCCTAGTCCCAGGTTTGCTCTGGGTCTCAGTGCACCGTGCCATCCGAGGCATTAAGTCTCTAGGCACCAGCCTGGCAGAGTGGGATGCGGGGAAGGAAAGCGTTGATAACGAGTGAGAGCCCAACCTCCCCAACCCCGAACTTCAGCATGTATAGAATTTCATAGTTGCAATATTCAAGTTCGGCCACTAGATGGAAGGCAAGAGCAGCAGCTTCCTCAGCCTGGCCAATAGGCTGAGCCCGGGAGACCCGGCTCTGGGCGGACCCTAGCCCGGAGGGCACAGACCCATTGCTCCTGCTGGGAAGGGGGTCTCAGGTACCTCTCCCTCACCCTCACCCTCACCCCCATCCCCACCTCTACCCTCTCCCTTTCCCTCACGCTCACCCTTAGTCTCACCCTCACTTGGGCTGAACCTCCACCAGTGAGTGTGGGTGGGTGTGTCTGCGTGGAAGAGAGTTGCCCTCACTGATTGGAAGGATAAGGAGGTGGGGGGGGCAGAATTTTACCTTTGCCATATGAGGGTTTGGCCCTGGGCCTGGGAATTAAGTCGGCAGACATTAACAGGAGAAGAATCATACAAATGTATTTGCTATAGGCTTTATGTGACGCGAGAGCCTTCATTAGGAAGTGAAGACCCAAAGTGGCAAAACCTGAGTGTTCAGTAGGTTAAGCAGAGGCAGTTGTTGGAAAGTAGCTAACCTGTGGGGAGGCTGAAGGAGGGTAAGAATTGTTTTAACAAGCTCTGTTTGTACAGAATTCTCTCAGCTTCAGCTTCGTGTTAGAATGTTGCTTTCCTCCTGGTATTAGGAGGACCTCTTCTGTATGGGGTTTTATCTCCTATCTTTAAGAAGAAAAGGAAGAGGGTCAGAGCACCCTTCTTGCACCTGCTCCTTTTTCAAAGTGTCTTAGCTCAAAATGATGCTGAGGCCAAAGTGCGTATTTGAGTGTGCTGCACAGGAACTCGGGATCCCTGTTCTGTTAGGACACCAGGCCGGTACTCACCTCATTTCCTTGCCTGCCACACAGACTCCTTCACATCTGATGCAGCCCCTAGAGTGAGCCGAGAGCACGATGGCCTGCACGTGTGTGCTGCTTCCTTCTGGAGAGAAAGAATGTATCTCGAGGGAGTGGAATGCACTGTCTCTGTGTCTTCCTTACTCCTCCAAGTCAGGGACCTGGTAGCCCTGCAGCCAACTGGAGGGCCTGGCCGCTGGGCACAGGTGCAAAGGTCCTGCCACTTGGCTCCCTTCCTCTCAGGGTGGAACTTTGAACATCCACCTTCCAAGTGGCCTCTCTGTCCTGCCTAGGGGCAGACTCGTGGCAGGGGCGGATGTCAGTGTGTCTGGAGCAGCATACCTTAATGAATCCACAGAGGCAGCAGGGAGACGGGGCGGGGGGCGGGTTGGGGGTGCGGCTCAGAGACGGAAAGACAGGGAGAGGGAGACACACAGCAAGAGACCAGAAGCCAGAGAGACACAGAGAGGTTAGGGGACAAAAAAAAAAAAAAAAGGAAACAGAAGAGGAGATGCAGTGCTAACAGGGAAGAAAAACAGAAAATGAAGACAGGGAAATGAGGCCTAAACATTTCCCCATGTGTACATCTGGGGGCGGCTTCTTTACTGGGCACGACTTTCGCCTGCTGTTTCCAGGCATCTACTCACAACTCCTCTGAGGCCTTGAAAGAGGACAGTGAACCAGATAGTTGGATAATTGAGGCCAAAGAGGTGACTCAGAGCTCACGGTCAGGACTGGGGGCGGGGCGGGGTGGCGGTCGGAGCGCCCCTGCTTGCCGCACGGCTGGCTGTAAGCGAGTCCGTGCGGGGGCGTAAAGCGCGCCCCAACACACGCACCCCACTCCTGACCCCAGCCCCTCTCTCCTGTCCTTGGTCTGGCTTTGCTGGCGAAGCTCCGGGGAAGACGCTGCGCAGCAGCGGAGACAGACGGGGCGGGGAGCAGAGATCGGAGGCCACGTCCACCTTCCTCACCCCCGAGAACAATCTTTACTGTTTCTCTCTCACTGACCCTCAGTGTTTGAAAGTGCACGACTGCCACAGAAGCTGCGTCGCATATTCTCCATTCCTGCCCCTGTTTTTGTTGCTCAAACACGTGTAACAACGATAAGTTTTAAAGCGAAGTACATGATGAAAACCACTGACCTGAAATAATGATATAAATATAAATAATGCAATAAAAACCGAGGTTAGTAAGTCTGGATGGTGGGCACATGGCTGTCAATGGTCTCGTGTATGTTTGAAATTTTTCCTAGTCAACAGTGAGAGTATTTTTTCAAACTAGGGTCAGCTTTATTCTTTAATTGAGATGGTTGGTATTGTCAGAAAGCAGGAAATTGCGGCATTATTATAGGGTTTTTTTTTTTTTTATTTTGCAAATAGTTCTCTGACCACTACTTTTTGGATTCTGAGGGCTGTAGGAATCCTTATGCCCTGAGATGCATCCTAAGAGTCCATTCTCCCCCTGAGGGAAGGGGGAGAGTGGACTCATTTCTTTGACCCTTCATCTAAAGAACTTTCTGGCTGTCGGAAGTAAAATAAATGTGCTATTGGGCAAATGTCTTACCCTTGCTGGGCCACAGGTTCCTCACCGTGTTCATCGACAGGTTGAGGCAGGTGGCCTATGAGGTGTGTCTCGCTGAAGGCAAGGGTTGGGGGAGGGGAGGAGCAGAGGGAAGACGGGAGGCAGATTTGTCATTGCCCCTCGAATCATGCTTGTGACGGCTATTTTTAAAGCCACCATCTGCTGCTTACATGTTTCAGTTTTTATGTGGACAGGTGTGTGTGTGTATACGTGTGTGTGTGAGAGAGAAAGAGAGGGGAGATGGAGGGGCAGGGGGAGGAAGAGAGAGAAACATAGTTCTTTTCTTTCCGAAAGATCCAAGGAGGCCAAGGACTTGGGCCACGAGCCAGAGTTGAGGGACCTCGGTGGATGTTGAGCTCAGGTATGAGGGTGTTCCCAGTTGTGAAGGCCTTCTGGGACCTGGCTGAGCTCTGCATCACCCCTTGACTTAGGCTACAGAAGGGTGCTCTCACTCTCCTGTCACCATGGCCACCTGCTGTCCTGGGGACAGCTGCTGGGAAATGAGAGCCCCAGGAACATTTCAGAGCTTCTCTTCTTGGTGGCTCTGACTCTGCAGATGAGACAGCACAGGGCCTGTGCTCTGAACCACTGGGCGTTCCTGCTGGTGCGCTGAGCGGGCTGTAAGGAAACCGAGAGTGAGAAGGCAGTGCTGCCGAAGGAGAAGGCCCTGGTGTCAGGGCTGGGAAAGGGAGCGAGACAGGAGGGAGGCAGCTGAGGCCCAGGGCACAGGCAACCCCAAACTGTTTGCATCCACGTCTTTGTGGACCGTCCAGGCAGCTGCCTCCCACGTGTGCAGACACCCCCGGGGCCCTCGCCCTCCTCTCCAAATGAGGCGAGGGAGAGGCTCTTGGAGACAAGGCTTTGACAGTGAGTCTTAGGTGGAGTCACCGCCACAGTCCTGGCGGAGGTGACAGAGGCCACACACCAGAGACTGGTTTTCACTTCCACATAGAAAGTGTGGGCCGGATGAGAGTTGGTCTCTGTCCTTTGGCCACAGAGACCAGCAGCCTTAGGGAGTGGGAGGCCCAGAGCATTTCTGTGGTTGACCCAGTCGAGTTTCTCATAGAGCCAGGCCAGACTGCCTCCCAGCCAGGGCTTTTCCCCAGCAGGGATTTGTCACACAGAAACGTCCTGTAGCGCCCCCCTGAAGACAGCATTAGTGTGATAGTGGTTGTCACATGCGTGTCTTGTGTTTTAGGTGTTTATGTACATATATATGTTAGTTATGTCTGCATTTATACCGTTTAAAATGCTTACAATGACTCGTTCATTCAGCCAATACATGTTGAATCCCTGCTGTGTGCCGATTCTGAGACGGGTTCTGGAGTCCCATCCCATTTCAGGTCGGTGGTGTGCATCAGTCCTTCCCTTCAAAGCTAATATTTGTCACTGTGGGTGGTTGATCGGTATAAACAGGAGGCGCCTTAGGAGAATGTAGGGTAGTTTCCGTGGTGGTCATGAGCTTTCAAAGCTTGAGAGTCAATGGGAAAGAAATCATTAAAAGAGTTCTTGGTGGTGAGAAAATTGAAAGTCAGCCTCTTATATAGCCCAAGATATGTGAGGAGTGTTCTTGCTCTTAAAGAACTCTCAGCCTGGTAGAGGAAACAAATATATTTTAAAAAGAAGAAAGAGAAGGTGAATGCAAACTGCAACAAGAGTGGCCAAATCCACGATGGACGCAGAGAGGCAGACGCCCAGGTTGGGGGGGTCAGGAGAGAGATTTTCTGAGAAAGAAACATCTAAGTTTCATGGTAAAGAGGAAGGAGTTTACA
Source organism: Camelus ferus (assembly GCF_009834535.1). NCBI lineage: Eukaryota > Metazoa > Chordata > Mammalia > Artiodactyla > Camelidae > Camelus > Camelus ferus. The sequence goes on along the minus strand of NC_045716.1, from coordinate 10,083,003 downwards.
AGGCCAGATAGGGCAGTATGTGTAATGTTTTCCCCTCAGATTCTGAAGGATGGTGGCCATCATGGTTTGGTACCCCGGAGTCACCCGCTCAGCTGTCCTTAACCTGGCGAGCTCCCGCCGCGCACCTTGCAGATATCAGCAGGTTACATTTGTTGCTCGATCTGCAAGGAGCCAGGTAGTTCCAGTCCCTGCAGGGTCTAGCTGTATTCTTATACAGAAATCAGAAGTCCAGAAAAGGTGAGGGCATCAACTACAGGAAACACTAGCATTTGCTTCTAACTCTAGTAGAAGCGAACTTGCCCAAGGATTCTCCCCCACCCCCCACACACCTGTCCGGATCTTCCTCATCCTTTCAGACCAAGCACTGATGCCACTTCCAAAAGCCCTTCCAGATTCCTCTAATGGGATGTGGTCTCTCTCTTTGCCAAAGGCCTGGAAGCATCCTCGCTTCTTCAGTGGTATCTATAGAGCATCCAGCCTTGAATCGCAGTCTCAGAGGAGGGTCTTAGTCTCAGAACTCAAAGAAGTAGGAAGCAGAGGGAAAAGCCTAGGCCCCAGGGGATCCCACCCCCAGGGTCTTGGGAGGATAAGGGAGAGGGTTAGATGGGCCCAGAATCAGAGGAGTCAGCACACGGGCCGTCCTCTCTGCCTCCCTCCACCCGCCCAGCCCCAGACAGCCTGGCCACTGCGGGCTGTCCTCACCCGAAGGGTATTTGCCAGGTCATTCTTCCAAGTTGTTGCACAGTGTTCCTAGGTTGGAATGTCCACCCCTGTCCTTGCTCACCGCCCCCCCCAGCAGCTCCCTAAGCACAGTTTGTTCTTTTAACCCTCCTGACTGTTCCTTCAATGCTCACCCCCTCAATGTGAGCTCAGTGACTCTTTTCCAGGTCCCTGTGGCCTCCAGACATCTCTGTTTTTGTGCCTCCAACACCGACCCACTTGTTGGTACACAGTCTGCTGGGTGGTGGGCCTTCTGAGGTCAGAAGCTGTGTCTTACTTATCTCAGTGTCCCCGGTACCTAATGAATGGACAAATCAGCAAGTCTGGATTCTTCCCCAGCCTTCGTTGGGGCCAGACATTCCCGCATTCATCTCTGTGACCCCATCCCAGCACCCGCCGCGTGGTGGCTTCACAGTGAAGCTTTGTTGTCAGGTGGATGAATCCAGTTGTTCCCACTCATACTTGAACATGCCAGCCCACCGCGTGGTGAGACTGAGCTGATTCTTGTAAAAATGGCCTATAAAGATGAAATATATTTCAAATATTTGTCAAAAGAATCCAACTCTGTGCATAGCTTTCAGTCCTCAGACCCCCAATAATGCCTCTCTCAAGTGCCACATGCCTGTCACGGGACTGACTGGCAAAGGTCACCTTAGGAGAGCCGTGCCCCAGGCACTCCCCACGCTGCACAGATACGTTCCTCCTCTTCCTGTTCCGCACACCTCCCAGGGCAGCAGGGGCAGGTAAGGGCACACATGCAGAGATAGGTCACCAAGTTCCCTCCCCTCCTCCTCTCCCCTGTAGTCTACGTATTCTGCACCTCATGTGAGCCCATCTCCCGACTCTGATGTGAATGTGAATGGGGAAGTTGCCATTTGCTCCCTAACCCAACCTTCGCCTGCGATGCAAATGAGACCCCTATGCTGCAGGTGCCAGTGCTCCGAAGCCCGCCCCGCCCTTCCACCCCTTGGCAGAGGTGGCGTCAGCAAGAACTCAGTGTTTGCAGTGAGCGGACAGGGCGCCCCCCTCTCCCTGCGCTGGCCTCTGTCCCCGGAGGAGGGAGGGGCTCAGGACCCACACACCAGCTCCACTTCTGCCAAGGGCTTCCCTGGTGGCTCTCGGGAGGTGCAGAAGGGACCAATGGGGCTAGACAGTGTAGGCTTGAGAGCCAATGGCGGGCCAGAGTGAAGGTGTGAGAAAAGAGGATAGTATTTCAGAGGTACCAGTGAAAGGAGGTTCACAGAAGACAAGTGTTCATTTTTCTCAGGCTGTCGGAAATCCTGAGCTTGTCTGCACGAGGGAGCTTTTGTATGAAATGTGGGAAGTGTGCCACCTAACTTGAGTGGCAGCCTCTCAGACTGCATGCTTGAGTTGGACAGAGCGACCTTCCTGGATTTCTGCCCCCAGCCCCATCCCCCTCTGCCAGCTGTCTTACACCTGGACCTGGGGATGCAGCGGCCCCAGGCCACTACCTAGTCTGTGACTCACCCCCTCCTGCCTAAACCCTCTCTGAACTGACCAGCTGCAGCCAAGCCTGGGTTCACTGTCCACCCAGGATGGGGCTGAAACTGGAGCGTCCACCTCTGTTTCGTGGAGGGAATCAAGGAGCCACTGTTACCTGTCTTACCACGCCACCTTTCCCCACTTCCTTGCTGCCCCAGATAACCCACCGTCTGTCTCCTCACCTCTCTCTCTCTCTCTCCCCCCGCAGGCCGGGAGGACCCAGAGAGACCCCGTGCTGATCAGAAACAAGCAGCTGTGCTCCACGTGCCAAGAAAAGAAAATGGTAGGCCAAGGGGATGACAGGTGTGGGCGTGGGCACCCCCAGGGCCAGCAGAGAGAGTTGGTGATGGAGCCCCGTGTAGGGAGGGCTGTGAATGAGCTGGCCTTGGGAGCACCGTCACCTGACATGATACCATAAACCTCCCCGTTTTCAACAAACCAAAAGTGAACCAAGGCAGATGGGTCCAGAGGGGAAGGGACGAGAAGAGCCACTCTGCCTGGGGCCCTTGGGTAACTGCACCCTGCAGAGGTGCCAGAGGTCACAGACCTTCTTCTCCCCTTAACATGTTTCCAGCAGGCGCACACAATGCCGTCTGCCTCCAGCATCACAGCCATGAAACCAGCTGCTTCCTCTCAGGGTTGTCATAAATTCAGTCACCACCTCAGGGAGAAGGCTGGGGAGAGATTCTCTGTTACTTTCTGGCTATAGGGGTTGCCTGAAATGGGGGGGGGGATGGGGAAGGAGGGGTAGGGGCAGGGGAGGTTCAGGAAAGAAGGGTTATCAAAGGGATGCGGGCAACACAGGGACAAAATTCTGCCATTTGTCAGAGTTGCTAAAGAAAGAGGCGTGTGTCGGGAGGCATGTCCATGCTGTCCGTGTTGGAGTGGGGACTTGGGTCAGTTTAAGAAGTAGGTTAGGGGCCGTCGGAGGACACATCAGGCTTGGGTGGGAGGTTAATTTAGCTAAATGGTTAGGTTTGGGTTTGGGGAGGGTCTCTGCGGCTCTAATAGCCTGTGATTCTCCTTTGACTCGGGGAAGAAGAGTGAGGAGTGGAAGAGAAAAAGGAAACACGAGAGGCCCCTTGGATGAGTTCCTGGCAAAAGTGCTTCCACCGAGAAAGCGCTTCTCTGGGTTTGTGAAACTTTTGTGTGGCGTTTGGAAATGTAACCGAAGCCACCGACCAGAGTGTCTCTGGGCGTTACAGTCTCTGTTCGCGTTCTGCATAATTAGGGCCACAGTGTTCCATACCAGCATGGACCGGAACCTGGGACACTGGGCTGGGGGTTTCTCCTGGTCCGGTTCCTGGAAGCCCTGGTGTCCACATCTGGAATGCGCTGAGCCCGGGCTGAGCGGGCCCCGGCCAGCTGGCTCGCTCAGCGCCCCGGCAGCCGCTCTCTTTCTCAGGACCTCTTTGCTGACCTTTGCTCTTGCCGGAACCTTCCTGGAGTGGAAGCACACACGGTGGTTTATCGTTCTCCGTAGATGCCAAAAGGAAGGGCCTCAGACACCAAGGTGTCCAAGGGCCCGTCCCTGCTGCTGTCAGAGCCGGGGGCACACAGAGCATGGCGGGAAAGCGGGAGGGGACAGAATGAGGGTGACGTCCGCTCGCCTGACTCTGTGCAGTTGCACCTCCACTTCCTTCTGGGGCGGGGACCTGGGGGGAGCTGCTCATCTGCTCTGCCCACTGGGACCCCTCCGTCCTCAACAGGGGGTTGAATGGAGATGCTGGGAAAGGTATAAAAAGACTCCTGAAAAAAGAAGCTTGATATAGGGTATGTACAGAAACCCCACAGCTAACGTCAAACTCAGTGGTGAAAGACTATTTTCCCCTAAGATCAGGATCAAGATCAAGGTGTCCTTTTGCCACTTCTGTTCATGATTGTACTGTACTGTCTAGTCAGCTAAGGCAAGAAAAAGAAATTAAAAGCATCCAGATTAGAAAGGAAAACATAAAACTATATTTGCAGGTGATGTGATTTTATATATAGATAGAAAGTCCTAAGGGATCCACAGAAAAATCTACCAGAGCTAATAAAGGAGTGCGGCAGAGTTACAGGACACAAGATCAATGTACAAGAAAATGACTCATATGAAATACAACTCGAGCTTGCTGAGGTGGTGCGTTCTTTCTTTAAATCAGCCTGCAGTTTGGGGGCCTTGTCCTACATGAGACTTTCTTCCGTAGGTACGACCAACAACTGTGGTGATCCCAGATGACCTGAAACTACCCTTTGCAAATTTAGTGGATCGTAGGTAAGTCAGAGATTTAAATCAGGACACAGCTTTAATTCTGGTTATATTCGTTTGGGGACACAGGATAATGGATTGAGAAACATAATCAGTAAAATGTTTAAGGAATGCTTAAGGGATGGGCCTTTGGAGCGGTTTTATTTTCTGGTTAAACTACAGAGTTAGACCAAAAAAGTTGTTTTTACCTTTTGGCTTGAATAGCTGTTGAAAGTACTGTAGAAATTCTAACCTTCCTTTCCACCTTCATAAGAACAGTGCAAGGAAAAGAGGATAGGCGATTTCTTTGATAACGTAGGCAGAACTCAGTACAGATTATCCATGCAGATGACACATCTCATTCATACAGTATGGGAGATTATACATAATCTGTCTTGGGTCTAGGACATCCTGTGCTACTTTAGAGTAAGAAAATTCCTGTTATCAGTTTGTTTGGTTGTCATTTGCTGCTTTCTTATCAGGTATATCAGAAATCAAATCCAGTCAAAGTTTGATCACTTGGATTTCAGGGTTTTTTCCTTCTATATTTAACCACCAGACAGAGAAGACTCAGTTTTCACTTCCTTAAAAAACGCAAAACATGGAGTGACCCCAGATAACACCCCAAGATAGGCAGACGTGCCTTGCAGTAGATGGTTGAAATGTAAACATACAGTCACCCTCACGTATGCCCAATTGTGTGTGATCTAATGGCGGCCTTTAATTTCCCCCCATACAGAGAGCAATAACGTGGGGAAATAAATAGGTCTTTTTGTGAACTTATGATGGACAGCAGTAGATGTTATGATTCTCTGTAAGAGCTCAGGGCCTTTTGTACAAACTAATATGTAGACTCAGATGCATCAAAACCATGTACTGGCCCAAGTAGACAGGGTCGTGGAGGAAATGGGGACCCGAACAGTACAAGCTTCAGCACTGATAACATTTACCTCCACCGACTCTTTATAAGTGCTCTTAATATCAGATCACAATAGAAGTAATTCTAATAAATATTCTTTACAGACTTTCAATGGAAAACTAAACTATTTAAATTCAGGAATTTCTGAGCAAGAAGGTCGCTCTTCTGTGAGAAAGACTTTCGAAATTTTTTGTCCCGTTTTATTTATCTTACAAGTTGGATACTTTAAAGACACAAATCCTGAATCATTGATTGGTTTTATTTTAAACAAATACCTCTTATTCTTTTAAAGGTTAAGACCAACGGTTGAACCAATCCTGAAATCATGTCACCCCAGCCAGAACTATCATTAGATTGGTCTTTTTTTTTTTTTTTCAGTGTAATGAAGGAAAATATACTACTTCTATTTGAGATTTAGCTAGTGTGAGTATAAAGTAAGGTCCTGGTTCTGTTCGTAGCTTATAAAATCTGGCCTCACAGTATTTCAACCTCACAACATCTATAGGCAGATGGAATTGTCCTCACTGAAATAATCAGGGTTTTTTTAAGTGACTTTAATTATAGTCAGTGTAAGAATTAAATAATGTTTGTTGATTGGAAGGAATGAAGGAAAGAGGGGGAGGGAAGGAGGGAGGAAAAGAGAGAGGAGGTAAATATGAGTGGATAGATATACATTTGTTGAATTATAGTTTAGACGGATCTTAAACTATTCAGTCTTACAAATACCACATTCTTGTTTGCCCAAAATGGGTAATAGAAGGTATTTTTCATTTTTCTTAGTCTCGGTGAGTCCTCCAGTGGCAACTGAATAAAATTAACTGGCTGGACTGGCCATATTTTTGGTAACAAGGTAAAAATAATCTCAGAAAATCTTTGTGGAAATAGATACCATGAAATGAGTGGAGAGAGATAGCCCATCAAGTTCACAGATCGGACAGTCTTTAGAAATAAAGCAATTTAAACTAACGTAGAAATGTAGAAAAAGTTTGAGCTTTTGGTTGAGGGTCACTTCCACAGTTTTAGCTACAAAGAGAAATAGGAAGTGGTCAAAACATTTTCTCTAAAATTGGAGCATTCTAACCAAAATATGCTCAGTTTTGCACTTGATGGTAGATTACTGATCTGGAAGAATTGTTACTTTTTTTTTTTTTCTGGGAACTGAAGGATTCTCTCCTTAATCCCTTCTATTTTTAGACTGTACATGTTCTGACAGTGGAATAAAACATTTCTTAAATGCAGGGTTGTTTGTTTTCTTTTTTTATCAGAATCCATGTAAATACCATTAAGGAGAAAGAACTTCAAAAGCAGTGGTTGTTGGCCTGTCACTGCTCACTGCTGCAAAGTGGTCTGAACGCCAGGTTAACAGGTGCTGGTTTCAAAAGACCATCTGCGTTTTAAAATGCATAAAGACACATTCCTTTCCACCAAGCCCTAGCCGAGTGACTAATGTGTTTTCTTGCTCCTTCCAATCAGAACGATGCATCCTCATCCACCAAAAGCCCGGGCTCTACCCAAACGTTCTCGTGATGACATCCCAACAGGTTTGCTTCCTTTTGGAGTACTTGCAGGGGGAGACCTACCACCCCCAGCGTAGTAGAATGGAAAGTTTAACCTCTAAGATAATTTCTAAATTTCCTGAACAAATTCCCTTTCTCTAGCCCTTCTCTTTCACGTACTGCTTATTGACCTGTTTCGTTGGGTCTACAGCCCTCTCTTCACTCCGTCCCCTCTTCAGACCTCGCTGGCCCTTCTCCATGTTGTTGTGTTCCTTCCCTGGTCCTCACCACGCTGCAGGGCTCTGCCCCCTTCTTTCTAAAGATTCCCGTCATCCACCTGCTGGAGAATTTCCATATGGGTGGGGCACAGAGTAGATAATCCCCTTCTCAGGCAGTCCTGATGGTACCAATTTAGGTGGGAAGGGAGGTATATCCCCACAACCCTGGAATGGCCTCACCAAGCCCTGAACCTGCCCTTCCACAGGCTCCTTCAAACACCTGCCTTCTCGCAGCAGCTGTCCTGTGCTATTCTTATGCTCACTTGCTGTTAGTAGGAAAAAGGACAGCGACTCTATCTCCAGCTTCAGCACTGACCTAAGTCTTATCTTGTAGAGAAGCCAACTCTGGGCTGGTGAAGTGGGGAGTGGGTCCTTGTTTGGAGTGATGTACTTCAAGGCTTTAACGCAGTATAGGCTGTCACTGTAGTAACTTTGCCCATCTTCTCATTTACTGCCGTATTAACTGAAGCCACCTTCAGTTATTTTCTTTTATGTGATGTATGCACAGTGAGGAACATCAAGATTACTTTCTTCACTTTGTGCAGTTGGGAAAGTCCAAGCTCTGTCCTGGGAGGTGGCAGGGGAGCTAGAGCCAGAATTGAACTGAGAAGCCATCTGAAAAAAAAAAGAAATTTGAGAATAGAAAGGGTAGCCAAGGGGTTGTCTAAAGGGAGGACCAGAGACTCAGGCGACAGCTGAGGTTTTGAGATAGCCACTCCAGAGGAGTGAAAGTCCCAGTCCCTTCTTACGTATCCAAAAATACTGGCCTAGCCCACAGCTCTCATTTAGCCAAAGTGGACTGAAAGTCCAAGAGCTAAGAGCATCCATCCAAAGAAAGCTTCCCCCTCTGCTGTTCTCTGGCCCACAACCTCCTCATTCTCTTGAAGAATGTGCATTTGGTTCAGGTCTCTGTCCCAGACACACAATCATTCTGAGTCTCCCTTGAACCTGGATTTTTTTCACGTGAAACATACATGTGTGTGCACACACTCACACAGTTACATGCCCTTCCCTCAGCACCAATGTTTATTTTCTGATTCTACAGGACAATGATGTGATAAGATGCCTTTCATAAACTTATTAACTGTGGGAGTGTATTCAGCTACCAATATAAGAGCCCGGCTTGGTGTACCTAGATCAGCACGTTACGTTCTGGACAGACCTAGTTCTTGCCCATAGAGTTCATCCAAGGAGAGCAGTCTTGGAGGTGGGCTTTGGGGAGAGTGCTCACGGAGCTGAAGCTTGCTAGATCTATGTTTGATTCCAGTCGCGACCCTTCTGAGCTGAGCTTTGCTCTTGGTGTGCTCTCTAAGGTCACAGAAAAAGTCTTGGAGCGGAGAGATCTGTGTTCAGGTCCCAGTTTTGCTATACAGGTTTGGCCACGTTGTTGAAACTCTCTGGGTCACTGTGTTCCCACCTATAAAACAGAGAAGCGCTTTGCCCACCCCCGCCACGTGGAGCCAGACACTCAGTACAAGCAGCCTTCACCTTTGATCAGCACAGAAGAACTGCTGACGCTGCCCCAGCCGCACCGGTTTGGACACTTAGACGTGTCCCTGTGCAACACTGGTTGCTCATTGCTGCCACCCACCTGTGCCGCATGGCCTGTGGACATGCCACAGATACCAAATGGCTGACTCATCCCAGTGACTGTGACTGCCGGTGACTGATTCATTTTATAGATCACAACAGTGAGGTCTAGTATTTTTCAGGATTCAGCTAAACTTTATAATGTTATCAAAAATTATTAGTGAAAACTAAGTAAATGGAAAGAGCCTGTATCTATAAGCAATGGGCTTTCTTCTGAATTTGTTTATCTTGACTTTGGCCTTGAGCCCAGAGTTCCACGACACTCATGGGCTCTTGGTAGAGCTGCTACCACCTGGCTTAGGTCAGCCGCCTGCCACGGCGGTGAGACATGGTACAAAGAGCGCTGGGTTAGGATGAGGGCGATGTGGCTTCTGGTCCTCAGTCCATCATGGCCCTCTGTTTCCTCTTCATTACAGCAATGAGACTGAACCGGGTCCTGGCTTTGTGATCTTGTGACGTGTCTTAGCTGGACTAAGGAGCTTGTTCCAGAGAATTCAGGACTCCAGTTCCCTTAGTCATTCAGTGACTTCCAGTGGGAAGATGTCATTTCATGCACTGATTCACTCTCCTTCACAATGTGTAGTCTGGAAAAGTTGAATATTAACCAATTTTTGTAAATAAGCTCATATTCAAAGAAGAGATCAGGATGGTAAGGATTTTAAGCAGCCCTAAAATAAATTATTTCATAAAATGAAGATACCTTTTGAAATGCAAGTACATTTCCCCTAATGTGGCCTTTTCATAAGATCATGTTTGTTTGTTTGAAGAGCAGAACCACGTATGTGTCCCCAAAAAGTCTTCTGAGGATTGAATCCTCTTTTCCCTTTGACTCTCATTACAACTCCAGACACACTTTATCTTCATGTATAATTTAGTTGGCAGTGTTTCCAAATATCTGAGTTTTGCTTCTAAACACTCCTTTCTGGTCTCTGACAAGATTTGTAAAGGCTTATGTGTTGTAGGGCTAAGATGGTTCTATTAATAGGAAGTCTCATGTGAATTTTGAAGCTGTTTTATAAGGTTAAGGAAGTCTTTGGTAACTTGGGTTATTTTGAGGAATTTTTAAAAATAGAATGTAAGGCGCCCTTGTCCTTTCTTCTCGCACTGTCCTCCAGAGAGCGTTCACCATAGACTGCCCATCCTGGGCCCCAGGACAGCTGTCTTCCATGGGCTGCTGTCAGATGCCTTCACAGCTTTGCAGGAGACACAGCTCTCTTCCTTGCCCAGAAAGGGGCCCATGGACAAGTCAGTGAGGCAGTGAGTGGTCGGAGCTCATCACCCACCGGACCCTCAGGGAAAGAGCAACCTCACCGAGCCAGTTTCTGACACTAGTGCCTTCTCATAATTTCCTCTTAGCATGAAAAAGATGACCCAGTGCTGCCTTCCTGACCATTGCTGGAATACTGCCTCTTGCCATTTCTCCTCTGGCTCGTTTCTCCTAGAGACCAAATGGTTCGTGGCACACGATGATAAAGATGTGGTGATTAAAATGGAACATTTTGAGTGGTGTTCATTTTGTTTTGTTAAAGATTCTTTATAGTAGAAGACACATCTTTCCGTTTGCAAGACGTGAATTTTCTGTGAAAATCATTTCTCCTTTCAGGGCAGGGGGCCAGAGATGGTTCCCGGGGGCTCCTCATGAATTCAGCCTAGTAAGGATAAAGGAGAGAGGTGGGGGTCGCTCTACCGTCCTTATCTCTGTCCTGTTAACTCTGGTAGATGACAGAGTGCTGTGAGGCAAGGGCTGAAAAATGGCCAATGATTTGCCGTGGCCACCATGCAAGACAGGAACAGTGTCTTTTCTCGCCTTCCTCCTATCACCTTCTTGGTGCCTTGCATATAACTGCTGTTCACCTAATGTGTGTTCAGTCAAATCCAAACCAAATGCTTATGTTTTGTAGTTTGATTACTTTGGTTTGAGGATGTCTATCTCCAGCTCTGTCATAGTCCATGCGTCTGAGGGAGATAAAGGAAAACTCTAGACTTGCAAATATTATATGAGTGCATACACTCCATGCTCAGCTTCAGGAGGGCTCACATTTTAAAAAGCCCCCTCCATTCTTTAGGGGACAATAGCTTCACGGAATCCCAAGTTCCTGACTCAATGGTACACTGGACCAACATGTGAGAACCAACCTCCGTGCCGACCGTGTTTGACGAGTGGGCTTCAGAAATCTCTCACAAATGGCCTGGCAGCTAAATTGACCTGATTTCTTGCACACACACACACACACACACACACACACACACACAAACCCCCAAAGCAGAAAAACTTGCTCAATTGCCTTATATTCCTGGAAGGCTATGGATTCTTGGTTTCGGTTCATTTAGAGTTCAAGGATTCCAAAAATAGCATGCACTTCCTTTCAAGGTAAGGCTGTACGCATGAATTATGATCCCATTTCAGATCATTGTCAGAGGACAGACAAATCACAGATAAAGATGTTTCCTTTATTTTTTGCAAATTATCATATCCAGTAGAAGGACTTGGGGTAGCTGTACCCATGCATTAGGGAAGGATACATGCCCCCAGTAGGATTGTTTGGAGACTTTGAGGTAATCTGAATAACATGGTAATATGAACGTTATCCCCAAACCTCTCGTAAGTGGGCCGGGATAATTTCTTCACTGTAAAAATCTACTTGTGATGTTATTCCCAGTTCAAAGTCATACACGGTTCAGATTAGGTTTTTTTTTTTTTTAATATGGATAATCTTGGGTAGATTTGTTTGTGTGTTTCAAGGCTAAAGCCTGATTTTACTGTTTTAAAAATAAATGACTCTTGTTATAATAAAAATCCACAGACATGAGTCAGATTTACTCCTACTCTTTTATCTTGATTCACCCCAACAGGGAACTTAAAAACCAATTAATCAGTACAATTTCTTTACTGCCAGGAATAGAGAGAAATACTATGCTTAGGAGAATCCATGCAAAAAATCAAGTATGTAACACAAGGGCATTGTTACCTCCAGTCCCAATTTAACCTTGGGAAGCCCTGCAGGCCTTTACTGCCTCATGTCCTCCTCGGGGTCGCTCATCTTCTCCGTGTCCCCTAACTGTCAAAGCTCATGGGAGACCTGTTAGCGGCCTGTTGGCTCCTGGGCCCTGTGGTTTTACACATTGTAGCTGCCCATTTTCCTGAAAATGCCCGAGAACCATGTAGTTCTGAGCAGCAGACGTGTCACAGGTTTGGCAGAATGGCCTCATGTCCTCCTAAGGCAGGCCTTGCCTGGGGTGTCCTGTGTGGGTGTGGTTACTCAGGTTGGGGGAGGTCTGAGGGGTGAGGATGGTGCTCCCCAACAGAAAACAGAACCTTTCCAAGAAGATGAGGAAGCCCAGACTTGTTTCTATTAATACATTTATAAACTAAAGCCTTAAGGGTGAAGATTAAATTAGAAAATTTAGAAATGGATAAAATTTACTAATCTCTAGAAAAAACTGGGACAGTCAATCCCATTTCAACCATGTCCCACTCAAACCCATCTTAATTTAGCACCTTAGTATTGCCCCTGTTTCATACATGTGATTCTTGTCTGTCTAAATAACGTGTCACTTCACGAGGATGAGAACAGTATCTCATGCTCCCGCCATATCCCCACAGGAGCAACCCAGACACATACTCAGGAGGTACTTAGAAGGAAGAAAAGTCCATTTCTCAGTTGCCAGGCAATATGAGAAAATGGGAGGCGAGAGCCCTGCATTTGGGGTTGTGAGGATGCAGAGGGTTTAGGACTCTGCCTTTGAGGAACTTACTTCCGCTGGAGAAGTCACACACACACACACACACACACACACACACACACACACACACACACAAAGTGCACTTGTTCAGGCCAGTAAGGGAATAAGCATGAGTTACTTTCTACTCTAAACCGAACCTCCCTGATTGCAGCAATAACTCTCTCCGTAACGCCAACCGTCCAGCTCTCTGAATAGAAACAGAGATGCAATTGTGCGACCTTGTCAGGAAAGTTGGTCAGAGGACAAACGGCCATATTCACCCACACAGGATGTTATCTCTGCTTCTTTGCAGAGTGTTTGGCAATACAGTCTCACTGCCTGGCCAGTGCAGTGCAGGATAGTGAAGTCAGGCATCGACAAATGTTTGCAGTTTCCAGGAAGACTTGTTCCTAAACCTCTTGGGACTGGCCTTCCTGTGCAGCAAAGACCATCCTATGGGACGTCACATGGCAAGAGGGTCAGGAAACCCTTGCTTCGTAGACTCTCACATTGAGCTAATTACATGATGTGCCGAAGCAGCAGGGAAGACATTGGTTAACGTGAGTTGGCTCTCAGGAGTGGAACTGAGTGGCTGGAGGACAAAAATTGGCAGAGGAAGGAGATTTTTCCATAGTGCACCCTTATTTACTCTTTGAATTTTGAACCACATGAATGTTTCATTGAGTAGTGCTGCTGTGAACATTGGGGTGCATGTATCTTTTTGAGTTATAGTTTCACATTTTCCAGATATATACACAGGAGTGGGATTGTTGGGTCATATGATAGCTCTATTTTTAGTTTTTAAAGAATCTCCATACTGTTTTCCATAGTGGCTGCACCAGTTTACATTCCCACCAGCAGTGTAGGAGGGTGCCCTTTTCTCTACACCCTCCCAGCATTTATTGTTTGTAGACTTTTTTGACACTTAGTCTTTTTGTATTTATATTTTATTTTTATAATTTTGTTGGGAGGGTACGTAATTGGGTTTATTTATTTATTTATTAATGGAGGTGCTGGGGGTTGAACCCAAGACCTTGTGCATGCTAGGCATGTGCTCTACCACTGAGCTATACCTTCCCGCCTAACTTAGTCTTTTTTAAACTTAACAGTCCCCAGGTTCTTTGGCCAGCATGCCGTGGCCTAGTCGCCCTCTCTGCACCCACCCCAGTGCCACTTGAAACAGGGCACCTGGAGTGGAATCTAAGACTCCAGATGTGACCTGGCCGTATGCGGCCTGTGACAGTCACTCTCCTTATCCAGGATCTCCTGCTTCCAGAAACGAGACCCAAAGGGCCTCTGTGTTCCTAGCAGCCTCGTCACTTCATTCTCTCACGTTGACTTGCCACCAGCGAAAGCCTTTTTTGTCCTTTCAGTGAGAATTGCTGTTCTGACCGCTTTCCTCAGGCTGCTAATTTTTAAAAACCTATATACACAACTATATTCCTCCTTATTAAGGTTCCTCTGGCTAGATTCCAGCCAGTGACAATCTTTTTGAATCTAGATTCCATCAATTGCTAGTCCTCCCAAGTTTGGTTTTCTGGTCCTCTGTCTTTCTCTCCGCCTTGTAAATAGCAGTCAGGAGCCAAACCCCACTGTGCGGCTCTAAAGCTCTCCCTTTAGATCAATGTTCTTAAGGCCCTTTTCTTTAATCTCCGTTTTATTATGCAAACATTGAGATACACAGAGAACCAGGACTAGTAGTAACACAAACACCTGTATATCTTCCACCTATCTTCTGCAATTGTCAATATTTTACCATGTTTCCTCTATTTACATACTGTTTTGCTGAATTACCTACAAATAAAGACATCATGACTTTTTGTTTACCACTAATAGTTTATTTTATCATTTGCAGTCTCCTCCTCCCACCAAAAAAAAAATTCTCCTTCAAAAGATAATGCTGTTATCACACATAAAAAACGAATAATAATTCCTTATTGTCTTCTTTACTCTGTTCATATTCAAATTCCCCAATTTGTTTCCAACATGTTATTAAGGCTGATTTGTTCAAAGCCAAAATCAAGGTGGCAAACTGCATTTTTGACTCTTTTAATCTAAAAAACTGTACCTCAACTTCTGTTTTTCAATGCACTGCCTATCAAAGAGACCAAGATAATTGTTTTGTAGAATGCCAAAGACCTGTTTAAATACTGTCTGTCTTCATGCTGGTGATTTCCAATGCTGCTATTGGGTAAGAACCATTTATTGAATAATTATTCATTTTTCCTTTCTATTAATCAGATTCATATGTAACTACCAGTTAGAGCTTCTGGTAAGGATGAGGTAACACTCTGACCATGCTGGGTTGATACAATCACAGAGATAGATCCAAAATTGTGATGTTGATAATTGTGTAACTTTGACCAAGTCACTTAGCCCCTTTGAGTCTTGGTTTCCTGTGCTCTGTAATAAGGATAAAATTATCTGCCTCAGGAATCAGAGCAGCATGTATACCAAGGTTGGAAGGATACAGAGAAGATTAGCATGGCCCCTGCACAAGAATGACATGCAAATATGTGAAGCATTACATATTTTTAAAGCTAACCTCAAATGTATGTTTATTAGATATTGCAAAACAGCCCTTCATAAGAGGTTTCTAATTTATATTATCACCAAAAATGTATGCAAGTGCCTGTTTCCCTCAGCTTCAACAACAGTGGTAATAATTTTTTATTCTTAAACCAGTTTTAGAGACGAGAAACTATATCTCTGTGTAACTGAAACTTATATTTCTCTAATTATGAGATCAAACATTTGCAACATGTCTAAGGGCCATTTTTATATGTTTTTTATAAATTGTTCAGCTTTTAAACTTCATGACCCATTAATTTTTAAATAATAAAAGATTTAATTATCCAAATGGCAAAAAAATAAATTCCTACAGTGATTGATACGATAGCACTCATGGTTTCCATTTAGAGTCTCTGAGCGCAGGAGCCAACATGTGTTTTCATTTAACATTTGGAACTCTAACTCTTTAACATTTATCAAACCCTGTATGCTGGTAAGGAGGGTGGTCAGATGAGCATTTATTGTGTCCCCTCCTCCATGCTCCACACTGTTCACAGTTCATGTTTCATCTTGACAGGAACCCTACAAAAGCAGTAGGGTTAGAATCCCTATTGCATGAATGAGGAAATCAAACTCACAAAGGTTGAATAACTTGCCCAGGTTCACACCAAGTTGGCGTTAAACTGAGGTCTTTCTTTTTTTTTTTTTTTTCTTTAACTTATTAATTTTTTTCTTACAATCTTCATTTCCCACTGGGCCTCGTTCTTGCAGGCACTTCCAAAAGGCCCAGGCCTAGGTTACTAATATGCTGTCTTCCCTTTGTCTTAAAAGTAATGCAGTAAGAAATTTTGAGACTGAAATTTCCTCCCCACTGGAGTTGTGCCAGGGACTTTGCCGCAGAGTCTGGCTGCCCAGAGACCAGATGAAAACCTGAAACAGTGAAGGCAAACAGAACGATGCAAAGATTTATTCTTTGCTGGGTCTTTCCGAGCACATAGTTGAAGCTCCTTCCACTACCCTACTCTGCCTCTTTGATTGTGAACAGTGCCCATTTCTTGTTCAACACAATATGTCTCAGATGTCCTACCAATCAGTCGCCTCAACCTTGTCACAGTTAAGTCCAAAATGGCAGTTCCCCTGGGGAATCCTCTACCTTCTGAGGAATAAAACTGGCTGCACACCAAGCCCAGCCAAGCCTCGTCCTGTTGGGTTTTCCCAGGGTGGGGAATGCCACGTGCTCGCTCCAGGCAGAGGCCTCTGTCCTGTCAGCCTGTTAGACATTCAGTGTCATTGGAATGTGTCATTGGAACATGTCATGTCTTTGGAATGGGAAGGGAGGGAGGGGCCAGCAGGAGCCAGGTTCTGGCATGAAACTTGCCCACCAGGGTGGACAAGGCTCGGGAGGTGGATGGTAGGGGGTAGGAAGGCAGACTGGACCCAAGAGCATGGCAGAGTCAGTGAGCAGGTCTTCTAGCAGTCAGCCCTGGTGTTTTGGCCAGCAGTCGGAACCCAGACAAAGTGGAAGAGAGGAGCAGTGGGGAGGGAGGTGGTTGGGAACGTCAGGGGCAGGAGTTTATCACCCTGGAAGGCTGATTATCTATGGGAAATCCTGGTCACCAAACAAGTTTCAAAGGTCTGCGCCAGGAGGGAATCTGGCCAGAGCAGAACTAGGAAGCTCAGGGATTCCCTGGAGGAACAGATGATGATCTATGGGGGAAGAGCGCAGTTAGACGTTGCTTTCAGTATTGTAATATTGTGCATACACACACATTTAAAATAAAATATTCTTAGTGTGTTGAAATAGAAAATAATGAAAATAAATCTGGGGGGAGGGTATAGCTCAGTGGTAGAGCACATGCTTAGCATGCACAAGGTCCTTGGTTCAATGCCCAGTACCTCCATTAAAAAAATAAATAAATAAACCTAATTACCTCTGCCCTCAAAAAAATGTTTAAAAAGAATAAAACACAAGAATTAAAAAAAGAATAATATTTTTAAAAAAGAAAATAAATCTGAACAAAGTTCTTTTAGCTGGTGAGGGTATACAGAAACTAGACTCTAGCTAAAAACTGTTATCTTTTGCATGTTAGTGACTTTCAAGGGGGTGTGAAATTTTTATGTTAAAAGAGAAGGTATCAGTTTCAATATTGAGAAACCCTTGGAAAGTAGAAAAGAAATAAGGAGTCCAGTTCTGGGCGTGGGTTTTGTTGCCCACAAGGGCAATGAGCTAGCCTAGGGGTTCCCTCCCTTTGATTTACTTTATTTATTATTATTTTTTTTATTCGGTTTCCTTTTCAGTGCAGTGATCATTTCTTCTCATACCTATTCTGAGGTGGAACTAAAGAAATATGTGTGTATGGCCAGATAATCTTACTAATATTCAGGCCTGATCTTTAAAATCTTGTTATTGTAATTAAGCTCTGTGTAGGATCCAGGGGGAATTGACAACGCTGCTCTTTGATGCCCTTTGTGAAGTTCCTAGAAGGAAGTTATCATTTTCATGTGCGTGTTAGAAGTTGTTCTCCAAGCGTTCTTTAACTTGGCTGAAAACCAAAAAAAGGGGTGGGGGGAAAGCTTCTATTTCATCAGGGACTTTTGAGTTATAAGAAATGAACAATAGTTTTTCTCACTAGGAAAAGAAAGGTGATTTCCTTCACTCAGTGGAATATTAAGTTTGAGAATCTCATTCCCTGGAGAGGTTTAAGAGTCTGGTAGATGGGCTGGATCTGTGCTGTCCATGAGTTCAGTGGGGACCAGTTGATCTTTGGTGATGGGGAATGGTTGGGTTACTCTCTCAGTCTTTGGATTCCACAATGAAATGAAGATTCACCAGGACTAGTTCTAGATTCTTTAAGTGTAATATGTGTAAATTATTATAGTATATAAATTAAAAAACTCCTATAAAAGTAAACTGCAACATTTTGAACATTTTATATTACTAAGACTTTATTGCTTAAAGGACTTTAAATAAGGTAAAACAAGATGTTTTTTCCTTTAAGTTGAAAGAAAAAGAAACAGGTGAGAAAAATAAAGAATGAGGAAATGGAGGAAGAGAGGAAGAAAAGAAGACGTGAGGGGTTCTGGGTGTACAGAGAGACACGAGGGACAGGAGTAAGTTTTCCATTGATTTAAAACATTACTTTTTAATCTTGTTGGTTCTAGAGTCCTTACTGATTATGAAGATAATCCAAATGAATGAATCTGTAACCAGTTCATAGATATGGTCATTTAAAAATTTTTTAATTCAATTTTTTAAGCTAAAAATAAATTCACCCATTTCTCCCACTGCCCATCACCCCTTGCTTCTTGTAACCACCAATCTGTTCTCTGTATCTATGAGCTTGAGTTGCTTTTTTTTTTTTCAGATTCCTAATGAAAAAGAGATCATATGGTATTTGTCTTTCTCTGTCTAACTTATTTCATTTAGCATAATGCCCTCTAGGTCCACCCATGTTGCAAATGGCAAGATTTCATTCTTTTTTATGGCTGAATAATACTCCTCTGTGTGTGTGTGTTTGGGGGTTGTATCTCACAATTTCTTTATCCAGTCATCTATCAATGGACACTTAGGTTGTTTCCATATCTTGGCTATTGTAAATAATGTTGCAGTGAACATGGGGGTGCAGATACATTTTCAAGTTAGTTTTTATTTTCTTCAGATAAATACCCAGAAGTAGAATTACTGGATCCTAGGGTACTTCTATTTTTAGTTTTTTGAGGAACCTCCAGACTGTTTCTCATAGTGGCTGCACCAATTTACATTTCTACTAACAGTGCACAAGAGTTCCCTTTCTCCACATTCTCATTGATACTTGTTATTTCATGTTTTTTTTGGATAATAGCCATTCTGACAGGTGTGAAGTGATATCTCATTGTGGTTTTGATATGCATTTCCTTGGTGATTAATGATGTTTAGCATCTTTTCATACACCTGTTAGCCATCTGTATGTCTTCTCTGGAAAAATGTCTATTCAATGAAAATTTTTTAATTGGGTTGTTTGTTTTCTATTGAGTTGTATGAGGTTTTTTTTTTTTTTTTTTTACATATTTTGGATATTAACGCCTTATCGGATATATGATTTGCAATTATTTTCTCCCATTCAGTAGGTTGCATTTCCATTTTGTTATTGATTTCCTTTGCTCTGCAGAAGCTTTTTAGTTTGATGTGGCCCTACTTGTTTTTTTTTGCTTTTGGTGTCAGATTCGAAAAATCATCTCCAAGACTGTTGTCAAGGACCTCACTGCCTATGTTTTCTTCTAGGAGTTTATGGTTTCAAGTATTACACTTAAGCCTTTAATCCATTCTGAGTTAATTTTGGTATGGAATAAGATAGTGGACCAGCTTCATTCTTTTGCTTGTGGCCGCCCAGTTTTCTCAACACTATTTATTAAAGAGACTGTCCTCTTTTCATTGTATGTTCTTGGCTTCTTTGTTGTGAATTAATTGACCATACATGCAAGGGTTTCTTCTGGGCTCTCTATTCTGTTCCACTGACCTATGTCATTTGCTTTACTTTAATTCAGTGAACATTCCCTGAAAACCTCCTAAGCCACAGGCATTGTGTTGGGTGCTGTGGGTCTCACAGTGACTACAACTGTTTTCTGCTCTTGAGAAGTTTGTGATCTAATTGGGCAGTGGAGGTAGGTTGACAGATAATCACAATAAAATGTTAGAAGTGCTCTGAGAGAGGTGTGCATGGGGCGGTAGGAGGGGTGGGGAAGGGCAGAGAGGGTTTCCTAAAAGAATTGTCCATAAGCTAATTTTAAAGAGCACTCGGTATTGGATCTAGTGAAAAGGGGCAGCCTCTAAAAGGGGGTGAGGAACCATAGACGTTATAAGCTCAGGCTCTTTACTCACGCTGGTTGAGTTTCCTCATCTGTAGCAGCAAGATAGTGAGATACCTCACGGGGTTGCCATAGGATTAAATGAAGTAATTATGTACAGCACCTTGGCATGTAGCTCTCAGTAAATATAAATGATTAATTCATGTGAAATGCAATATGACCTGATGGATTGGAAGTTGTGTTTGGAGGCCTCTTATTTTAGGATTGTTTCTATGCTCATTTTCTTCTCATGCTAATGTAAGTTTTTTTTTCTTTCACTTGGAAAATATTGCACAAGAATCAACAAAGGTGATTTATTGAGGAACGGACAAATAAATTAGAAATGTGGCAGTGTTGGTTTTAAAAGGGGTTTATGTTTACCAAGAAGATATCTCAGGCCAATCCAACATTTGCCCTCATTCATTCATTCATTCATTCAATACTTGAGCTCCTATGGTATACCGGGCACTGCACTTTATGGAAGTCTTACAGAGATGATTTATACATGGTGCTTTTCTGTAGGAGCTCACAGTCCAGGAAGAGAGACAACACGGAACCAAAGCATCACACCATCTTATGACAAGTGTGATCTTAAAGCCATGTGCAAAATACCAGTTATGATATTTGGCTGTGTAACACACACTCGGCTGGAGGAAAGCAGATCAGAACTGGGTCTGAGAAGGAACAAACTTTGGCAGCTGAGTGGAAGGAGGGAACACCAGTTGGAAAGAGATCAGTTCGAGGCTTCTGCAATAATCCAGGCAAGGATGGTAAATCTCAGTAGTGTCTGGCCAAGGTCTAGCTATGGTCTGGTAGTTCCTAGCTGTGGGCTAGTTACGGTCTGGCCCTGTGAAGAGAGATCGGAACTGGAGGGTCACATATAGGAGTCATCAGTCTAAAGGTGGTATTTGAAGCCATGGGCCCAATGAGCTAATTCAAGGAGATGGTGTCATGGTGCAGTGTGAAGACAGAGGGATCCATGTGGGCAGGGCTGGAGAATATCAGCAAGTAAAGAATAAGAAATAGAAGGAAGAAGGGTAAACTGGGAAGAAACTAGAATAAGTTGTCCCAGAAACCAAGAAAGGTACAGGAGGCAGAACATTACCAAATGGTTCCAAATGGCACAGAGAAGTCAGGCAGGAAAGGAGTGACAAGAAGTCACCAGATTCCATAACTAAGATGCTGGGGGTACGTTCAACTGGATTACAGTGAGTTGAAGAAAGGAGTTTGGTGATGAGGACAACAGGCAAGCGTGAAGAGAAGGTCTCTTTAACGTGGGAGAGTCAGAGTGTATTTGGGGCAAAGCCCGTGGGCACCTAAGCCTTCTACTGCTTTGTTTCTATTCACTGCTTTTAATATAAGAAATTTTATAAAATATTTGTCATCGCTTAGGAATCTCATGGAGAGCATTTAGAAAGTGCATCTCTTTGTGTTACCTGAACCCTCCCTGCTCCCTCCAGACGGGCCCTTCTCCCTGCCCTCAGCACACCCACACCGGGCCCTTCTCCCTGCCCTCAGCACACCCACACCGGAAGCTCAGGGCTGCAAGGGGAAGTGCAGGGAAGCCCGCTCTCCCGCTCAGGGCCCTCCTCCAGTGTCCTGCCCTCTGCCCACTTCCAATCCTCCTCACACAACAGCTCCCCTCCTCCCTGACGCACTGTTTTCATGACCTGGCTCCCACCTCTGGTATCTCTGAACCTCAGACTGTTTGCTTTGAGCCTGGTAGCCGGACCTCCTCAGCGCTGCAAACTCAGGCCTGAGCCCCAGAACACCAGTGGCAGTGCCAACAGTGACCCATCACCTATTCATTCATTGAGTATGTATTCGTTAAGCTCCTAGTATGAGTTAGGTACTCTTCTAGGCCCTGGAAGATGTTGCTGAGCAAGGAAGCCAAGTTCTTGCCCTTAGTGGAATTTACATTTAGAAGACGAGATAAAGAATAAATAAGTTCTTGCAGGGAAGGAACGCGGATCCACACACTTTGAACTGTAGTTCCACTCTGTAAACTCTTGGAGCCACTCTCCTAGCTGTGCCCGGGTCTTTGATGTGCTGCCCTAAGGTACAAGGTCTCACTACTGTCACATCTCTTCCCCAGGCTCCAAACGTACCCAGTCACTAATAATAATAATAATGGAATTGTATCGGTCAAGTCAGATTCTTATTCTTTTCTGATTGACTGTAAATAATGAACTACTCTTTTCATTTGCTCCCACGTCCCTTTTCAGTGGCTCTTTCCCCTGCTGTGGTGCCCTCATTCCATATACCCATCTCACCCCATCTCATATTCCATTCCCAAAGTGCTAGACTTTGTAACTGATTACTGTATGCCACCCAATCTCAGATACCACCAATGAAAAGATGTACCATTATTGTATTTACTGGTAAAGAAAAAACACCCAAGATGAAGACCATAAGGAGACCCCTACATAAAACTGAGACATCAAAGGGCCACAGCTTCAATACAGAGGTAAACAAGAAATAAACACGCAGAGAGAGACAGTAAAAAAAGAAAACGTGAATGCCTCACTCTGGGCACTGACGGAGAAAGGGTGAAAAACACCTCAACTGAGAAATGAAACTAGAAGCTGGCACTCATACGAGGGGTCCAAGTTCACACTGCTAGTGGCCCAAATGGTCTCTGAGAATTTAATGATGTCAGGGTGATCAACAGAAGCAAAAGAGCCTATGTTTTCCTCTAGGAGGTATCACCTCACACCAGTCAGAATGGCCGTCATTCAAAAATCCACAAATGACAAATGCTGGAGAGGCTGTGGAGAAAGGGGAACCCTCCTACACTGCTGGTGGGAATGCAGTTTGGTGCAGCCACTATGGAAAACAGTGTGGAGATTCCTCAAAAGACTAGGAATAGACTTACCATATGACCCAGGAATCCCACTCCTGGGCTTGTATCCAGAAGGAAATCTACTTCAGGATGACACCTGCACCCCAATGTTCATAGCAGCACTATTTACAATAGCCAAAACATGGAAACAGCCTAAATGTCCATCAACAGGTGACTGGATAAAGAAGAGGTGGTATATTTATACAATGGAATACTACTCAGCCATAAAAACCGACAACATAATGCCATTTGCAGCAACATGGATGCTTCTGGAGAATGTCATTCTAAGTGAAGTAAGCCAGAAAGAGAAAGAAAAATACCATATGAGATCGCTCATATGTGGAATCTAAAAAACAAAAACAAAAACAAACAAACAAAAACAAAGCGTAAATAAAGGACAGAAATAGACTCACAGACAGAGAATACAGACTTGTGGTTACCAGCGGGATGGAGGGTGGGAAGGGATAGACTGGGATTTCAAAGTTGTAGAAGAGACTACACTGTATAGCACAGGGAAATATACACAAAATGTTATGATAACTCACAGAGAAAAAAATGTGACAATGAGTGTGTATATGTCCATGAATGACTGAAAAATTGTGCTGAACACTGGAATTTGACACAACATTGTAAAATGATTATAAATCAATAAAAAAATGTTAAAAAATAAATAAATAAAGTATCAGAACTTGAAAAAAAAAAAACAGAAGCAAAAGAGAATTCTTACAACCAGGGTTCTCAGTGCCCAGATGCGATCATCAAAATCAGCACATCCCAATACACCCAAAGGACACCGGGCGTCCTCTAGACTTCACCGCCTACTGGACTATCGTCTCTTTCCTGTGAATTTAAATAATGAAAACAACATATTGTCTCCTGTGACCACTCCAGAATTACAGATGGAAGAACTAAGGCTTATAGAGCACATTAACCAAGGCACTGGGAGGCTCACTTAGTGCTCCCCAAAGCCATTTCTTTTTCCCTGAAAGATCAGAACTTGTCTGTGTCTGGCACCTTAGGCGCTTCCTGAAGTGAGGGAGGCCTGGATGGGAACTTTTATCAAGTATCACGCTGGCGTCTACAGACCTAAGTATCAGCTGCTGGAGCCGTGAGTCCTAGTTACTGATAGAACCTCCCTAGAGGCTAACTCTGGGCTTCACAGCTGGAAGTTACAGATGGTGGTAAAGGTCTTGAGAGGAAACGCTAACACTATTGTAAAACAGGAACTAGGTAGAAAGGGTAAAATTCTGGGTATTTTTTCTAACCAGAAGGAATTACAGAGGTCATCTTGTTCAATTCCTCAGGCCATCTGGCAGGGCTGCTATCATATCAGATTTTTGCATGGCTCAATGTTTTGCATAAACTCTGTTTAAATGCCACCTCCTCAGGGAAGACGCCTCATTGTTAATAACCTACCTACAACCCCCGATGCTCAATCTTTGTTCTGCTTCTTTTAGTCATAGCAATTATTACTAACTTATCTTGTCTGAAGTAAGTAGTTTGTTAATTTGTTTTTTCTGTCGTCTCTCACAAGTTGTTCAACCAACCTAGAGCCAGAACAGTACCCAGCCTAAAACAGAAACTCAGAAATATTTGTTGAATGACTGAATAAATTGATGATGAAAATAATGACAAGGGCTATAATTATTTCAATTTCAGACACATAAAATTCCACACCTGGTTTAGACTAGGTTCTAAGTGGTGCGTTTTCTCTGAGGAGTTAGCTCTGATTCTTCCGTATCCCAGCTCTTACCATGCAAGGCTCTCTGGGTGAAAGAATGTATATCCTGTACCCCTTCATGATGAGACACTCTCATTATCTGGAGAAGTGACAAGGCTGATCATCAGGGAATAATGTGATTAACTCAAAAAATGCTGGGAAGTACAAATAGATTTTCTATGATATGAAAATTGAAAGAAATGAAAGATTTAAAGGTTTAAAATAACATTTTTACAATGAAAAGTAGAAAAATCACCAAGACTGGGAAGGGAACAGAGGGGACTTTTAAGGAAGAAGGAAAGATTCAAGATGTCATGGTTTCTGTCCATGCTCCTCTCATCTCCGCTGTTAAGCAACCAAAGGAGTTTATAAAGTCTTCTTCCAAGATAGCTTTGAAAATAAGAGCCCTTTCTCTTTGACTAGAGAGTGCCTGTGATCTCCTCCCAGAAGGAGAGGGAAACCAGGTGGCCTTCCCAGCGTCTTCCAGCCAGAATACCTCATGGTATTCTGAATTTGGACACCTGGAAAACTATTCATTTGTTGTTCAGCAAACATTTACAAAGTGCCTCTAAGGACCAGAGGAGGGTCAGTATCCTTCGGTTGCAAATGACAGAAACTCAATTCATACAATTTTTAAAAAAAGGAAGTGCACTTAAAGGATCCTGTGTTTTCTCCCAGAGCGACTGAGCCACAAAAATGGCATGAATGTGCAGACCCCAGGAGCCATGAAGCCAGGGACCTAATATGGTGTGGATTCTTTCTCTACCATTTCCCTTCCTCCTGGGGTCATCTTTTCCCTTCGCCTGCTGCAGACTGCCTATTTCCACTTGGTGGAAAACCTGACAGTGGTGGGCATCTTCTAAGCTTTATGCCTTATAGCTTTTGGCCACTGTGGTTCCAAGCCAAAAAATCCAAGAGAAGGTACCTAACGCAACTTGGAAAGGCACCCTGTCATCAAGCAATCAGTTATGACCATTGGGATGGGATTAAATAGGAACGCCCTAAAGTGATGGGGAGAGAGACAGTCTTCAAAGGAAGCGGGTCGGGCTGAGCAGACAATACCATATATTCCCATCATGGCCTGGCACTGTGTTGGACACTGGCCAGATGAAGATGACTAAGCCTTTATACCAGTAAACCCGAGGTGTCATCAGCTGCCCCACTACACAGAAATGCTGTCAATGATGTCCCTGGTGAGTCTGAAGCGCTGTGTTAAGAAGAAGCTGATATTGGCATCTCTTTCTGAGAAGGCTGCCTCCACTTTCTTTGTAAAAGGTGCATCCTGTCTCTCCAGTTCGGTAGGCTGGCCTGTCCCTCGGAGCTGGTGATGACTGTGGAAGTAAAGGTGATAGTTAAGGAACCGGTTTGTCAGCTCCGGGGAATCTGGAAAAGAGGTCACCGTGAGTCTTGGGGGTGAGCACGATGAAGGGGGAAACAACTAGAGTAGATGGAGAGGAGGAGAGAAAGCATAGAAAGAGAGAAAACAGGAACAGAAGAGTGTTGGTGGTGGAGTTAACGGAACATTAATGTAAAATTAACTCCAAACCTCACTTCCTCGTGGCTCTCCATGTCTTCCTCCTTTCAGGAATGAGAAAGAGAGGCTCTGGTGAACAATACTGAGGGTAAAGCGTTTTGACCTGGGGCTCTCTGATCACAGATTGTTGCTTCCACTCCCTGGCTCTGTCTGCTCAGCACCTCCCCCCAGCCCCCAGGCAGTGCCTGGTTGGGAAGGGGGTCTGAGACTGAATGAGCTATTTACGGCCCAGCTTTGTTTCCATGACAACTGATCCTCAAACACTGCATTTAGGCCCTTAGAATTCACACCTTCCCAAGGAGGAATGCGTCTGTTTGGGGAAGGGATGGAGTTGGCTTATGGTCACTTAGCTGGGCTTTTCAGAGATTCTCCAAAGGGCTGATATTTCTTTTAGAGAGATTTCTGTTCTCAATGCTTGAAGTAACAGTGAGTCTTTCCAAATGACCTGAAATCAGAATTCTTTACTTTTCCCTTTAGAGAATGGCCCCAGCCCAGTGACTGCCAAACAGGCCTATAAGAACAGCACAGGCCTAGTCATTTGTTAGTCAAGTGGGAAAGTGGGAGGAAGTGATGCACTGGAAGCGCCAGACAGCCCACATCAGGAACTGCCTCTCCTCTCCCTGAACTCGAGTGACCACCCAGAACCGGAGCATTTCGGGGGAAGAAGGATCTTAGATGTTCTGCAAGTCAGTAGACACATGTGGCAAGAGTCACAGCAGAGATGCGGGTGTTCAGGGAGATGAAGATGTTCAGCGTCTGCGTTGTAAGGATTTCAGTGGCTGACTCTGCATTCCTCCGTGAGGCTTGAAGGAGGACACCGTGACTTAGCCATTTCCCTACATCTGGCCGTCGTGGGGCCTGGCACAGAGGG
This sequence comes from Camelus ferus, assembly GCF_009834535.1. Lineage (NCBI taxonomy): Eukaryota > Metazoa > Chordata > Mammalia > Artiodactyla > Camelidae > Camelus > Camelus ferus. The sequence goes on along the minus strand of NC_045716.1, from coordinate 10,056,245 downwards.
GGTCATCAGTCAGTTTTGGTTGATTGACTGAATGAAAGTAATGTTTGATATTTGCGAGCGCGTCTCAGGAGCCATGCACAATCTGGGGCTTCCTAAAAGCACTGAACTTCCTGTCTAGAAATGAAAGAAATCTTTTTTTTAATGTTTAAATGATCCCTCATTTAACTCTGATTGATTTTTTAAAAATTGTCCTCCATGTTAACTAGGGATGTGAGTCCCCCAAACTGGCTCCGAGTGAAACAGAGGAAGTTCGTTTCCTCTCTCATAGTCCTCTCAAAGAGCAGCAGCTCATCCTGGGGCCCAGCAGCTGAGCTGAGGATAGGAATTCCTGTGGGTTCCCAGCAGAGCTCAGGATTGAAATACAGGGAAATGCCTTGCAGTTACCTTCCCTGAGGGACCGCCAAACCATCGAAAGATAGAAACAGTCTAGTCATCATGGAATTCTCTGTGCTTTCCTTCCAATTTGTAAACACCCTAGACCTTATATCATTGAAATCTGGAGGTTTTTCCCACAAAGTCAGACTCCTGTTTGTGCATGAGAATTGCTGAAGTAAACTGGCTTAAAACTGAGAAACAATAAGGAAGAGAGAAGCAATGAGAATTGACATTTGTAAACGAAGAACAACAACAGAAGATAAGTTTATGCCTTCCCGGCTGAGCACAGGGGCACTGGTGGCAGCCTGACTGGCTTTGTATCCTGACGCCACACCTTCCTGCTGCCCTATGGCTTTGGGCAAGATTGTTGTGCCACTGAAATGCATCTTATCAAGAAAAGGGCTCAAAGCGGGGAGGGTATAGCTCAGTGGTGGAGCGCATGCTTAGCATGCACGAGGTCCTGGGTTCAGTCCCCAGTACCACCATTAAAATAAGTAAGTAAAAAAAATCAATCAATCAATCAAATTACCTCCCCTCCAGAAAAAAATTTAAGAAAAAAAAAAAAAGAAAAGGGCTCAAAATATGCCTGACACATAATAAGTACTCAATAAATATCAGCTAATCTTGCTATTATATAATTTTTAAGTCCTTTCTAAATCAGTTTTAATAAGGTCATTCTCCTGCTTAAAATACTTCAATGGCTTCTTGCCCCACCTCCCCACCCCCACCCTCAGATGAATGGCAAGTCCTTTAGCATGGTCTGCAGTAGCCCAGGGCTGGCCTCCAGCAACTCATCTCCTGCCACTCCTCCCTGGTCAGACCCTAAGCTGGTCTCGTCCTCTTACACCTCTGTGCGTGTTCTCTTTCTTCTACTTGAAACAGCCTTTCCCTGCTCCTCCCCTGGCTAATACCTATTTGTCCCTAACTAGTC